>NW_024412377.1:28828401-28934115 GCF_014898765.1 Herpailurus yagouaroundi | reverse complement strand
AAAATTAAAAAAAAAAAAATTAAAAAAAAAAAAAAAAGAGCCATGTTGAGTGAACTTTATTAGTCTGTAACTTTCAAACGATTGGTCCATTTTAAAGTTGTTAAATTTATTGGCATAAAATTTCTTGCTCATTTATTTTTTTAAGTTTATTTATTTATTTTGAAAGAAAGCACAGGTAGGGAGGAGAAGAGAGAGAGGGAGAGAGAGCAAATCCCAAGCAGGCTCTGCACTGAAAGTGCAGAACCTGATGCAGGGCTTATACTCATGAACCTTGAGATCATGACCTGAGTCGAAGTCAGACACTTAACTGAGTCATGTGGACCCGGCATAATATTTGTAGAATTTAAGGTACATTCACCTCTGTCATTTCTAATATTATTAGTTTTTGTTTTCTCCGTTTTTTTTTTTTCTTGATAATTCTATTTGGAGGTTCTTCAGTGTTATTGATCTTCTCAAGCAGCTTTTGGTTTCATTGATTTTCCCGACTGTCATTCTGTCTTCTGTGCATTGATTTTTGCTCTGATATTTATTCCTTCCTTCCTTCTACTTTACTTTAATTCCTTGGTTTAATTTGCTTTTCTTTTTTTAAATTTCTTTAAGTGGAAGCTGAAGTCATTGATTTGAGAACTTTTTTCTTTCTAATATAGATAGTAACTACTGTACATTTATCTCTAAGTACTGCTTTAGCTGCATGCCATATGTTTTGATGTTATTTTTCTTCTTTTTAATTAAAAATTTTTAAATATTTATTTATTTTTGAGAGAATGAGAGACAGAGCATGAGTGGGGGAGGGGTAGAGAGAGAGGGAGACACAGAATCCAAAGAAGGCTCCAGGCTCTGAGCTGTCAGCACAGAGCCTGATGTGGGGCTCGAACCCACAGACTAGGAGATCATGACCTGAGCCAAAGTCAGACACTTAACTGACTGAGCCACCCAGGCTCCCTATTCTTTTTAATTTTTGAATACTTCCTAATTTCTCTTTGATTTCTTTTTTGGCTCATAAGTTTAGAAGTTTATTACTTCTATACTTTAAATATATACAATTTTGTGTCAATTAAATAAAACTGTCAAAAATGTGTATTACTTAGTTTCCAAGTATTTGGGAGTTTTCCAGATCTTGCTATTATTCGTTTCTAATTTAATTCCACTGGGGTCACATGAAAAGATGCTCAACGTTGCTCCTCATCAGGGAAATACAAATCAAAACCACACTCAGATATCACCTCACGCCAGTCAGAGTGGCCAAAATGAACAAATCAGGAGACTATCTATAGATGCTGGAGAGGATGTGGAGAAACGGGAACCCTCTTGCACTGTTGGTGGGAATGCAAATTGGTGCAGCCACTCTGGAAAACAGTGTGGAGGTTCCTCAAAAAATTAAAAATAGACCTACCCTATGACCCAGCAGTAGCACTGCTAGGAATTTACCCAAGGGATACAGGAGTACTGATGCATAGGGGCACTTGTACCCCAATGTTTATAGCAGCACTCTCAACAATAGCCAAATTATGGAAAGAGCCTAAATGTCCATCAACTGATGAATGGATAAAGAAATTGTGGTTTATATACACAATGGAGTACTACGTGGCAATGAGAAAGAATGAAATATGGCCCTTTGTAGCAACTTGGATGGAACTGGAGAGTCTTATACTAAGTGAAATAAGCCATACAGAGAAAGACAGATACCATATGTTTTCAGTCTTATGTGGATCCTGAGAAACTTAACAGAAACCCATAGGGGAGGGGAAGGGGGAAAAAAAAAAAGGTTAGAGTGGGAGAGAGCCAAAGCATAAGAGACTTTTAAAAACCGAGAACAAACTGAGGGTTGATGGGAGTGGGAGGAAGGGTAGGGTAGGTGATGGGTATTGAGGAGGGCACCTTTTGGGATGAGCACTGGGTGTTGTATGGAAACCAATTTGACAATAAACTTCATATATTGAAAAAATAATAATTCGAGAGAGAGGGAAGATGGCGGCGTAGGAGGACGCTGGGCTCACCGTGCGTCCTGCTGATCACTTAGATTCCACCTACACCTGCCTAAATAACCCAGAAAACCACCAGAGGATTAGCAGAACGGAGTCGCCAGAGCCAAGCGCAGATGAGAGGCCCACGGAAGAGGGTAGGAAGGGCGGCGAGGCGGTGCGGGCTCCACGGACTGGCGGGAGGGAGCCGGGGCGGAGGGGCGGCTCGCTGGCCAAGCAGAGCCCCTGAGTCTGGCTTGCAAAAAGCGGAGGGGCCTGACGGACTGTGTTCCGACAGCAAGCGCGACTTAGCGTCTGGGAGGTCATAAGTTAACAGCTCTGCTCAGAAAGCGGGAAGGCTGGAGGACAAAGGGAAGGAGAGCTGCTGAGCCCCCGGACGACAGAGCTCAGTTTGGTGGGGAACAAAGGCGCTCGCCAGCGCCATCTCCCCCGCCCATCCCCCAGCCAAAATCCCAAAGAGAACCAGTTCCTGCCAGGGAACTTGCTCCCTCCACGCAAACACCCAACTCTGCGCTTCTGCGGAGCCAAACCTCCGGCAGCGGATCTGACTCCCTCCTGCTGCCACAGGGCCCCTCCTGAAGTGGATCACCTAAGGAGAAGCAAGCTAAGCCTGCCCCTCCTGCCCCCGTGCACCTTGCCTACCCACCCCAGCTAAGACGCCAGATCCCCAGCATCACAAGCCTGGCAGTGTGCAAGTAGCCCAGACAGGCCACCCCACCCCACAGTGAATCCCGCCCCTAGGAGAGGGGAAGAGAAGGCACGCACCAGTCTGACTGTGGCCCCAGTGGTGGGCTGGGGGCAGACATCAGGTCTGACTGCGGCTCCGCCCACCATCTCCAGTTATACACCACAGCACAGGGGAAGTGCCCTGCAGGTCCTCACCACGCCAGGGACTATCCAAAATGACCAAGCGGAAGAATTCCCCTCAGAAGAATCTCCAGGAAATAACAACAGCTAATGAGCTGATCAAAAAGGATTTAAATAATATAACAGAAAGTGAATTTAGAATAATAGTCATAAAATTAATCGCTGGGCTTGAAAACAGTATAGCTGACAGCAGAGAATCTCTTGCTACAGAGATCAAGGGACTAAGGAACAGTCACGAGGAGCTGAAAAACGCTTTAAACGAAATGCATAACAAAATGGAAACCACCACGGCTCGGATTGAAGAGGCAGAGGAGAGAATAGGTGAACTAGAAGATAAAGTTATGGAAAAAGAGGAAGCTGAGAAAAAGAGAGATAAAAAAATCCAGGAGTATGAGGGGAAAATTAGAGAACTAAGTGATACACTAAAAAGAAATAATATACGCATAATTGGTATCCCAGAGGAGGAAGAGAGAGGGAAAGGTGCTGAAGGGGTACTTGAAGAAATAATAGCTGAGAACTTCCCTGAAGTGGGGAAGGAAAAAGGCATTGAAATCCAAGAGGCACAGAGAACTCCCTTCAGACGAAACTTGAATCGATCTTCTGCACGACATATCATAGTGAAACTGGCAAAATACAAGGATAAAGAGAAAATTCTGAAAGCAGCAAGGGGTAAACATGCCCTCACATATAAAGGGAGACCTATAAGACTCGTGACTGATCTCTCTTTTGAAACTTGGCAGGCCAGAAAGAATTGGCACGAGATTTTCAGTGTGCTAGACAGAAAAAATATGCAGCTGAGAATCCTTTATCCAGCAAGTCTATCATTTAGAATAGAAGGAGAGATAAAGGTCTTCCCAAACAAACAAAAACTGAAGGAATTAGTCACCACTAAACCAGCCCTCCAAGAGATCCTAAGGGGGACCCTGTGAGACAAAGTACCAGAGACATCACTACAAGCATAAAACATACAGACATCACAATGACTCTAAACCCATATCTTTCTATAATAACACTGAATGTAAATGGATTAAATGCGCCAACCAAAAGACATAGGGTATCCGAATGGATAAAAAAACAAGACCCATCTATTTGCTGTCTACAAGAGACTCATTTTAGACCTGAGGACACCTTTAGATTGAGAGTGAGGGGAAGGAGAACTATTTATCATGCTACTGGAAGCCAAAAGAAAGCTGGAGTAGCCATACTTATATCAGACAAACTAGACTTTAAATTAAAGGCTGTAACAAGAGATGAAGAAGGACATTATATAATAGTGACAGGGTCTATCCATCAGGAAGAGCTAACAATTATAAATGTCTATGCACCGAATACCGGAGCGCCCAAATATATAAAACAATTACTCATAAACATAAGCAACCTTATTGATAAGAATGTGGTCATTGCAGGGGACTTTAACACCCCACTTACAGCAATGGATAGATCATCTAGACACACGGTCAATAAAGAAACAAGGGCCCTGAATGAGACATTGGATCAGATGGACTTGACAGATATATTTAGAACTCTGCATCCCAAAGCAACAGAATATACTTTCTTCTCGAGTGCACATGGAACATTCTCCAAGATAGATCATATACTGGGTCACAAAACAGCCCTTCATAAGTTTACAAGAATTGAAATCATACCATGCATACTTTCAGACCACAATGCTATGAAGCTTGAAATCAACCACAGAAAAAAGTCTGGAAAACCTCCAAAAGCATGGAGGTTAAAGAACACCCTACTAACGAATGAGTGGGTCAACCAGGCAATTAGAGAAGAAACTAAAAAATATATGGAAACAAACGAAAATGAAAATACAACAATCCAAAAACGCTTTGGAATGCAGCGAAGGCAGTCCTGAGAGGAAAATACATCGCAATCCAGGCCTATCTCAAGAAACAAGAAAAATCCCAAATACAAAATCTAACAGCACACCTAAAGGAAATAGAAGCAGAACAGCAAAGGCAGCCTAAACCCAGCAGAAGAAGAGAAATAATAAATCAGAGCAGAAATAAACAATATAGAATCTAAAAAAACTGTAGAGCAGATCAACGAAACCAAGAGTTGGTTTTTTGAAAAAATAAACAAAATTGACAAACCTCTAGCCAGGCTTCTCAAAAAGAAACGGGAGATGACCCAAATAGATAAAATCATGAATGAAAATGGAATTATTACAACCAATCCCTCAGAGATACAAACAATTATCAGGGAATACTATGAAAAAGTATATGCCAACAAATTGGACAACCTGGAAGCAATGGACAAATTCCTGAACACCCACACTCTTCCAAAACTCAATCAGGAGGAAATAGAAAGCTTGAACAGACCCATAACCAGCGAAGCAATTGAATCGGTTATCAAAAATCTCCCAACAAATAAGAGTCCAGGACCAGATGGCTTCCCAGGGGAGTTCTACCAGACGTTTAAAGCAGAGATAATACCTATCCTTCTCAAGCTATTCCAAGAAATAGAAAGGGAAGGAAAGCTTCCAGAGTCATTCTATGAAGCCAGTATTCCTTTGATTCCTAAACCAGACAGAGACCCAGTAAAAAAAGAGAACTACAGGCCAATATCCCTGATGAATATGGATGCAAAAATTCTCAATAAGATACTAGCAAATCGAATTCAACAGCATATAAAAAGAATTATTCACCATGATCAAGTGGGATTCATTCCTGGGATGCAGGGCTGGTTCAACATTCGCAAATCAATCAACGTGATACATCACATTAACAAAAAAAAAGAGAAAAACCATATGATCCTGTCAATCAATGCAGAAAAGGCCTTTGACAAAATCCAACACCCTTTCTTAATAAAAACCCTTGAGAAAGTCGGGATAGAAGGAACATACTTAAAGATCATAAAAGCCATTTATGAAAAGCCCACAGCTAACATCATCCTCAACGGGGAAAAACTGAGAGCTTTTTCCCTGAGATCAGGAACACGACAGGGATGCCCACTCTCACCGCTGTTGTTTAACATAGTGCTGGAAGTTCTAGCATCAGCAATCAGACAACAAAAGGAAATCAAAGGCATCAAAATTGGCAAAGATGAAGTCAAGCTTTCGCTTTTTGCAGATGACATGATATTATACACGGAAAATCCGATAGACTCCACCAAAAGTCTGCTAGAACTGATACATGAATTCAGCAAAGTTGCAGGATACAAAATCAATGTACAGAAATCAGTTGCATTCTTATACACTAACAATGAAGCAACAGAAAGACAAATAAAGAAACTGATCCCATTCACAATTGCACCAAGAAGCATAAAATACCTAGGAATAAATCTAACCAAAGATTTAAAGGATCTGTATGCTGAAAACTATAGAAAGCTTATGAAGGTAATTGAAGAAGATTTAAAGAAATGGAAAGACATTCCCTCCTCATGGATTGGAAGAATAAATATTGTCAAAATGTCAATACTACCCAAAGCTATCTACACATTCAATGCAATCCCAATCAAAATGGCACCAGCATTCTTCTCGAAACTAGAACAAGCAATCCTAAAATTCATATGGAACCACAAAAGGCCCCGAATAGCCAAAGTAATTTTGAAGAAGAAGACCAAAGCAGGAGGCATCACAATCCCAGACTTTAGCCTCTACTACAAAGCTGTCATCATCAAGACAGCATGGTATTGGCACAAAAACAGACACATAGACCAATGGAATAGAATAGAAACCCCAGAACTAGACCCACAAACGTATGGCCAACTCATCTTTGACAAAGCAGGAAAGAACATCCAATGGAAAAAAGACAGTCTCTTTAACAAATGGTGCTGGGAGAACTGGACGGCAACATGCAGAAGGTTGAAACTAGACCACTTTCTCACACCATTCACAAAAATAAACTCAAAATGGATAAAGGACCTGAATGTGAGACAGGAAACCATCAAAACCTTAGAGGAGAAAGCAGGAAAAGACCTCTCTGACCTCAGCCGTAGCAATCTCTTACTCGACACATCCCAAAGGCAAGGGAATTAAAAGCAAAAGTGAATTACTGGGACCTTATGAAGATAAAAAGCTTCTGCACAGCAAAGGAAACAACCAACAAAACTAAAAGGCAACCACGGAATGGGAAAAGATATTTGCAAATGACATATCGGACAAAGGGCTAGTATCCAAAATCTATAAAGAGCTCACCAAACTCCACACCCGAAAAGCAAATAACCCAGTGAAGAAATGGGCAGAAAACATGAATAGACACTTCTCTAAAGAAGACATCCGGATGGCCAACAGGCACATGAAAAGATGTTCAGCGTCGCTCCTTATCAGGGAAATACAAATCAAAACCACACTCAGATATCACCTCACGCCAGTCAGAGTGGCCAAAATGAACAAATCAGGAGACTATAGATGCTGGAGAGGATGTGGAGAAACGGGAACCCTCTTGCACTGTTGGTGGGAATGCAAATTGGTGCAGCCGCTCTGGAAAGCAGTGTGGAGGTTCCTCAGAAAATTAAAAATAGACCTACCCTATGACCCAGCAATAGCACTGCTAGGAATTTATCCAAGGGACACAGGAGTACTGATGCATAGGGGCACTTGTACCCCAATGTTCATAGCAGCACTCTCAACAATAGCCAAATTATGGAAAGAGCCTAAATGTCCATCAACTGATGAATGGATAAAGAAATTGTGGTTTATATACACTATGGAATACTACGTGGCAATGAGAAAAAATGAAATATGGCCTTTTGTGGCAACGTGGATGGAACTGGAGAGTGTGATGCTAAGTGAAATAAGCCATACAGAGAAAGACAGATACCATATGGTTTCACTCTTATGTGGATCCTGAGAAACTTGACAGGAACCCATGGGGGAGGGGTTCTTATACTTGGATTTTGTTGAATTTCTTAGATCTGTGAGTTTATAGTTTATAGTTTTCATTAAATTTCTGACCATTATTTCCATTATTATTATTATTATTATTATTATTATTATCTCTTCTTCCTACTTCAGGAGCTCCAATTCCGTATATATCAGGCTGCTTGAAGTTGTCCCAGATCTCACTGATGCTCTGTTCATCTTTTTCTTCAGTCTTTTCTCTATTTTTCATTGGAATACTTTCTATTATAATATCATTAAGTTTACTAATCTAACAGTATGATCCTTTTGGGTCTTACTTTTAGATTTTGTTAGGCAGGATCAGAGCAGTTTTTAGTTTAGGGCTAATTTTCCGCCATTACTAAGGTCAAACTTTTGGATATATGCTAGCTGACAACTCTGAATTATGAGGTTTTCTTCTCTGGTTTGTGGAACCAGGAACTTTTTTTTGGCATTGTGTGACCTTTGGTTATTCCTTCTACTCTCATTGGATATCCCCTCCCCCCAACTTCAGCCTGCCTCAGGGTCATTTCCTGACATACAAATGTTGCTCAGCACACTACTGAAGACTTGTGAGTCATCTGCAGATCTCAAGAGCCCTCTGAGTCCTGTTCTCTCCAGCACTCTCCCATACAGACTCTAGCTATGGGGAGACCAATCTTCTCAGACTCTCAACTCTGTCTCCTCACTCAGGGATGATGCTAGCTCTAGTTAGGTTTTTCCTTTCTCTTCCACATCCTGGAAACTGCTCTAGGCAGTAAGATGGGACACATGTAGATTCATTTCATTGGTTTCCCCTCTTTTAGTGTTCATTGTCTTTCAATACCTGATGTTTAATGTCTTGAAAACCATTGTGTCATGCATTTTGTCTGGGCTTTTTAGTTGTTTCAGGTGAGAGAATAATTTAGTCCATGACATTTCATCTCAAATCACAGAAGTTCTGCAACCCTTCACTTAATTTTTTTTAAAAACTATTGTGTTTATTCAAGTAGGGACTCTACAATTAGATTTTAAGTGTGTATTTCCTTGATTAAGGGCCTTTCAGAGAATCAGGTAGCTAGGATCTGAGAGGTAAAATAAAAGATATCATTTCCCAAAATGCAAGTGAAGTGCCTCTGAAATAAAAATGGAAGTCATTTAGAAATTAGAGTACTGTTTATAAGAATTAATGTAGTCATCTACATTTATCTACCTATTATATAAATATTGAGAGATAATTATCTGATTCTCATGTTTCTGCATTTCTTTGTTTTGGACTATCTTCTCAAAGATGTTTATATAGCAAATAGTTTGGAAGTTAGAGATAGAATCTTGTAGAGCAGAAGACAAGATTGCCTATAAACCTGGTATAAAAAAGATTTCTCCCACTGGAGCCAAGGTCAGACTTTTTGCTTTGTTTGCTTTTTGGCCATTATAAAGTATTCAGGTTCTGTAAACTCTCCTGTAAAGCAACCCAATGCAAGTGTGGGTGTCACTTTGTCCTCTTTGCATTGCCTGTGTGAATTTGGGCCTGAAAAACTGGTACAAATATTTTGATGCTTATGCCCTTTGCTGTGCTGTGAGTAATAAAGTCTTTTGTCTCTGACCCAGGAATCTCATATCTTCTGCCAGCATCCATGGATCTGTGTAAGGTTAGTTTGTTTGCTTGCAAAGAGGGTAACATACCAGATTCTTTACAGAGTTGACAGTGATAAAGAGCATATTTACCTAGGCTGCTGGCAATTTGACTATGTTTCCTTATACCAACAAGAACCAAACTTACAGAAAGTGGTGGAGATGGAGGGATGAGGACTATATGGGAGGAATCAAGATGAGTGGCAGCTATGGTATGACCATGTTCTGTGGCTTATAAGAAGTAAAGCATCATAAAGAAGTAAAGTAAAACACCAGGTGGTGTTACTGTATTATACTTATTAAGGAATCTGAAGATATTCAGCTTGGAGAAGGGAAGACTAGGCAGAGCAAGATAGCCATAATCAACTATGTGAAGAATTTTGAAATAAAGAGTAGAAGTATGTTTACTTATTAGTGAGACCTAATCCTCTTTGTACTCTTAGGTGGGTGCTGCCCCTATAAAAGATGTAATCCACAGTTAGTGGGAAAGGAACTATTGCCAAAGACAAATTTCATGTGCATGTCACCAATAGGCATTCTGTTTAGGATAAGAAAGATAAAAATGTACAAGTTCAAACGAAAGAATCCCCAACCTTGGGCAAAGGGCCAAGGTGGGGCTTCAAGGGGTTACTCCTGTTGTGCTGTCCTATCCCCTCTGGCCTTACAACTGCAGTGTCAGACTTTACATCCTAAGGCTTTCTTTCCTTAGGTGAGAAGTGCCTGAGGCTTTATTTAATCTCCTACACCCAGAAGTCTTCAACCATGACTGATGAAAACTGGTTCATAAATCTTCAGCTCCTTTGCATCTTGGGTTTGGTAGCTTCAAAGCACACGTTCTAACTGATTCTTTGCGTTCCCAAATTTATGCTCCAGTTATTTCCAGCAGAAATGGACTCTATCATGCACTGTTTATTTGCTGCCTTCTTTTTCCTGTCTCATTTCCCATCTCTTTACTGGAATCACCTCTCCCCCGCCCCCTCCCCCGAACTCCTTGTACTTGAATCTTTTTATCAGGATCTGTTACCAAACTAAGCAGGTAAAAGGAAGGGGATATGGACACACTGAAATCATCACATTTGACGAATCATCCCACTAAAATTTGTACATTAGGAAGTTGATAATCCCCTCAGTGAGGCTCTGCAGCTAAACTGTAATGCAGTTATTGGCAAGAGGAATGGGTTTTTTAAATGTCCCTTAGGACATGTCCCCTTTGAAGGAGAAAAATGTCCTGAAAACCGTGGTGCAATGCCTGCTCAGGAACATAAAACAGATGTCTTTAAAACCCTATCAGTGAGGTTGGGAGTCCAGAGGGCTCCAGCCTTGTGCTTTATTTGCTTGCAAGATATTTTAGATTTGCCAGAGCTTCTGGGGTTGCCATAGTATTTGTAAACAAAACTCTGTGGTCAACAGACTCTGGGGTGGTACAACAATGCTAAGGGAAGTTTGGGGAAGGCAGGGTGCTCTTGCTGGGAAAGAGTCTTGAAAAATGACATCTTGAAAAGGTCATAGAACACAAAGCAATGGAACTGGCTGCCTTCAAGATTGGGATCAGTCACATAGACTCGGTTCACTCCCTTTCTTTCCTCTTCTGGGTTCTTCTCAGCAGCTGCTTCCATAATGATGGGAAAGAAGTTAAAATCATATGAAGAAATTTCCCAGGTGCCATGGAGGGTGTGGCGAGAAAGACCTCTGGGTTTCTGATAATTAATAATCAAATCTCTGCTGAGGAGCTCATAACTGCCTGCTATTCTCTCTTCTTTGAAAGATATTAGTTGCACAAACATTTATCACACAATTGCAAAATGCTGAACTCTGCAACAGATAGTGGGGAATATAAAGATGATTAAGATACAGTTCCTGTCCTCAGGAGGCCCCTGACCAGCAGGGGACACTATAGGGTGATGAATACGATCACAGCAGCACCATTCACAGTGGTCAGCAGAGGAGAGAGTGGGTAACTTGGCGGTGGGTTGCATCCTCCTTGGAGGGCAGGGTGGGCCAGAGACCATAGCTTTTACTGAGTATTTACTATGTGCCAGGCACCATTCTAAGTATATACATGTATTAACTGCACAAGTACTTTTATCCCCAGATAAGTGAACTGAGAAGTTAAGTAACATGCTTAAGGTCACACAGCTAAGCCAGAATTCAGTGCCCCAGACTTTACAGTCTTAACGACTACATGGTGCTGCAAAAAAACCATTTCCAGGGCTCAGCATAGGAAAAATTGATGTATATTAGTGATCTTTTTCTTTTTAAAGTTTATTTATTTATTTTTAGAGAGAGAGTGCATGCAGGCAGGGGAGGGGCAGAGAGAGAGAGAGGGAGAGAGAGAATCCCAAGCAGGCTCCATCCACACTGCCAGCACAGAGCCTGATGCAGGGCTTGATGTCATAAACCGTGAGATCATTACCTGAGTTGAAATCAAGAGTTGGACACCTAACCAGCTGAGTCACCCAGGCACCCCAAAGTTTGTGATCTTTAACACATTTTACAGGTGTTCTGGTGGACTATAAACTAGAGTCCCAGATGTGAGACTAGGATCTAGGATTTCCCAGGGCATTAGAGTTCCTATCAGCAAAATGACTACAAAGTTCCTATTTCAGGAAACTGCTTCTAGAACCTGTTTAGAAATCCCTCTTCTCCCAGGGCGCCTGGGTGACTTTGTCAGTTGAGTGTCCAGCTCTTGATTTCAGCTTGAGTCATGATCTCAGGGTCATAAGATCAAGCCCCACATCAGGTTCTGCACTGGGCATGGAGCCTGTTTGGGATTCTCTCTCTCTCTCTCTCTCTTTCTCTCTCTCTCTCTTAAAAAAAAAAAGGAGGGGCGCCTGGGTGGCGCAGTCGGTTAAGCGTCCGGCTTCAGCCAGGTCACGATCTCGCGGTCCGTGAGTTCGAGCCCCGCGTCAGGCTCTGGGCTGATGGCTCAGAGCCTGGAGCCTGTTTCCGATTCTATGTCTCCCTCTCTCTGCCCCTCCCCTGTTCATGCTCTGTCTCTCTCTGTCCCCAAAATAAATAAACGTTGAAAAAAAAAATTAAAAAAAAAAAAAAAAAGGAAAGAAAGAAATCCCTCTTCTCCCAAAGATGGCGACTAGGGTTCAGGCAGGCTGCCAGAGGTTTATGCATTAAAATGCAAACATGACAGGATCCTGAGAGTATAAAGAACAGCTTTATACTGTTCTTTATACAGTATAGAGAACAGTCCATAAGTCTTCCCAGAGCCAGTTCATTGTCATTATCTTGATCAAGATCATTATCTTGAAAACAGAGACCCTTAAGAGTTTTGGAGCAGAAGAGTCCCAAACAGGACCTAGTGTGCTATGGCTGGCCTGAGGCAGAGCCAGAAAGAAGCCATTTTGCAGAAGGAAAAATGCCTAGAAAGAATGAACATATACGTAATCCAGAATAAGCTTTGAGATGATGGGGAGATTGGGTGGAGCCCAGGCAAGAGGAGCCTCGATAAGAGCAAACAGAAATGACTAAGAAAAAATGGGCTTCTAATACCTAGGTGGTGAATACTCTGACTTGGCTGACTTTGGTTTCAGTGAGGAGACCTGGGCCAGAGTGGGAAAGGGCCTTCTCCTTCAGGACCAGGAGGAGCTAGAGGAATGACCTCAGCCTTTGCTATAGGTATAGAACTCAGGTGTGCTGGACAGCAAGACGGTAACCTGGAGGGTAGGGGCCTTGTGCCTGGCAGGAAGAAGGAAGACAGAGAGAGCCTGGATGGACCTGTTTAAACTCTAGCCAAGCTACTGAGTAACAAGCCACAGTGTTCAACTGTTCTCAGCGTGAAATTTCCTCATGCTGTGGCAGAGTTCATTTGGGATCTTGAGCTGACTGCATGTGCTAGACTTTGAAGGGCTAGATTCAGAGAGGAGAGGAAGAGGGGAAAATTGGCCCTGGACATGCTTGTTAATAGAGAATGCCTTCTACTCTCCTTCCTTCCCTACCTTAATTAAGAAAAAAAAAAAGTAGTAAAATGCACATAGTTTTAAAGGTCACAGAGGTCTATAAGATTAGTTAGGAGAGGGGCACCTGGATTCAGCATCCAACTTCGACTCAGGTCATGATCTCACAGTTTGTGAGTTCGAGCCCCGCGTCGGGCTCTGTGCTGACGGCTAGGAGCCTGGAGCCTGTTTCGGATTCTGTGTCTCCCTCTCTCTGTGCCCCTCCCCTGCTTGCGCTTTCTCTCAAAAATAAATAAACGTTAAAGATTAGTTAGGAGAAAAGCAACAAATTGTATAACATGACTGTCCTGGGAGGGACGTTGGGGGTCTGGCTCTAAAATATAGTCTTTAACCAGTCCTGTTTATTTCAGCTACCCTGTCCAGCTCCCCTCCTTCTAGAGGTACCTGCTGCTAATTTCCAAAACTTTTGAGGATTTCTTGGTGCAAACCAAATTGTTTCTCAGCTTTCTGGTTTAGGGAATACATTCATGTATTTTCTGTCTTCCAAATTTTTGCTCTTTGTTCCTTCTATCATGGACTACTGGCCTTTTAGGTTTATTAATTTTTTTAATGTATTTTTTTAATGTATTTCTGAGAGAGGGAGAGATGGCACGAGCAGGGGAAGGGCAGAGAGAGAGGGAGAAAGAGGATCCGAAGCAGGCTCTGTGCTGACAGTAGACAGCCTGATGCGGGGCTCAAAGTCACTAACTGTGAGAGATCATGACCTGAGCTGAAGCCAAAGCTCAACTGACTGAGTCACCCAGGAGCCCTTGGCTTTTTAGATTTATGTCTTAAGAAAAAAACAACCCTTTATTGGCATTTTTAAGTGTATTTTGGGAGGAAAGTAGACAGTTGTGTCCCATCTGCAGATTTTGTCAGAAGTAACTTACTTCGATTTTTTAAATCTTTATTTGGTGACTATGAAAAATCAACTGTATGAGTCACTATGCGTGGGAGTCTCTCTAGTTGGTTAGTCAGTCAGTCAGTCAGTCTGTCTGTCCATCAGTGTCTTATCCCATGCCCAGGGATCCATCGTCTGTGTTATCACAATGCTTTTGGCTGATCTTGGTTTCAAAAGAGATATTAAATCAGATGGGAGGTGGAAGTGCAGAAATAAGATCACCTCATCATCTTTTAGGAGCAGATGGTAAATGCCTAGGCTCTCTTGTATTTTGAAGCAAGCCTTCCTCACTGATTATCTAGATCCATACCTGAAGATTCATATCATCAAAGAGACAAGCCATGGAATCTCCAGGATGTAGAGTAGTGGGGATAAAGCTATCCATTGGATAGTTGCCTCCAGCTGGAGACCCAACAGGAATCTCCCTTCCCCAGGGCACCTGAGTGGTTCAGTTTGTTGGGTGTCCAACTCTGGACTTCGGTTTAGGTCATGATCTCACAGTTTGTGGGATGGAGCCCTGTAGCAGGCTCTGTGCTGACAGAGCCTGCTTGGGATTCTCTCTCTCCCTCTTTCTGCCCCTCCCCTGTTCTCTCCCTCTCTCTCTTAAAATAGGTAAATAAACTTAAACAAAAAAAAAGAACCTCCCTTCCCACATTGATAAACTGACTCTCTGTTATCACTTAGGCAAAGCCAATGAGTGGTGACAAGAAAGGGGAAGCTTTTGCTTCAATATATTGGAGAGAGCAGAAATTCTCATCTGTGTGCTGACAGGAACTTAGGGAAAGGAAGAAAATGCCTCTACTCTCACTTTTTCCATTACCAATGGCTCCTTGTTTGGGGACACAAATGTACTTGAGCGAGGACTACATCATGTGCCCTGAAGGGTCCTAGTCCATAGTGGACTCTTGGTGGTCAGTCTGCAGGTCGCGCAGGCATAGGATCCAAGACGGTGGTGGGGGAGGGCGCGGAGAGTATAGATGCCAAAGGAAACTTGCCTAGCTTCCCAGGTGTGTTGACAACTGGCAGGACCTATTAGGTGTCCATAGTACCAGGGCAGGGAAGCTTTTCCTTGGGGCAGTGGCATATGTGATTTGACTCACAGCTTAAAGGAGCGGAACCCCAGGAAGCAGCACTTAGAATATAGCTTCTCTGGACACTAGCATTCCTTGGCTTGTCTTAGCCCCTCATGCCATGTGCCCCACTTTAGATCTTTCACTGCCAAGACCTGGAACAGCTTAGGATTGTCCCTTCTCAATTAGTCCTTCTCAACAGCCACCAGGAAGTTCAAGCAAAAGTGTTCATAGGAGCTGGAGTAACACTACCCAGGACTTATCCTCCATTCTCTGAGATCATTCCAGAGATTTGGGACAGCATTTCCCATGGAGTAGCAAGACTGGAGGAACAACGGAGGGTGCTAGTTAAAAGTGAATATCCCAGGACTCACCCCAGGTTTTCCAAATAGATAATTTCTTGAGTTAGAGGGGACACGCCTAGCCATACTCATTTCTTAGAAACAGAGTTCTCAGTTAATTCTTCTATACGCTAAACATTTGGGAAACTTTAGGCTGTTTTCCAACTTGATAAAAATCTCCTATGTTTTAGGCTTCTTCCCCCAAGATTTGATCCAGAGCATCTGGAATGGAGTGTGGGACTTCGTATTTCCAGCAGGTATCCCATGTGATTCTTACCAGAAAAGTTGGAGAAAGGCTAAGGGATGTAGGAGTAATGTGAGACAGGCCCAGGTCTTCTCTGCCTGGCTAATCCTCAGAATTACCTGAGGCGTTTAAAAAAGGTACATACAGGTGTCCCTTACTTTTCGAAAGTTCACAAATTGCACCCCCTTGGTGTTTATGAAAGACCTACATTAGTACCGTACCTGTTTTTGCTACCTGGAAGAAATCCAGAGATAATTTGCACTTTTATGATAAACAACAAAAGCAAAAATAGCATTGAGCATTTATTTCACAGCAAGTCGTTGTAAAGGCAGTGCACCCCCAGCAATGAGGGTGGCTCCGCCAAGCTCCTTCTCTGGTAACTATACTTAGTATCTCAGCATCAGGCTGCCAGAGCTTTGGACTGTGTGAGCATCTGTACTTGAGCTCTATTTATTTTGTGTATCTGTCAGCAAACTGTGTCCTAAGGTATCAAAAAAGCCTAAGGGAGGTTATTCTTTGGATCTTGGCACTAAAAATTTTCCATATAAATTAACGATACTTGCTTCTTCACCTTACACCATTTTGGCTTACCAAAGATTTCATGGGAACATTCTACTTTTGGACAGTGGGGGAAACGGGTACATTTAGCCCATTCCTGATGACCGATTCAGTAGGTTCTTATCCATATAATTATAATTATTATGCACACACCTGGGCTAGAAGTACCACCTATGCTCTCCGTCAAGCTGGTCTGGTTTCCATGAATTCCATGAATGCTTCCAGAAGGAAGGATTTGAAAAGACCGTCTTTTTTCTTCTGGAACAGGAGTTCACTCAAGAAATGATGGTGGAAGTTTACAATTGGAAATGGAAACGATGGAAATGATGATGCCAATTTACAATTGACATAGCACACTTTTGCATGCTTTATCGAATTTGATTGCCACATTGTACGGTTATGACATAGATATTTTTATTCTGTTACCTTATGGATGAAGAGCATGAAGCTCAGAGAGGTTCTATAACCTGCCCAAAGTCCCACAGTTTGTGTGGGAGTAGGTGTGGGAGCAGCAATTTGTCTCTAGTCCCATTTAAATAAGTAGATGAGGCAAGAAAATTAACAAAGGAGTATTTGCCCAAGGGATTGGGGTAGCATTGGTGTGGGTCTCCTCTGTGGGTGGAAGGCTCTGTGGGGCTTGGCCAGAGAAGAGGAGGAAACAGTTATGATGCTAGTGTGCTCACTTTTATTTGTTCCTGGTGCCACTGGTAGCCTTCGGTGGGATGTTGCCATTGAGGTCTCCCACTTCTCTGTCTCTCAGAGTCAACATGACCTAAACCGGCCTACACTCTGCTGTGACCAGACCGAAGGCCACACTGCAAACCTTGACCGAGGACATGGGGAGTCAGGGCTACACAGCTTATTTTTCTTTATACAAAGGCTGCTGGCCCTTTGAGGACTAGTCCTTGATGTCATTAGCTCCAGTGAATGTGACCAAGTGGACCTACCCGCCCTGACCATAACGACAGTGACATAACAACCACTGACATTTCACAACTTGTCAAATGCTCCAGAAGTCAGCAAGCTTTGTGAGAGGTGGACTTCTTTTTCCTGTGGCTCATCATTGGAACCCCCACCAAACAACTGCTAGATAAGTATTTATTAACTGGAACAGGGACTCTAGCAAGATCCTGTGCTAGGGCCTAACTCACAAGGGTTAAGACCAAGGGATAAGAAGACCCTCTTGTTCACATGACTGAGACTGGATTCCATTGGGCCCCGCCTTGTAGTCTTATTCACAGGAGAACAATCACATCAATCCCAGCCCTCGAGGTCCTGGGGGGAAGCAAAAGGTTCAGAGAATAAAGAGGGGCAGGGGCCTCAATACCCTGCTTGTTATCTGAGCATAATTTGCTTGCTGTTGTAATGAAGAAGAAAACAAGAGGAAGGGGTGAAGTGTGAATAGGAGCAGGCTGCAGAGTGATCCAAGAGTAGCTGGCTCCCTGGAAGGTTCGATTGTATTGGCCTGTATTTCATTGGCTGCCAACTTACTCGGATCCAAAAATGGCATGGGATTGTTGGCACTAGATTCCTCCTTACCACACACTAGGAAATAATCCCAAATAGTTGGAGCAAAATGTGAGGGTGAGGTTTGGCTAGGGAAGGGGATAGAAGGAGCAGAAGGGTGCAGGGCAGTGAAGGAATTCAGAGTCCAGAAGAGACGATATTTGTTTTCCTATCTCTTTCATCAGTGAAGTCACAGGCCCCTGAGCCGGCATGACAAAGGGAAGAATGAGGGTGGAGGCAGAAAAAGAGAGTGAGAGCAGAAGAAGAAAAAATCTGTAGTAAGGAAACTGACCCTGAGGAGAGAGGACGTGGCTTGGCTTCTGGGCATGTCTTGAGTGGATATGTGTGTGCACGTGAACACACACACACACAATACACACACCCCTGCCTCTTTGCCAGCTCCAAGCCTGCAAGTTAGCCAAGAATGAATTTTTAGAGTACTCATCTTAACCATCCCCTTTTAGTTTATTTTGAGTTTTTTTAAGTTTATTTATTTATTTTGAGAGAGACAGAGACAGCGTGAGCAGGGGAGGGGCAGAGAGAGAGAGAGAGAGAGGGAGGGAGGGAAGGAGGGAGAGAGAGAGAGAGAATCCCAAGAAGAGTCTGCAGGGTCAGCACAGTGCCTGACGAGAGACTCGAACTCACAAAGTGTGAGATCATGACTTGAGCCAAAATCAAGAGTCAGATGCTTAACCGACTGAGCCATCCAGGTGCTTCGCCATCTTTTAAAGTATAATTAGGGGCGCCTGGGTGGCGCAGTCGGTTAAGCGTCCGACTTCAGCCAGGTCACGATCTCGCGGTCCGTGAGTTCGAGCCCCGCGTCAGGCTCTGGGCTGATGGCTCAGAGCCTGGAGCCTGTTTCCGATTCTGTGTCTCCTTCTCTCTCTGCCCCTCCCCCGTTCATGCTCTGTCTGTCTCTGTCCCAAAAATAAATAAACGTTGAAAAAAAAATTAAAATAAAAAAAATAAAGTATAATTAGCATTAGGAACATTTTTTTTGCCTTTATGAGTCCTTTCCCTTAAACCACATTAATGTATTTGTATCACATTAATAGATAATTTCATGTTTACTTATTTTTTTTAACCTCACAGCCACACTTCTGACCTCTAATTGAACGTAAATACTTTTCATGGGCAAGCAAAGTATCATTTCATTTATTTCCTACTCCACGCCCCGGAGAACCTGCATGCTCCTCAGCATATGTCACGTGCTTCATAAATGCCTAATTGGTGACATCTTCACAGGAAGGAAAGATTCATGGCTTTCCTGGGCGGTGTCAACCAGTAGCTGGGCTTGGCCAGGGCCCAGTAGCAGTTCCGCCAGGGTGATTCTTACTCTGTATTCTGGAATGTTCAGCCTACTTTACAGTCACTTGGTCCCACAAGGTTCAGCATCTTTTCTCATGGTGAACCTCCCAACCTAGCATGGCTGTAGCTTGGAACCCTGCTATATGACTGGCCTTGAGATATCCTTTCCAGGACCATGTTCTCAGTGACATGGTGTTCTCACACAGTACTTCTGGTACTTCGGCTAATCTGACTTCTTTGGCTGGGGCCCAGTGAGGGCCTCTGTAACCCTGTTTCTGAGCCAAGGAAAGTCATGTTATAGCAAAGATCTCGTGAAACAAGAATACCCAACTACTCTTTGAAAAGAATTTCAGAAAATTCTGAGTCAAGCTTGCCATCTGCTGAAACTTTTTTTTTTCATCAGCCCCACCCACATCGATTAATGAGATCCCTAATCCACTCAGAACCTCATGCCAGCCTCCTCTCCATCTCCTTAAGGGAGAGGGAACATTCACCTGCTTGGAGTTTATACTGCAGAGAATTCCTAAGGAAACCTAACAAAAGGTAAATGAAAGGAGAGGCTCAGGCAATTGGATCCTTTCAGACTCACCACTGAAATTCTTCTAACCCAGGAGAGGGGCATATTGGTGCCTCTACAGAGGACATGGAGAGACCAGGGTTGTTGGTTCTGGGAAATGAAAAATCCCAGTGCTGCTGGGAGAAAGCTGAGTCAGATTGGCTAGAATGCTGCTCCTAAAGATTCTGGCTCAGTAGGGCTGAGGCCCACCTGGGAATCTGATGCAGAAAGTCTATAGACTGTGCTGTGAGAAACCCAACATTTGTGAATCCCAAGGGCAGACGTTGGTCCTCAGCTCCTTCCATCACCCTCACTGCCATCACTACCACCATCTAGGAAATATTTTGTCATCTGATGGCCCAGGTTCGACTCACTGCAAAGCTAGCACATTCCTTGCTAGACCACATAAAATTCCAGGGACCCCAGCAGCTGCAATATACATGTATGCATGTGCACCTGAAATACGGTAGTGAGACTGAGGAACTGGAAATTTCATGTTATTGCTTTTTAACTAATTTTAGTTTAAATGTAAATAGCTACATGAGTCCAGTGTCTACCATGTTACATAGGGCAGAATTAGAGGCAGGGAGGAAGAACCTGATCAGCTCCTGGCTTTGGAGCAGATCACTGTTTCCAAAATCAACCCATTGGAAAGTACCAAGTCTAACAGCTGGGAGAATCTGGACATACTTAGAATAACTTGGATGATATGTGCGAATTGACCATTTCTCCCACCCCTCCCAGTACACAGCATGGTATGACCTTGATGATCACCAACCTCCTTCCACTCATGGAGGTCCTATACCGGAAGGGTTATGTTGCCTTTTTCAGTAATCCTAGGAGAGCAAGGATGGGGCTTTGTGCTACTGAGAATGGGGAAAATTGAGGGTGAGATTGAAGCCAACCCTTTGGGCTACTATAGCTGAATTGTTTGACCAAACCCCAGCAGTGTGGTATGGTAGGGAAGGGTCTGGGCCCCAAAGCCGGAAGCCTGGGTTGAATCTTACCTCTGCCACTTGACATCTGCAAAACCTTGAGCAACTTACTCCTTAAACTTCAGTTTCTTCATCTGTAGAATGGGAATGATAACAATAGTTCCAACTTCATGAAGTTGCAAAAGTTTAGCAGTTCTTATATTCTTTAGTCTTCTGACCCTTTTCTACTCTGAAAAACTGATGACGACCCCCCCCCAAAAGGACGTTTTTTGAGTTAAATCTCTACATAGTATTAGAAATAGAAATAAGAACATTAAAACATATTAATTGATTTAAATATAAAACCATTACATATTAGCATAACTTATTTTTGTGTTATTTTCCTAAACAAAAGTAGTGAAAAGTGTGACATTGTTTTACATTTTTGCAGATCTCTTTCATGTCTGGCTTAAGAGAAAACAGCTATGTTCTTATCTCTCTGCTTCTGTGTTCCTTCTGTGGAATGGTTATGTTATGTTTACACTGTGTTGTTTTGGTCAAAGTATATGGTGAAAATTTGGCCTCACTCGGGTTTTTAATTGGAAAAGAGAGAAGTATTTTTATAGTGTTTTCAGATAATTGTAGGGTTTTTCCTTTGCTACGTAAAACTTGAAAATCAAATGGTTTTTAAAGATTAATTGCAATGTGGAATCTGAAACCATCAATAAACTTTCCATATTTTTCACACTAAAATCTATTGTTTTAGCATGTACTTTTAATGCATCTTTTACCCATGAGTAATTTCGTAATATCATGAATTAGTCACTTGGGAAATATTGGCTCATTAAGTTATGCTGATTTTCCAAATGTTATATTTTATTATGCAATATCAAAAAAGCATAGTTGATAATCTCACCTCCAATATCATCAGAAGTTTTTAAGTGTTGGCAATCTTCTAGGGCAGTAGTGTTTGCATTCCTCTTGTGGCCCACAGATCTTAGGTTTATCCAAAGAGTAAAACAAGATGAAGATGGAAATTAATGACATTGTATTTTTTTTTAAGTTTATTTATTTATTTTGAGAGAGAGAGTGAGTGCAAATGGGAGGGGCAGAGAGGAGAGACGGAATCCCAAGCAGACTGCACCAGTGCAGGGCCTGATGCAGGGCTTGAACTCACTGACTGTGAGATCATGACCTGGGCTGAGATCAAGAATCAGACACTTAACCAACTGTGCCATCCAGGCACCCCTAGGGTTTTTTGTTTTTGTTTTTTTAATCTCTCTCTGATTGTTGTTTTTTCCAGTAATTAATTTTGTTATATTTGGTATGTTTACATTTTGAAAAACCTTATGGGAAGATTGTCCATTTTTTATTCAGTAACCCGGGATGTTGGAGTACATACTTCTGTCATTTCTATACAGTCCAGAGATGAAGGATTCAATGAAGAATAATCGGATTTATTATAGAGGATATCTTGGCACATAGTTAGAATGCTTTTGACTTCCATGTAGAAAAAGAAGTAAGATGATTTGTTCAGTAGCTAGGTAAGTGCTATGCCCAAAACTTTAGGCATAACAAATCACCTCAGATCTAAGTGGCTTAGTACAAGGAAAGCATTTCTCATTTCTTGTGCTTTCTGTAGGTCAGGAATTTGGGAATTGTGCAGCTGGGCAGTTCTGGCTAGGGGGCTGTATAAGGTTTCAGTCAGACGCTGGCTTTCAGCAGGAGGCCCCAGTCCTTCACCATGCAGACTTCTCCATAAGGCTCCTTGAGTGTCCTGATACATGCTGACTGGCTTCCCCCAGAGCAAGTGACCCAAAAGAGGGTAAGACAGAAATCACATGTCTTTTATGCCATAGCCTCAGAAGTCACATGTCATTTCTGCAATATCCTATTGGTTATACAGATCAGCCCTTTTTAATGTAGAAGAGACTCTACAAGGGTGTGAATATGAGGAGAGAATTGTTGGGGGCCATTTTGGAGGCTGACTATCACAGGCTATTTTAGGTATAGGGTTGCCTTTTCCACCTGTAGAGCCTTTATATAGGCTTCATTACCAAGGAGCTTACAGAATACCTATTCAGGAGCATAGAAACCCACACAACTTAGTGTCAGACCAGGGGACCCATTTCCTAGTGAGGGAGATTGGGAGCAGGGCCATGATAATGGGGTCCATTTTTGTATCACATACTGCACCATCCAGAAGCAGCTGGTGTCTTAGGTGGCACCACAGTCTTCTAAAATTGCAGCAGACACTCCAGCTCAGAGCTAATACTTTGGGATGATGGTGTGTCATCATTCAGCATGTGGTATGTGTATTAAGCATAAGCCTCTATATGATACTGTGTCACCAACAAGAACAAATGGGTCTAGGAAACAAGCAGTGGAAACAAGAGTGGTCTCACTGGTGAGTTTTATGTTTCTTGTCCCTTTAAGTCTATTTCTATAGAATTGAAGGTCTTGATCCCCAAAGTAGGAACATTTTTGCAGGGTACACAGCAGGGTTCCCATTGAATTACAAGTTACAGTTGTGTCCAGGTTCCAGTAGGTAAGAAGGAAGTCATCATACTGACAGTGGTAATTTACTGTTAGTCTAGGTCCTCTGAAAAGCAGACATCATGGCAGGATTAGACATGTAGGGATTTTATTGGAGCAAACGCCAAAGGAAGAAAATGAATCATGTGAGGTTGGGAGAGTGGTCAGACTGTGATGCAAGTCTGATCCGAAGGAAGTGGAGAGAAAACAAAGGTTGGGTAGGAGGGTCCTAGACCACTGTGCAGTCTTCAGAAGTCTCAACAAGGTCACTGGGAGCCCTTAACCCAAAGTCAGCCACCAGAGGAGTCCCTTGTCTCCCAGGAAGGGCCACCATAGTATCCCCGCAGTGCCCATTCATTGGCCAGGAGCAGCCTGTGGGAAGTGCAGCCTCAGATTTCAGAGCCAGCACCTGGGGCCCTTGGTCAGTTATACTCCCTGTAGTTGGAGTTCTGCTGAGTGCATTCTCATGGCTGCCATACTGATCCTGGTTCACAGGAAATGGTAGGACTGCTTTTATACAAGGAGGAAATGAGGAGTGCCATGTATAACCTCCTGGAACTTCCTTGCCTCATTACAACTGTGAATATATGAATATGTGTGCATATTATCTGCATAGGATTATAAGACCAGGAAGAAAAATATGGGAGGATACAAATTAACTTGTGAACATGGCATGGAAGATAATATTGATTTGTTGATGGAAGCCATTCTCGATCCCCTTTTCCATAGCCACTTTCCAGTCAGGGATGGCCATGTGACACAGTTCTGGCTCGAGAGACATAAGCACAATTGTACTGGTTGTCATGTCTCCACTCCCTTCCCCCCTCACCCCCCCACCCCCAACACTGGCTTCCTCACCAGGATATGTGCTCAATGCATGAAGCTGGAGCAGCCATTTTGAGGCAATGAAAGAAAGGCCAGAAGGATTGCCAGCAGTAGAGTATCTTTAGAACTCATTATGAGAACAAACTGGACACCTATGTTTTGCTCACAGTAAATATGTATTCTATCATATAGGATACTTTTGGTTATGTGAATCCATGTGGTGAAGGGGTAAGTCAAGGCTTAGAAAAGCAAATATAAGTAAGACCCCCTTAAAAAAATCATACATATGATCACATGTAATCATTTACATGCATAGGTCTATATATGTTTTGATAGATGTAAAAGCCAATAAAATGATTACATATTAAAAAAGTAATAATGTCAATTTAATCTATTTTTAAACTTCACTGGCATATAACTTATATATTTAAATTTTCGTTATTTTAGTTATACCTTATTTAAACATTTTTAATATAGTACATATTTTTTCTTTGCCAGATCTTGATTTTACTCATCTTAAACAAAACAAAAACAAAAACTTAGATTCTGTAGACCTTCTTTACTGTTTATTTTCTAATTCATAAAGTCTTTCCTTACCTTTGTCATTTCTTTCCTTCTACTTATTTTTGGGATACTGTGTTCATTTTCTAACTCTTTGAGTTGAATGCTCAGCATTAATTTTTAGCTTTTATGTATTTATTTTTGAAGGTAATAAATCCTGGCCAAAACATGAATGTTGGTCTAACGCAATTAGTGATGGGCTCCCATTTTCTGTCCAGCCCCTATTCTTTTAAAAAAAATTTTTTTTTTCAACGTTTATTTATTTTTGGGACAGAGAGAGACAGAGCATGAACGGGGGAGGGGCAGAGAGAGAGGGAGACACAGAATCGGAAACAGGCTCCAGGCTCTGAGCCATCAGCCAGAGCCTGACGCGGGGCTCGAACTCACGGACCGCGAGATCGTGACCTGGCTGAAGTCGGATGCTTAACCGACTGCGCCACCCAGGCGCCCCGTGTCCAGCCCCTATTCTTAATGAGGAGGCAGATTGAAGTTCTCATCCTCTTTATAGGTGGGAGAGGGCTGGGCAAAGGTGAAATGGCAGGCAATGGAGACAGGAGGTGGGTTCTCAGCCAGTTACTCCCCCCAGAAGTCTTGTCAGTAGCAAGCTCCAGTAGATGATCACCACCAGGTGGTGCCCAACCTCAATGGGGACCATTCAAGAAAGGGGATCTTTAGATCTCCTTGCTCATGGACTTCTTTTTCTTTTCTTCTTCTTTTTATCCTTTCTTTATCTTAATGTATTGTTTTTATTACACTATTCCTCCTTATATTTCAAATATTTTACTGGTTACAGTAAAAGTTTTATCGTGCATACTTCACTAGTTATTCAATCTTTATTTGTTTTCCTTCCCCAAATACAAGGATTTAAGATACCTCCTCACATTTCCCATGCCATTGTTCTTTAGTATTTCCTTTAACTTGCTTTTGGCTCTTCCAAATTAGCTCTTATTTTTGTTACTGTTGTTTCAACTCAATGCTCATTTCTCTGCTCATTTGTTCATATTTATTTTAAGATTCAACTTGTGTTTCTTTCTAAAATACATTCAATTAGTAGCTTTTCCAGCAATGGATGTCAGGGATAAATTTCTTTAGGCTTATTTTTTAAAATACCTTTATTTCATCCTCATTCAGGAACAACAGCTCAGTTGGGTATAGAAGAGAAACTCTTCTATTTTTGCTAGTGATAATTTTGTGGTCAACCTACTTGTCATTTCTTTTAGGTTTTCTGTCTTTTCAGGAGCTGTTAAGTGTTTTATTTGTTTGTTTGTTTAAAAGTTTGCTCCAGGGTGCCTGGATGGCTCAGTCAGTTAAGCATCTGACTTCGGCTCAGGTCATGATCTCACGGTCTGTGAGTTTGAGCCCTGCATCAGGCTCTGTGCTGACAGCTCAGAGCCTGGAGCCTGTTTCGGATTCTGTGTCTCCCTCTCTGACCCTCCCCCGTTCATGCTCTGTCTCTCTTTGTCTCAAAAATAAATAAATGTTTAAAAAAATTTAAAAGTTTGGCTCCAATGTGTGTATCTGTATGGCTTTTTTGTTTATTTTCTTTTATGCTACGTGGGACTCAATGGCCTTCTTAAATTCTGGAAAATTCCCTGCTATTATTTCTTTGAGTTTCCTCAAACCCCCTTCCCTCCATTCTCTTCTGTAATTTATATTTGATTTAGATTTAAAAATCCAAATATATCAGTCAACTCTCATGGTTTCTTAAACTCTCTTTGACATTTTCTGTTCTTATTTTTCTGTGTTTTATTCTGGATGATTTTCTCATCAATCTACCAGTTCACTAGTTCTTTTTAAGTGCATCTCCTCTGCTATTTAATTTGATTTAAAATTTTTAATGATTTTACTTTTCAGTTCTAGAAGTTCTACTTGATTATTACTCAAATTGCTCACTTAAATTTTTGAGCCCTATCATTTTGATTTTTGTTGTGCTTTCTTTTATCACCTCAGTTTAAACATACTTATTTTGCTGTGTCTTTCAGGTTATTCTGTCATTTTAGTTCTTCGGCTCATTATTCTTCCATGTGTTGTATCAGCTGATACTCCTCCCTGATACATTTTCATCATGTGGTTAGTACATTTTTACTGTAAGCTTTTACTTTTCCCTTTGTTAAGAGTTCCATTCACCGTGGATTGTGGATAATTCTTTACACAGCAGTTTTGTATTTATTTCACTCCAGGTTCCCATGGTTTACACTAGCTTAAATTCATACCCCATACTCAGGTTTGGGATTTGGGTTTGGTACTTTTCACAAGATGAATATTTTTTCCCACTTGAGCCCAGAAAAGATAACTTGCTTCCTTGTTGTTGCTCTGGACAGTAGACAGAGTTCTTGAAGTACTCCATTCAAGTCCTGGGAGGATTTTTGGAGTCTCAGTTTTAATCAAAGATCTCAGTTTCAGCCTGAACAGCCTCCAGGCCAAATTTACTGTGGGACCTGTATCCAGTTCTGATTCTTTCTTGGTCCCTTACATGTCAGCTGGAGCCCCACATCTCTGGTTTTGAATTTCCTTTTGTTTCTGGCACCCGGGAACTGTCTTGGCCTTTTTGAAGCTGTGCATTTTAGAGTTTTAAAATATTTATCCAGCATTCCATGTATTTGTAGTGGGGAGGAGTCTTTGTTGTCAGGCTGCCATTTTACCAGCACTGAAGGCCTTCCATACTCATGTTTTGGTTATGCATTTCTCACTTAAATTAATCTGGACAAATTCCCCTGATCTGATCTCACACCCCAAAGAAGTTGGATGAACCAGGAACATAGAGTGGCCTACTTGAGTTTCCTTTTCCATTTCATTTGCATTATTTCTCAGAAACAATCAAAGAAGGATGGAGCTGGGAGGGACCTCTCATCTGTATGCTCATTATCAGATGAGGAAGCAGGGCCTAACTGGAACTCTGGATTTTGGATTCTATGTCTGGAACACATTCAAATTCGCTAGCTGGAGCTGAGTGTAGAAAAAGGGGCTCTGGACTTGGACTCAGAAAACGAGGATTTGCAGCCCAGGTTTGCCACCTAACAGCTGTAGGATCTTGGACAAGCCACTTAGCCCTTTGAGACCCAGTATGTTATCTTTTAGATAGAATAGAGGCAGAGTACATGGGATTTTTGATTCAGCAAGTGTGAAAGGTTTGGGGATGTAGTAAGCATTAAAGAATTCTTTCTTCCTTATGGTTAAGATACCCCCATACCCTCTAAGAAATACCTCTTTGCAGCTGTTCGTTTTCACAGAATCTGCCTGGAAAAAGCAGATTTATCAAACTGAAGGTGTAAAATTGGGAAACAGAAGGTTATTTTCCTGTTTCTCTTTTTTTCAACTCCTGAAACTTCATTCCTAAAGGCTAAGCAAATCTGTCTTAAAGAGTTATATACAGGCTATACAATTGTTAGTGAAGTCATTGCAATCTTAAAATGATTTTCATTTAAAGTTTCACATTCACTGGTTTCCCATTCATTGGCCCATGGCTTTCTTGTGGTGATCACAGAGTGGATTCTACACCAGGGGTTGTTAGCAAACTTACTCTGTAAATGGCCAGATAGCATATATTTTAGGTTTTGAGGGCCACAAATGTTCTCTGTCACGTATTCTGGTGTTGTTTACAGCCCTTCAAAAATATAAGAAACATTCTTACATTGTAGACTGTACAAAAACAAGCCATAGGCTGGGTTTGGCCCACGGGACTGGCTGTAGTATGGAAGCCTGTTGTGGACTGACATAGCCTTCTGACCAAGTCCATGAAGACTTGACTTCAGCAAATCTCACTCAGCGCTTAGGGGCATTTAGCCTAATTACCCTACCAAGTTTGTGCAACCATCCTTTGTCCTGCACTCTCTTTGTCCTCTACCCCACCAGCTTCTGATTTTTTAGACTAGTTTCCTAGAGGAAAGAGAAGGACCGCTCATTGGATCACTCGTTGATTGGATTTCTATCCATCCAATCAATGACTTTTGCTTTTTGATCAGAAAGTGATTTCCTAGGTGGTTAAATTAATGCTTCTCAACATTTTCTATGACATGGCACATTTGGAAAATGATAGTAGTTTGTACAGCTCAGGACTGTGGGATTTGGGGTGGGGTGGGGGGAAGTGAACAGAAGAAGGTTGAACATGTCCAGAGACAACTCATGTCCAGAGACAACTGGGCTTCAGGACTCCAAATGCCCCAGGAGATCTGACGGGATCAATGTCTCAGCAAAGCTATTAGGAATATAGCAAAATAGTGATGGGCATAGTGAACTTGGAAATCAATCCCATATTTAAATCCTGGCTTTGCTTCTTGCTAATGGTATGACCTTGGCAAACTTTTTAACCTGCTCTCTCTTAATTTCCTCCTCTGTAGAATGAGAATAATAATAGAAGTGCCTATTTGATAATGTCCATTTTCATATAAAAATGTGTATTATATATCCATGTAATGCCCTTAGCAAGGTGCTCAGTTATTAATCCTAAGTAGAACACATTCTTCTTCTAAGTCAACAGTAGTTTTGCATTAAATGAATTTTATTTATTGAAGAAAGTCTCTAGGAACTAATAACTTCTAGCCCTTTGAACTTTAGTTTAAAAACGAAATAGTTTAAAAACTATTGTTTTTATTATAAAGGTTTTCTTTTTTCACTTTGTCTTCCAAATTTAAGCCTTTGTGGTCTGCATTTTTTTTGTGTGTGAATCTATTTTTATTGTTCAAACACTCAATGTCAAGGAGTTCCGGCCAGTGATGTACAGAGAACACCATGACAAGTAGCAATCTTCAGTTCTTTCGGGCCAGGCTCCCTGCTTTCTAGACACTTATGTACAGCGATCCAGAAAGAGTTAAGCAATCATATAGGGTAAGAATTAAACAGAAAGTATGAGATGATCTGAAAAAGTCTGGCACATGGCGTGGGTTTGCTATATATCGGGTAAACACTTTAAGTAAAACTTTGGGTTGAGGAGTGTGCCTTTAGAGCCAGCAATCAAGTCATTAATAACCACAATTTGCCAATGGATCTGCAGCGGAGCCACCTGTGGGTAATCAGCCCTTGGCCATGCCTAGAGAATGTATCCTCTGTCTCCGAGGCAGCCAACCCTTCCAGGGGTCCTGGGATACAGCTGCCGCCATAGCAGTAAGAGAGCAACAGTGTCAGGAAGTGAAAGATCACCTTACTAGTGGAAACCACAGGAATCCTGGGCAGGCAGAAGTAATCAGGAAAGTTGTGTTTTGGCAAGGTGACATGGGTCAGCTCTCCCGGCCTCAAGAAGAGTGCTCTGAGATCCGTGTGACTTTAATCACATTCAATCACTCTGTGGTTATGGGATGGCTGGTTGCAAAGTGTTCACGGTGCATTTTGCTTCATTATGCCTAGTACTTTGTGGGGGTGAAAAAGCAATGGAAGAGTTCATTCCTTCACCTAAGGCCCTAAAATTGGCTAGTAGGTCAGACTTGACATATATACAGCAGTTAAAGATACAAGTGATGGGGCCCCTGGGTGGCTCAGCAGGTTGAGAGTCCAACTCTTGATTTTGGTCATGGTCCCAGGGTCCTGGGATGGACCCCCATGCCAGGCTCTGTGCTAAGTGTGGAATCTGCTTAGGATTCTTATTTGCTCTCCTTCTGCTCCTCTCCCCCGCTCGCATGTGCTCTCTTTCTTAAATAAGAAAATATTTTAAAAATTTAAAAAATTAAAAATTAAGATTTTTATTTAAAAAATAATTGAATTTATTTTATTAAATTTTTATTTAATTTAAAAATTAAAATTAAAAAAATATATAAGTGAAAAATCTCCAGAAACAGGAACTCTAGGCTATATAGGTCCTCCAAAGTTCTCCAGAAAAAAACAGTAACAATAAGGATCTGCGATAAAGAAGGTTTGTGAAGCTCCAAGTACTTCATTCTCTCCTGAAGAGTCACAAAGATGCGACCATGTTAAAGGGTCTTAGAAGTCCTGCAGTAAAGAATACAGTGTAGCTATGTTTAACAGAGTTTCACAGATGTAATTGACCTTGGTACCCACCTTCCCATTGCCTGCAGTGATCTGGAGTTCTTTGATTCTTTGGTTGAAAGGAGATACCAACTCTAGCTAAGAAGAACAAAAGTAATTTTCTGGAGAAGTCCCCTGGAAGCTTATGGAATTGTCAGGAAGACTGGAGAACCAAGCTGCCTCCTCATGTGGTTGCCTGAGAGCCAACATGACTTAGATTTACTACTTAAAACTGGATCACTGTGAAGGCTGGAGGGAGCCTTCGATGTATGTCAGGGACTTCACAGAGGAGGAATGAGTACTTTTACTCGTAAAAGTACTCATCGTGTACTCATCCTAAGAGAGTAATTATGTTGGTCTTTTGAAAGTGGATAGTTTCTTGTGGTCATGGTTCATCTGAGGTTAGAGGCTCAACAGTCATTACTTCCCTCTTTTCTCTCCCCATTACTCCGAATATGGAGTAAAAGTACTCATCGTAAAGACTCAACTTCTCCGTGAAACACATCCTGCTACTTCCTTGCTCTCCTCATCTAGAATTGCCAGATTAAATACAAAGACTCCCAGTTAAATTTGAATTTCAGATAAATGATGAATAATGTTTTAGTAGAAGTGTATCTCAAACGTTGCATGAGACTTATACTAAAAAAGTGTTTGTGGTTTATGTGGAATTCAAAATTAACTGGGGATCCTGAATTTTTTGAAAGTTTACTTATTTATTGTTGGAGAGAGAGAGCACACGTGGGGGAGGGGCAGAGAGAGAGGGAGAGAACTCTGACAGCGCAGAGCCCGACACTGGGCTCAAACTCACGAACCCTGAGATCATGACCTGAGCTGAAACCAAGAGTCAGACGCTTAACCGACTGAGCCACCCAGGTGCCCGGGATCTGGTATTTTTACTTGCTAAATCTGACAAGTGGAGCAAGGTTTTCCCTGGGCGACACCGATGGGATTGCATCTTGTCTTGTCTCCCTTCTCTGACTGTGCAGGCAAAGCTCTCAGCACTGTGTCTGGCAAAGATATAGCACTCAATAAGGGTTAATAACTTTTGTTATCGCTGTATTCTGCAGCTACTTTCGCCTTTGTTCTTGTAACACTTTTAACACTTTCTTATCCTTATGTGGTTTCATTTTGCCTTCTTTATCAGTCTGCAAATCTAATGACAGGAGGAACTGTGTTTTTATACCTTAGCAACTGGATATTGTTGGTGCTTAATAAATGTTGAATGAAAAAAAGAAGGAAAGAGAGTCACTTGCACAAGAGGTGATAGAAGAAATGCTATAAAGGGAATATTGAAGCTACATATCAAATAAATAGTGTTTTTCAGTCACTTTTGGCATCTGGCAGTCTTGATGTAAAATCTTAGGTCTGCCACTTAATATTCATCTGATCTGGGACAAACTGTTTGTCATTTTCGAGATTCTAGTTCCTTATCTGTGAAATGGGGATAATGCATTTTCCCAGCACTATGAGACCATTCTTGACTCGGCCACTGAGAGAAGAATCAGTCCCAGTGCCCCTGGCAGTTTTGGGGGGACTTCCACACGTGTGGGACCTCACCTGCCTTTAGCCAATTCGCCACATTGATGCGGTATGAGCTGGATGCAGACTGATTCTTACAGGGTGGTTTCCTAGAGGAACAGAACCTACCTTTTAAGGTACCCCTGCTTCTCTCTTTCATCCATTTCCGGAGAGAATCTTCATATACTTGCTTCTTTTTCTGTCGTTTTCTGTCTTCTCACACTTGTGTTTCTTTTTAATTTTTTGCCTTTAGTGAGCAGTGACAGGCCTCAAGTTCCAGAGTCTCTTTTTTTTTTTTTTTTTTAGCACCAAGCAGTGTTTATTTCTTCTTTTCCCTGCCTGTGTGAGAAAGGAAAGGCTAGAGGGCTCAAGTTTTTCTGGCTCCCTCATCTGGGGGAGCCCTCTCTCCGTGTGTGGGTTTGTCACTGGGGTACACATCCTGCCTTCCAAAGCATTTTGGACAGAATGCAAGTCTTTCTTTGGTAACTCCAAATTATCATTATGGACGGTGGCTTTGCAGAGACCTGGGACTTTGAGATTTTGACTAAAAAAATCAGTTTATAACAGGAGGAGGAAGAAAACTTCCCGGCTTAACTAAGTGGGAGTTACTGTAGTTTCATCAGAGACTTTTAGCTCCCTTCACCAAAGGAAGACTTTCACCCAAGAGCGGGTGGTCCGTAGGTAAGGCAGGACCTTAGCTCAAAGAGACAGATTGTCAGAACACAGTCAGCACCCTACAGAAGCATCCCAGTTTGAAAAGGGATAGCTGTGCTCTGGGAATGAAATTTGCCTTGAATCTCCCACCAATGCAAAAAGGCAAGCCCAGAGGGAAGTGGTTAAAAGCTGCGAGCTCTCAAGAAACTCTCTCGGTCCCAATCCCAGCTTTGCCTCTCACTAGCCGTAATATCTTAGGAAAGATGCTTAACTGCATCTGTAGGATTTTGAAGAATAATAGCACCTACCACACAGGGTTCTTACGAGGATTAAATGACATCATGCAAACAAGCAAGGATGGCGCAGAGGCATTTAACAAATACTAACTCTTATGACTCTCATTTTATAAAGAAAAATGAGTAACTGGTAGAGTCAAAATTAGATCCCAACTCCCACTTTTTTTCCCCCCATTTCAGCACAGGGCCACTGCCAAAAGGAGAGAGGGGAAGTGGAATGTGGGGGCATCAACGGGATCCCCCAAATTATATCCCTAGTTACAAATTTCACTAATTGGCTAGGATGTAGGTCTTGCTGCTAAAAACCAGAATATCAGTGGCTTAAACAAGACAAATTTATATTCTTATCAAGAATCAGACCAAGGATAAACAGTATAAGGTGATGTGGCAGCTCCATTGCATCAGTGACCAGACTCTTTCTTGTTGTTCTGTCATCCTAAATATGTGGTTGTTTGTCCCAGCTCTGGACACCATGTCCACACCCAAGCCGTCAGAGGATGAGAACAGAGAGCATTAGACTTCCTTTCAAACACGGGCGTGACCTGGAAGTAGTATATCACTTCCATACACACCCTATTGGCCATACCCAACTGGGGGGAGAAGAGCATAGTCTTTGTTTTGAGCAGTCATGCGCTCAGCTATTATACTAAAATAAAATAGGAAGGATGGCTATTGGGAGCTTAGGTAAAATAGTTCTTTCTTTCTTCATTTTTATTTATTTTTTATTTTTAGAGAGAGAGAGTGCGAGTCGGGGAGAGAAGCAGAGGGGGTGGGGAGAGAGAGAGAGAGAGAGAGAGAGAGAGAGAGAGAGACAATTTGAATAGGTTCCACACCCAGTGTGCAGCCTGAAGTCGCAGGGCTTGATCCCATGACCCTGAGATCATGACCTGAGCAGAAATGAAGGGTTGGATGCTCAACCAACTGACTGAGCCACCCAGGTACCTCTAGATGCAATAGTTCTTTCAACTGATTTATTATCTTTGTCCTCTTTTGAAGCTAACTTGATCATTGGTTCCACTCCCACTCTAAGGTAGAATAAGTGGGTCTGTTTATTTCATCATTAAATATCCTAGACTTCAAGGTTTCTTGGATTCCCCTTTTATCATGTTTTTACTGCCTTTTTAATTTTCTCTCTCCTTGCCAAGCTATCCGTTGGCGTTTTCCTTGGCAGGCAGGGCAGCCATTGGAGGCTCCCCTCACCCAAGCCTGTTTCGTCCTTCCCTTTCTTTACACACTTATATGTTTGACATTTGCAGTTGTTTTTTTTTTTTTTTCTAAACAGAACTGTATGCAGTGCAGAAGGAAACCGGTTTGAGTGAAGGCTAAGATATGCCCACTCTTGTTCTAAGTCCATGCTGGCTATTTGGGAGTGCTGCTTTGCTTGCTTCCTGGCTCTCAGTTACTAGAACAGCTGAGATTGCTAAGTAAGCAAGGAGTCTCTGTGTTAGAAGAAGAGAGGAAATGCGAGGAGACCAGTGATGGGGGAGAAAGAAGCAATCAGAAAACAGCCCTCATCCAGGGAATTTTGCCAGGATAAGAAAAAAAAAAAAAAAAAGAATAGAAAGATGGGGCAGATGAGGAATATAGCAGGCATAACTATGGGGGAGGTAAACAAATATCCAGAGATCAAAAGCAGCTTTCTTAAACTTTGAAATATAATGATAGTTCCTGAATGTGGATGTCTGGAGTGATCCTCGCTACCAGGGTTTGTTCTGATTTGAAGCACGGTCTGGGGGTGGGGAAGGGTCTCCGGTTTGTTAAGACTATGGTTGTGTTGGGGAATGCAGGATCTGGAGCTAGCGAGGTTCATCATCATGCAGGCTGAAAAGAAGGCCATTGAGATGCTGGTCACCAGGGACTCTGGCGAGGAATAATGGGGGAGCTGAATGCTGGCCTTCGTGCTGGCCATTCTAATCACTGATCCTCTTTGTAATGGTCGATTTACATGTTAGAAGATCTAAAAGGCAGGAAGCATAGAAATGGGCTTTGAATTTTCTTCCTTAGAGTTTGTTTCCAATTAATCTTTCTGAGACAAGAATCGCAATCCACCGCAGACTGTTTTGAAGCTTTCAAGCGCAGGTTTTGCTACTTGGGACAAGATGCTAACATATTAAAAAGGAAGCAAACAACTTAGTGTTTGGTTGGGTGTCTTCCCCCCCAAATATGAAAAATACCTCTCCATATCAGTAAAGAGGCAGTACAGAAATCTCATGTATGCTGAACTTCTGGGAGCTTTCTTAGAATCACAAAGCTGGAGAGAACTGGCCAGAGTTTTTAGAAATGAAGAAACTGAGGTCCAGAGGGGCCAAGCCATTCTCAGAAAGTTGCTCAGCAAATGAGTGGTAGAGCAGGAACTGCAAATGTTTCCAGACCTTTCACCAAACCCTACTGGTGCTTCAGCAGAATTTATCTGTAACGAACAGAAAGGGTTGCATCCCAAGCCTGATTAGTTTCTTTGACATTTCTTTAAAGAGCCTACACCTTATATGAGTGGAAAGGTTTTGTGTTCAAAGAGAAACAGTGCAACCCAGACAAGCTGCCCTTGATCCTACACAGAGGCGATTGGCTATGATCTCAAAGGTGATAACAGGACATTTCCTGCCCCAGAGTCTTTCCTACTTCTCTTGCCTCTGGCCTAAAAACTATCCTATTATTATATCCCAAAGCAAAGATATTTAACAGATGGTGGTTTCTCCTTCACACTTTGGTTAAAATGGAAACATTAACTGGGAAGAAAACCTCCTACAATTATCAGCTGTTGACATTCACCATCAGGGGTTTCAACCTTTTCTGGGGTCATAGACATATTTTAGAATCTGAGGAAATCTATGGCTCTTTTCCGCAGAAAATACACAAGCAAAATTATAACGTCTTAGGGTCTTCACCGACCTCTGAAGCCCACCTTTAGAACCAGGTAAAAAAACTCCTGTTTTTAAGTAAATTAGCTTGTCCTAATAGCTGGCTGGTCTTCACAAGCAGAGCCTAATGGGCATGGAACTAAGTTTCCATGGGAGAAAAGAGCCCCAAAAGGGCTTCCCTGAAGCAGTGAGTAGCCCAGATAGAGTCCTGAGCAAGTTCGAGGGAAGCGGACAAAGGAGAAGAATCAAAGAGAAGGGTTCTCAGGGAGGTTTGGAGAGAAGCCAAAGATAAACTTCTTGACTTCATCGCCCTGTCTAGGGTTGGCATAATTATGATTTCCAGGCTTATTTAACTTACTTAGCTGACCTCTGTAATTATTCTAAAGTCACACATCTTCCTGGAATCCTTCCCCAATACACACTGACTCAAAGGCAGCCCTGTGCTGGTGAATAAGATATCTAGCTGAGAGCTGAGTCCTTGTTTCCTGGCATCTTGCCATTTTATGCTGCTCACGGATCTTTTGGATCCCTAAAAGAGGTGGGAAGTTCCTTGCAATAAGCCATGGGGAGATGATGTATCAGCAAAACCTAGACACGATCTTGGCAAGCTCACCAGGTAGTGATGTATTGATAAACATCAAAAGAAGTCATGAATTCCAAGAAAGAAAGTGATTTGGAGTAACTCCAGTGAGTCAGATTTTTTTTTTTTTTTTTAAAGACAGAAATTGATTTGTATTGCTCAGCAGGACATGGTTGAGAAATGCGTTCAGGCTCCTCTGAGCAGTGGGAAGCCACAGAGAGGGACCTAAGCTGCCAGGACATATATGTGCCCTGGAGTCCCTAGCGGTTCCAAAGAAGTGAGTCTGGGATGAAGCTTAGGTGGTAAGCAGCCATTTCAAAAACTGCGAACAGTTGTAGCAAGTCATGGGCCACTTATCAGGACTCCACTGATGCCATTTCAATGGCAGGTTCTCACAGACTGGGAATCCTTACAGGAGGAAAGGCAGAGTGTGGGAATCCCAGTTAAAAGGAGCTGGGAAAGAAGACTGGATACTGGGAATCCAGGTGGCTGGCTGCTTAATTTATGCAAAATATTCTATAGTCTCTATGCCCATTGGGTAGCCAATAGCCCTGTATGGCTTTTAGTACTTGAAATGTCACTAGTGCAACCAAGGAGGATAAAATCTACTTTCACAAAGTGATCCTTCCTGTTAGGACAGACCATTGTCCCCAAGATAACATGGAGGCAAGAGTAGATAAACTAAAAAAAAAAAAAAATATATATATATATATATATATATATATATATGTGTATATATATATGTGTGTGTGTGTGTGTGTGTGAGTGTGTTTATTTATATATATATATATATATATATATATATATATATATATATTAGAGAGCTGTGGACATGAATAAATCAAATTCCAGAATCAAATTCCAGAAACGGATGAGTCCTGGGTGAGAAGAGCTGGGGGGTGTCTAGGCACATTTGTAAATCAGGGTATGGCAGTAGGAACACAAAAGTGTCATGCACAGAGGGACTCTGTGGGGCATGGAAAAGTTCCCCAAGTTCTGCATGCAGAGGATTCTATAACATCTGAAAACATATCTCACTCTAGAGACATTTGCACAGGTCACAATAATTTATTTTAATTTTCTTAATTAAAAAAAATGTTTATTTATTTTTGAGGGAGAGAGAAAGGCAGCAGGAATGGGGAGGGGTAAACAGAAAGGGAGACACAGAATCCGAAGCCGGCTCCAGGCTCTGAGCTGTCAGCACAGAGCCTATGTGGGGCTCAAACTCAGGAAGAGTGAGATCACGATGTGAGCCGAAGTTGAACGCTTAACTGACTGAGCCACCCAGGAGCCCCTTTAATTTTTTTTTAAGTTTATTTACTTATTTTGAGAGAGACTGATACAGTGTGAATGGGGAAGGGGCAGAGAAAGAAGGAGGATCCCAAGCAGGCTCCATGCTACCAGAGCAAAGCCAGATGTGGGGTTCAAAGTCATGAAAATGAGATCATGACCTGAGCCAAAACCAAGAGTTGGACGCTTAACTGAACTGAGCCACCCAGGCACCCCAGTCACAATCATTGTTAAAGACCCTTGTTCTTTTGAGAAACATAAAATGGGTGTATCTTCCAATAACTGACATTTCAAGGTATGAAATATAATAGTGGTCATGGCTTTTTCTTCATGTAAGAAAGAAATTAGGTATTGAGATCAAGAAATTTGAACAATTCAACTAAGGCTTTTCTCTTATTTCTTGAGACAAGGCTTTGAAAAAATGCTTTGATAGATTTTGTGGCACAAATACAGTGGAATATGAAATAGCCACTACAACTCTCATTAGAGTATTTTTATGGTCTAATTATTTATGATAAATAATTATGATAAAATGTTAAATGAAAATATAACACAAAATGCAATGATTCCTTGAGTAAACTTATATAAAAAATTATATACACATGGAAGGAAATTTGGAAAAATATACCAAACATTATTAAGAGGGGCAGAATATGATTTTTTTTAATGTGTATTTAGTTTTGAGAGAGAGAGAGAGAGAGAGAGAGAGAGAGCATATGAGCAGGGGAGGGGCAGAGAGACAGGGAGACACAGAATCCAAAGCAGGTTCCAGGCTCTGAGCTGTCAGCACAGAGTCCGACACAGGGCTCAAACTCGGGAACTGGAATATCACGACCTGAGCTGAAGTTGGATGCCTAACCAACTGAGCCACCCAGGTGCCCCTAGAGGGACAGAATATGATTTTAATATAGTCATATCTGTGTGTGTATATCTATCTATACCTATACCTATATCTATATATCTGTATTTGTATCTGTATCTATCTATATCTATATCTATATATCATCTATCTATATCTATATCTATATCTATATCTATATCTATATCTATATCTATATCTATCTATCTGTATATGTGTTATGTTTCAGTAAAAAGCTTTGAGGGGTGCTTCGGTGGCTCAGTGGGTTAAGTGTCAGACTCTTGATTTTGGCTCAGTTCATGATCTCACAGTTTGTGAGATGGAGCCCCACATGGGGCTCTGTGCTGACAGTGCAGAGCCTGCTTGGGATTCTCTGTCTCCCTCTTTCTCTGCCCCTCCCCTACTCTCTCTCTCTCTCTATCAAAATAAGTAAATAAACTTAAAAAAAAACCCTTCTTTGAAAAAACTTTTAAATTGCAATCAGATATTGAGGGGCACAGAGCGTGCTTCTGGGAAGGGAGAGCACATGAGCAACGGTGCTCAGGGGGCAGTGTGCCAGGCATGCTCTTGTGCTGGCAAGCACAGGGGGACCCCCGTTGGCACTTTGGATGAGCTCAGCTGAACCAAGGGTAGGAAAACACATAATGTTGTCATTTTTCACCTGTGATCCTCTGCCAAGCCCTGGGGGAGAAGAGTATGTGTCCAGTCTCTGGCTGAGCATCCCAAAGGCATGTGGGCTAACTGACGTTGCTAGAAGACAGCAGAAAATAGAGGACTTGTGACTGCCTGAGGCACCCATGATAAAGACAACACTCTCAGCAGGGAAAAGCGTCCCAAGTGTCACAGCAGAGTCATATTGTAGCTTTGCCTTTGTCCATCAAAGTGAAAATGAAAGAGAAGAAAGCAGGCAAGTCAGATAAAGCAACGATCAATAACATCAACCATCAATGAGAAATACTTACCAAGCATGTATCTGGTATCCGGCACCTTCTAGGCACTGGACCATCCCATAACTGATAAGTCTTCTGTGGTCCTCTTCCAGGATTGGAATAGCACCATCTGTTGTAATTCCTACTTATCTTCCAGCTATAGCACTACAGTGCCTACCACATGGGAGGCAATCAAAAAATATTTTTGAATGACTGACTAAATAAATAACTCCATTAATGATTTAGTGATGAGGCTGGTCTCGTGTATCTCTCAGTGTCTAAACAAAAGGCACCTCCACCTCCCCATGATGATGCTGCCCCTCTTCACCAGGCCCTGCCCTCAACAGACATGGGGATGCTGTCTGGGCTTAGCCCAGAGAAGATGAGGACTTTGGACCAGAGCCCTTATACCATCTCCACTGGGAAAGCCTGTTGTGCTGAGGGTGGGGCTTCCCTCCTCCACTCCCTGTCCTCCCTGACACAGTTAGCACAGAAATTTTTGTTTAGATGTTGGTGTTCTATAGTTTCAAACGCAAGAATCAGGCAAGTCTCCTATACCTTCATGTGGTGGTCATTAGAGCTTTTCAAATATATTCCCTCAGTTTTGTTGTTGTTATTATGAAGATTTTAGGGTTGTTTTTGTAGCATAATCTAACCTATCCAGACGTGTGTGTGTGTGTGTGTGTTTATATGTAAACACACTATATTTGTAAGTTTTGTGTAAATATTTTTAATACATTTTTAAATTAATTTTTTTGATTTGTTTTTACTATCAACCAAATCTAAACTATGCCTTTGCCTGATCATTATGTACCTCTGCTTAGATAAAAATAGCACCACAAGGATCAGCCTCTCCTAATCGGCAAGAGCACACAGAAATCTGTGTCTACACAGATTTCTTATCAACTAACATTATGTCACACTGTTAACTCAACTTAGGGCTCACCACAGTCTTTTATAATTTGAAGGCAGTTATAGCTTTTGTGCTTATTTGCATTTTTTTTTTTTTTTTGCACCCTCCATATAATATATTCTTAAGATTCATGGGAATTCCATTCCCTGATTTCTCTTCCTTTTCCCTCCTGGTCTTAAGACACTAGGAGAGCAGTTGATCAGTACATTCAAATTTATTTGTTCAGTTAATTCTTAATTATCGAGTATGAGAGGAGGTATGGGTTACTTCATACACAATGGAATATCATTCAGCCTTAAAAAAAAAAAGAAGGAAATTATGCCATTCGTGACCACATGAATGAACATGGAGGACATTATGCTAAGTGACATAAGCTGGACATAGTAAAACAAGTACCGCCATGTCCCATTTATGTGGAATCTAAAAAACTAATTGAATCCATAAAAGAAGAGGGCAGAATTGTGGTGGCCAGGGGCTAGAGGAGGGCAGGGTAAGAGTAACTGTCCATATAAGGGCAAACCCTGGGACCTGGCAGAGCAACGAGATACAAGGAAGTTGGAGTCCTGACCCCTGGACAGGAGCCACCACACCAGGTCCAACCTCTCTGTGACAGAGAGATGAGTTTTTCTGTAGTGTAACCATTATTACTTTGGGTCTTCATCATAAGCATTTGATTCTGTCCTAACTCAGTGGTCTTAAAAGTGAGGTATAAGTTTCCCTGGGGGATAAATATCCTCCACAAGACATAGAGACTCATAGTTTTAAAAGAATCAAGTTCTGAGGGTGCCTGGGTGGCTCAGTTGGGTAAATGTAGGACTCTTGATTTCAGCTCAGGTCATGATCTCACAGTTATGAGTTTGAGCCCCGCATCGGACTGTGTGCTGATGGCATGGAGCCTGCTTGGGATTCGGTCTCTGCTTTAGTATCTTAAGGAGACTTTTAGACATTGTTTCCCAATCATTCCCATCACAAAATTTTAATTCCACATATGTATGCCATATATCTGTTCATGTTCTATATGCATATGTGTACTTCATACACTAAAAAAGTAAGATTTTTATCCCTTAGGAACCAATTTTTGCCCCCATCAAGAAAGCATACCTTAGAATACAAAAATCTGTAGGGCACCAAAGGACTATTTGAAATACGGATATTGGTGTGAGAGATTAAATGACTGATTGCATATTGAATCTTTTACCACTCATAAAATTTCTGATTCTTTGCTTCAAAACATGCAAGAATGTAACAAGATGTCAGCCGATAAACCATTAAAACGAGCTCAGGAAGGATTCAAAGAATTGAGTGACATTGCCATAACAAAACTCCTTTCATTTCTATGTAATTATTTATATGAATAAGATATATCAGGACTTTCATATGTAAAAATGGAATACAGTAATATAAGTAGGCTGAGCACTGACTCATTCTGATGTTAAGTATTGTCTATCTGTAGAAATGATTAGAATCACTCCTATTTATTTAGAGATGCACTTCTAATAAAATTCACCTTTTATATTTAATGATTTGTAATATATTTATGTTAGTTTTACCAAAATTACAGTGATAATGAAATTCAGAAGACATCTTTTGACTCTTAGATCCTTTTGGCCATAGGAAATTATAAAGAGCATATTAAATGCCAGGCTTTACGTGTATCCATATATCTACATCTAAACATGTCTCTATCTATAGGTGTATCTGCTATAGTAGAGAAAGTATGATGGCATGGTCGCAAAAGACTATAAGAATAAAAATATAATAGGTTAAAATTACATGGAGGAAGTCAGGTGGAAATGTAAGTCCAAAAGGAAAATGAATTGCTATAAAATTTCTTACTATTAAAGAAGGACTTGTTCGTGTATAGTTTAAATAAATGAATGAATGATGGTAAGTACCAATTGTAATAGCTTCTAGATTCCATTTAATACACTTAAAGAATCATGTAATGGTTCAATTAAAAAATGACAGGGGTGCCTGGGTGGCTCAGTTGTTTGAGTGTCTGGATCCTGATTTCAGCTCAGGTCATGACCTCACGGTTCATGATATTGAGCCCCATGTCTGGCTCTGTGCTGAGCACAGAGCCTGCTTAGGATTCTCTTTCTTTCTCTCTCTCTCTCTCTCTCTCTCTCTCTGTCTTTCTGCCCCTCCCCTACTCGTGTGATTTCTCTCTCTCAAAATAAATAAACATTTAAAAAATGTCAAAATACACAACATGCCAGGAAGTACATACTTTGCAACAATTTAAACTCACAATGAAAAATGTTAGATGTCTACTTAGAAATGAGTGAGGTTGCTTTAAAGTTCATTTTGAGGGCTGCCAAGCCAAAAATGTTGAGGATTCGAGATTCAAGTCTGACAGGTAACTGTGACAATGTTACCAAGCCACCACGGGAGGAGCAGAGTTTGTCCCCAGCCCAATTCTGGTTGCTAGTTCTAGCAACTGAGAGTGAGCCTGAGCTCACAGGGCAGGCAGGAGATGGTCCTCAACATGAGGGGTGCAAGGGAGTAGAGTCTGGGAAGTCAAGTTACTGCTGGCTGTTTGGCACAATACCTGCTTCTCTCTCCTTCCTTGCTGCCTGGGTTCAAGTGGTGAACAGTAGCCCAAAGGGGAACCTGCAGACCTCAGGATTCTCCGCGCTCTGAAGCCCTCCCCTCCACCGAAGGCCTCCAGCCCAGGTGGCTACATATCACCAAGTTCCCTGGGACCCCCTTCCCCACTCTAGCTGTTTTCAGCTCTTACTATGCTAACCTTCTCTTTCTCCAAAAATGTGGTCCACCTGTGTCGAATCACCTGGAGCCCTTGTTAAAAGTGTATGGTTTTTGGTCTCACAACAGACCCATTGTATTGGTATCCCTGGGGGGTGCGACCTGGGATTCCACATGATTAACTCTTCAGAATAAGATTTACCTCCTTACGTGAGCTCTTTGTGTCCAGCAAATAATGGTAAGTTTCTTTGCTTACGATGGAAACTTGATGTTGAGAGTTTGGATTTTAAACACTAGCAAATGGACACATGGATCTGAAAAGATTTCAGCCTGTTTTATTCTTGGATGATAGCAGATACTGGGGACTTCTTGGCTTTAAACCTGAAAGAGCAGGAAGAAAAGAATAATGTTCGGAGCAAGATAAAATGCATGTGCAAAAGAGAAAAAAAAAAAAAAACGAACAGGAAAATCACAAAGCAAGCTGTCTTCTAATCTGATTCTTAGGACCATGACATTGGACAAATGTGCAGCACTGAGAAAAGAGCAGATGGTCTCCAGCACTGTACCTAATGCAGAGTTGGATGCCATCCCAGTCCTGGGGTTGGATCAGAGTTTGGACTAGACCAACACAATCATAAGCAGAGGCCAAGAATGGGTGCTCTGTTCCAGGGAAGCATAGGAAGGAACCGGGAGCTTTGGGGTCTGTATTTAGCAGTGTCAGATTCAAGGCCAGCTGATTCTGTGAGGGAGCCTGAAAGAAAGGCCCCATGAAAAACAGAGCTGGGCAGATGGATCTCTTTGATAGCACAGAATGGGGCTTACCTAAAGCGTCTGGAGAAATGGAGTGAGGCAAACAGGAGCTTTCTCCAATTTTCTACTTTTAAAATCCAGCAACTGTCTCTGAGTTAGCATGTTCAAATTCTCTGATCAGCTACTTAAGCCAGCAGGCCACAACCCTTGGTTTTTCCTAAGTTTACTACATGGTGCCTTGTGGCAGTGGCCATCAGAGTGATGTTTTCGTTATTTAAAATAATTCAGGCAATGCACAAATGTTTGCTTTCTGCCAGACCCAACATGTTTGGCTCCCTTCTTCTAGCATAGAAGACTCACCTCTTTGTGCTATTGAGAAGGGAAAAATTAATCCCAGGAGGAGCCCCACAAGAATGGGATAAAAAAACTTTTTCCTGTGTAGTTGTAGCTTTGGGGAGGGTGGTATTCTCAGAAACAACCATCTGTCTGGACTACAGAGGAGTTTTGAATGTTTTTGGAGAATTATCTTTGCTTCTTTGATTTCACAACACTCCCTTCTCTTTTACCACCTTGGTTTTATAATAATTTAGTGAATTAAAATAGGTTGTTTTGGGAAACCAGGGAAGAATTTTTGTGACACGTCTGGGGGTGAAATGGAAAGCCTTGTGGCTGATAGAACCAGGAACGAGAGTCGCTACTCTTAGACTAGAAATATCTGAGAGTGGTCTACAAGGTTCTGAGAGTCTTCAGCCTTGAACCCTGGGAAGGTAATACTTGGGTTTCTAACCCAAACACACAACTTGTTTCTAATCTTTTTATTTTTATTTTTTTGTATCTCACTTGCATGTGTAACATTCTTTCCATTTATTATGTGTACTTAAGAATTGTTTTCACCCACCAAAGCGAATGGGTAGATCTAGATATCTGCTACAATGCTTTATTTTTCTTGTTTGCTATTCACTTCTTTCCCTACTCACTTTAAGAAAAGAAAAATCATTGTTTTCTTACCTATTTGTCCTTCTCAGTCTGAACCACTTATGCCTTGTTAGATCATGGATTCATTTACTCAGTTGACAGATACGAATGGAGCACCTATTATGTTCTCAGAACCGGGCTAGGTCTAGGATAGAGGCAGATGTGTTTCCTACCTTCCAGAAGCTCTCACTCTCCTGGAATTCCCAACATGTTTCTCTCAGGACCTCTATACAGACTTCCTGGGCGATGACATTCTCTTATGTGTCATCATGGCCTGCTGGGGGCACTTCTTGGCCTGTACTTTTTTTATTCTGGCTCTTTTTCCAAGGACCAGAGGCCATGCACCTCAGCCCTTTCCTTTCTCCACCAGGAATGAGGCTTGATGGATCCTCACAGTTTTTTCTCCCCTGTCTCACCGGGACGCCACAGAAGCGTTCTGGAATGCTTGGAAGCTGATGAAGCACCTTAAATAAACAAAAGCAATCATAGTTATATCCCTGGGGGAGATGGAGACATCTGACTACAGCCAAGTAGATGTATATGTCCTTTGGTGTTTAGCTGCAATCCTGGGGATTATTGAACAGATCTCCCTTTGTGGGAGTGGCTGTAAATCAAATAACATAAGGCCTTCATGACACAAGGAGATAACTCTGCGTTACCATATGGGTTTGAAAACATCCCAGCTCAATGGGCAATAAGAGGAGTTCGGATAGTCAGCCTGGCGCTACACGTTTGCGGGCCTTCTGGCTCCACACTCCTCGCCCTCATGCGGCTGTGAGGGAAGGGACTCACTTGGCTGACTTGATGAATGTCTTTCCTTTCTCACGCGTGGAGAGTTGAATCGATTATAACGTTCAGCTCGTTGCGCCCCTTTTACCATTGTCAGTACAGAGCCCCTTTCGCCGGTTCGGTGTTTGTTTCCCCTTATATCTCATTCCGTACACTCATTCCCCTTTCTCTCCAGGCATTTGTTCTTACAGAGTGTATATTGCTTGGTCTGCAGGTATTCTTTCCATCTTTTAATTATAACCATATTCAAACACAGTGGAAAGTTGAATGTACACGTACCCTCCTATACCAGCCGCCTAGAATCAAACATTTCCTAATGTTTTGCTTGCTTAACTCCATATGAGCATTTGAGAGTAAGTTGTAGATATCATAAGTCACCCCTAAATGCTTTGGTATCCTTCTTTTAAAGGCCATTCTCCTCCGGAAAGAAAATATCTGCACATCTACGCATTTTAATAGTGATTATATAATCTACTATCCAGTCCATATTCAAATTGCCCTAATTACTAAAAATGTCCTTATAGCTTATTTTTTAGTTTTTTATTTGTTTATTTATTTGTTTGTTTATTTGTTTATTTTGAGAGAGAAAGAGCAAGAGAGTGTGTGTGCAAGCACACGAGAATGGGGAAGGGGCAGAGAGAGAGGGAGAGAGAAAGCAGGCTCCACAGTGTCTGTGCAGAGAACAACATGGGGCTCGATCCCATGACCATGCAATCATGATCCGAGCCAAAATGAAGTCGTCACTCAACTAACTGAGCCACCAGGGCATCTCTCTTACATTTTTTTTTTTTTTAATCATAGTTTGATCAAGGTTTACACATGGTGTCTGGTTAAATATTTTTCATCTACTCTAGAATGGCCTCCTTCTTTTAAAAATAACATTGACTTTTTGAAGAGATGTGTTCATTTCTCTTGTAGAATGTCTTCCATTCTGGATTTGTCTGATTGCTTCCTCAAGGTGTTTAATTTTTTCCCTTATGTTTTGTCATTCTTGTAAACTGGAAGTTGGATCTAAAGACTTGATTAGCTTCAGGCTAAGTTTCTGACAAGCATACTTCATATGTGATTTTGGGTACTTAACATTGAATCCTATCAGGAGGCTCATAATTTCAAAATAGTCCATTGTCTGACTGTAATGTTAAATTTGATCACTTGGTTAAAGTGATCACTGTGAGATCTTTGCATTGCAAAAGTACAGTTTACCCTTTGCAATTTAATAAAAAATGTAGGGATGGTACTTTGGTACACTTGGACATCCTAGTCTCCAATAACCTCTCCCTTAATAATGATCCATCAGTGATTCTTGTTTGGATAAATGATCTTATTGGCAGTTGTAGAATTGTGATATTCTACTGCTATGATCCTTTCTACACTTATTTGCTGTAATTGTTCTATAAAACAGAGCTTTTCTTTATTGACAGTGGATAAATTCATGTCTACTACTTCATAAAAAGGTAAAGATACTTAATTATTTACCTTTAACAACCAGATTTTGGAGTAATGGGTTATGAGTTACCTCCAAAGATGAAAAATGAGCTTTTTCCTCTCCTTTTATTTTACTTCATAATTTGAATGTCAGTATAAGCTTATGGGTATTTTTTATTCAAGATTTTACAACCAATTATAGTCATTTTTCTTTTTAATGCTTAAATTTGTGTTTCTTGCCAGGACTCTGATTAATAGACAATATATCCTGGACACCACTCTACATTACTACATAGAGATCATCTTCATTGTTTTATATGGCTGTGTAGTACTTCATTGTGTAGATGGACCAGAGTTGGCTCACTTTTTGTGGGCCAACCTTGACATCTCATCCCTCCACCCAGGAGTCAGTATGATTGGAATCACTTGCTTTTTCTTTTCTAGTGGGTGACATTAAGTAATGTCACTTAACCTCTCTGTGCTTAAAGATTTCTCATCTATAAAATGGAGATAATAGGGTTGTTGTGGAGATTTAATGAGTTAATATATGTGAAGCTCTCAGAATAGTGCCTAATGTATATTCAGTATTCAATAAGTCTTAGCTATAATAATAATAGCAATTAGGATAATGTGATATTTGCCAATTATTTTTTAAATGTTTATTTTGAGAGAGAGAGAACAAAGGGGAGGGTCAGAGAGAGGAGAGAGAGCATACCAAGCAGGCTCCGTGCTGATAGTGCAGATACTTAACCGACTGAGCCACCCAGGCGCCCCTATTTGTTAATTATGATTATGACTATTATAACCTTCACGTATTCTCTTCTTCTGCTTGCTACAAGCCCCTGGGAAGTGTGAAGATGAACAGAAGCTTTTAAGGTGGGACAGTGTGATTTAATGACAAGAGCACTGGTTCTGGGGCCCTGAGATCTGGATTCTAGTCCCTGATTTACTTCTAACCACTGGGGTAATCCTGGAGGAGTCCTGAAACTCTCCTGATGTTATCTAAATAAAGAAGGAGCTGGAAAGAGGAACTTAATTCTCTCCCTTCTCTCTGGTCTGTGTATTCTACTGGATGACTTGTTTCGTATTGGCCAGAGGAGAGGAAAATCTTCTGCTCTGAAAACTGGGAACCCCCCCTTCCCCCCCACCCTGCCATCTGTCATTCAAGGATCCACAAGCCCCTGGCTTTCTTCCATTCTGTGGTCTTGTAATGCACCAAAATTAGAATTAAGATTTCTCAAGATCTTTAGTCCTGAAAGGAAAGGAGGGAAGGAGAGAGACAGGAAGAAAGAGGGAGAGAAGGTGGAGAAGAAGGAGTAGGAGGAGGAAAAAGGAGGAGGAGGAGGAGGAGGAGGAGGAAGAGAAATTTAGTTTCTCTTCAGTTTCTTGGCTGTAGGGTGCTTTTATTTTTTCCTTGAATGGGTGATATGCCTTCCTGTACACAATATGAACATCTCTGAGTAAAGTTACTGTTCAAAAAAACCAGTTAAGTCCTGAGCTTCTTATCTCTAAAAAGGTGCTTTTTGGAAAGTTAATCCTTGAGATTTCCCTAACATGCATGCGCCTGGAACATTCCAATCTTTTGGCTGTCCAGTCCCAGCAGTAAGAGCAAGGTTTGGGTTAAACTTTTAAACTGCAAGGAGTGTCTCAAGGCCGTCATTTTTGTGGTATGTGGAGCAGTGTGTGACCTCTATCTCTGGAAGCCCAAGCATAGAATTAATGAGAGGTTTCATAGGCGCCTAAAAGAAAGTCTTACCAAGAATGTATTACTCTCATTTTTGTATGTTCTCTTGAGACCCTTCAAATTGGTGGTGAGATGGAAAACTTCAGAATTTCCTTTAAAAACTCTGCCTGGGCAATGAGAAAGAATGAAATCTTGCCATTTGCAACAACATGGATGGAACTGGAGGGTATTATGCTAAGTGAAATAAGTCAGTCAGAGAAAGGTAGATATCATATGTTTTCACTGCTATGTGGAATTTGAGAAACTTAACAGGAAGACCATGGGGGAACAGAAGGGGAAAAATAGTTTCAAACAGAGAGGAAGGCAAACCATGGGAGAGTCTTAAATACAGAGAACGAACTGAGGGTTGTTTGGGAGGGGGGTGAAAGAGGGGGAAATGGGTTATGAGCATTGAGGAGGGCACTTGTTGGGTTGAGCACTGGGTGCTGTATGTAAGTGATGAATCATTGGAATCTACTCCTGAAGCCATGAGCACACTGTATACACTGTATGTTAGCTAAATTGACAATAAGTTATATTGAAAAACAAACAAACAAACAAACAAACAAACAACTCTCCCTGGGGCTTGGACACTTCTTTGTATGTGTGTTATACTTCAATAAAAATTTTTACGAAGAAAGAAAAACAACAACCCTGCTTAAGTCTTACTTTCTCTAGGATAAACCTAACGTACCCATCATTCTTTATCTTTACCATTTCCTCAAACACCCAGCACTTAAGAAGTCTTTACTTCAGGGGCGCCTGGGTGGCGCAGTCGGTTAAGCGTCGGACTTCAGCTCAGGTCACGATCTCGCGGTCCGTGAGTTCGAGCCCCGCGTCAGGCTCTGGGCTGATGGCTCAGAGCCTGGAGCCTGTTTCCGATTCTGTGTCTCCCTCTCTCTCTGCCCCTCCCCCGTTCATGCTCTGTCTCTCCCTGTCCCAAAAATAAATAAACGTTGAAAAAAAAAATTTTTTTTAAAAAAAGAAGTCTTTACTTCGATTTCCAGAATTGACAAACTGTAGTTTAGTGAAAAGAGCCTTCAGTTCTGAGTCAGCATCCCTAACTCCAGAACTGCTTGGTTCTTTCACATAGGAGCTGCCCATTGTTGGGGAGGACCCTTGACCTTGTTATGGCTCCATTCTCTCACCTCTGAGACAGGTGTAATATGGATTGCCACGGATGTATTGTCATGTAGATCAAATAAGACAATGGATATAAAAAACCGCTTCATTAACTACAGAAATGTAAAAAATTTATAATTAAGGTGTATATGTTTTTGTTATTTTTTTCTGGTCTGTTATATTATTATCTGGTTTCCTGGGTTCCACTCCCTGTTGCCCACAGTTCAATTTCCACCCAGCAGCCAGAGGGATCCTATGACTCCATCACGTCTCTCTTCAGCCTCAGTGGCCCCATTTCTCTCTATGCCCTCTCTGCTTCTAATTGCCTCTCTGACTTCAGTTCCTATTATTGTCCCCCTGCTCATGATCTCCCAACACGCTGGATTTCCTGTGAATCTTCAAGCCTCCAATTTTGGTCCTGCCTCTGAGCCTTTGCAATTTACATTCCTGGGAATGCTTTTTTCCCAGACTTCCTTCAAGTCTTTGCTTTTCATTGAGGTCTGTTTTGGCCATTGTGTTATAGTTGCAACCCCAGCCCTCCCCAATCCTCCTTCCTGCTTTATGTTTTTACATTGCTAATAAGCTTCTAATATTCTATGTATAAATAATACACTTATTTATTTTGATTATCATTTGTCTTTCCCTACAAGATATAAGCTCCATGAGAGCAAGAATTTTTGTCTGTTTTATAAACTGATGCATCCTCAGCACCTAGAACACAGCTTGACACACAGTAGGCTTTCAATAAATATTTGTCAAATGAATGAATGAAGACAGTTTCAGGCTCACAATTGGACAAGGATGGAACTTAGGTTTCTGGATAGTTTCCCAGACATAACTAGTATGAGTGAGCCCTATTGGAAAGTCTGTGTGCCTTCTGTACCTTCCCCCAAATCTTGACCACCTGGAAGGTATTTGTATAATCTCTGCATGCTTCAAAATCAAGGAATGCTGTTTCTATTCCAAAGACCTGTGGAGAGGCAGTAAATGCCACAGAGATATTCTTTGGAGAAATAGAACCTGGACCCTATGAGGCAAATTTGACCTGAGGCACTGATCTATTCTACGTTATTATTTCCCCATCCGGGTTTGTAGCATTTTCTTCAGCCTGTAATTTGGTCTTGCAGCTTCTTAGAAGGCAGAATGATGAGCTCATAGCATTCCCCAATGCATTCCCAATAAGTTCGAGGAAATGCTTATCTGAGTTCAAAAAAGAATAAGGGCTCCACAATTCTGATTCATAGTACATATTTGCGTGTTAAAGGCTCTGAGGAGTCACATAGCTTAATATAAATAAAGGATGGGTGGCCTGCTTAATACTTACTCATTTATTGGACTAGGGAAAAGCTTTTTCACTGTATACCTGTTAACACTCTACCCCACTCCTAGAGAATATAAAGGAGTACTAACATTTACTGAGTTTTACTTAATATTTTGTTAAAAGATGAGGCACTAAAATAACATGTGTACACCAGATCCATGACATCACTCCAGATTATTTTTAAAACCTAGGCAATATTGAATTCTGCTCCAGTATATTCATTTATTTGAAATAACAGAGTGATATTAAATGACCTTACCTATTTTGTGGCCATGATCAAAACCTTTCAAACTTTCATTTCCCACAGATCTCATGGCATCTCATATACATTTTATTTTGCCACTGAGTCCTGTTCAGTACTCTGCAAGCTTACCTAAGGAACGAACTCCATGTATGGAGTACCTATTATGTCAATGATATATTGTCTGTGGCCTGGCGGGTCTTTTTTTTTTTTTTTAATTAACTTGTTTTATTTTTTATTTTTTTAAATTTGCAGCCAAGTTAGTTAGCATATAGTGCAACAATGATTTCAGGAGTAGATTCCTTAGTGCCCCTTACCCATTTAGCCCATCCACCCTCCCACAAGCCCTCCTGTAACCCTCAGTTTGTTCTCCATATTTATGAGTCTCTTCTGTCTTGTCCCCCTCCCTGTTTTTATATTATTTTTGTTTCCCTTCCCTTATGTTCATCTGTTTTGCCTCTTAAAGTCCTCACATGAGTGAAGTCATATGATTTCTGTCTTTCTCTGACTGACCAATTTCACTTAGCATAATACCTTCTAGTTCCATCCATGTAGTTGCAAATGGCAAGATTTCATTCTTTTTGATTGCCGAGTAATACTCCATTGTATATGTATACCACATCTTCTTTATCCATTCGTCTATCGATAGACATTTGGGCTCTTTCCATACTCTGGCTATTGTTGCTAGTGCTGCTATAAACATGCGGGTGCATGTGTCCCTTCGAAACAGCACACCTGTATCCCTTGGTTCAATGCCTGGTAGTGCAATTGCTGGGTCGTAGGGTAGTTCTATTTTTAGTTTTTTGAGGAACCTCCATACTGTTTTCCAGAGTGGCTGCCCCAGCTTGCATTCCCATCAACAACCTGCAGTTCTTTTTTGATTTCTTATCAATGAAGAATGTATGAAGCTCTGCTCCTTACTTTATGCCAAGAATTCTATTAGGCACAGTGAAGACACCAGGGGAACAAAACAGGACTAGATCATGGAGCTTGCACTCTGGTATTGCTAGGCAAAGACAAATAAACTTACCAAATAATCAAATGTTAAGATAAGGGTTTTAAAAGAAGAGAGGAAGTAGAATAAGGTGTGTGAGGGTATTTCCTATCTGTGGTGAGGTGACCAGGAGACAAGGATGCTCTGCGGTAAGGACATTTAAATTGAGGTGTAATGATGATAAGGAGCTGGACATGACAAGCTGGGGAAGAAGAACATTTGTTTTAGGCAGAGAGAGTGGCAGGACTAATGGCTTAGCCACAGGAAGCAACTTGCTAACAATTGAAAGAAGGTCACATGGTTGCCCCCTAGTGTTCATGAGAGCCGCGTGATGAGGGGAAGTTGGCAGACAATGTGTAGGGGCAAATCACCCAGGGCTTTTGAAGGCCATGGATTGGACTTTGAGAGAGCAATATGCTCAAATTTGTGTTTTAAGGAACCTTCCTCAAAGGAGAATATACCCCAATAAACTAACATTTTTGCTAAGTGAACAATGGACATTTTAGAATGCTTTTAACAATCTAAAAAATGCAGATTATATATTTCTCTTTCTCTTTATTCCAAACACACAATATCCTCCAACCCTATGTGAACCATTGGGTCTTGGTGAAATGTTATTATTCTACTCTGTGTTTTATTTAAAAAAATTTTTTTAAATTATTTTAAAAAAATTATTTATTTTTTAATTTACATCTAAGTTAGTTAACATATAGTGCTGTAATGATTTCAGAAGTAGATTCCAGTGATTCATCCCCTATGTATAATACCCAGTGCTCATCCCAACAAGTGTCCTCCCTAATGCCCCTTACCCATTTAGCCCATCCCCCCACCCACATTCCCTCCAGCAACCCTCAGTTTGTTCTCTGTATTTAAGAGTCTCCTGGGGCACCTGGGTGGCTCAGTCAGTTGAGTGTCTGACTTTGGCTCAGGTCATGATCTCTCAGTCTGTGAGTTCGAGCCCCACATCGGGCTCTGTGCTGATGGCTCAGAGCCTGGAGCCTGCTTCGGATTCTGTATCTCCCTCTCTCTCTGACCCTCCCCTACTCATGCTCTGTCTCTCTCTCTCTCTCTCTCTGTCAAAAATAAATAAAATGTTAAAAAAAAATTTTTTTTTTAATTTGAGTCTCTTACATTTTGTCACCCTCCTTGTTTTTATATCATTTTTGCTTCCCTTCCCTTATGTTCATCTGTTTTATATCTCAAATTCCTCATATGAGTGAAGTTGTATGATATTGGTATTTTCCTAACTAATTTCGCTTAGCATAATACCTTCTAGTTCCATCCACATAGTTGCAAATGGCAAGATTTCATTCTTTTTGATTGCTGAATAATATTCCTTTGCATCTATATACAACATCTTCCTTATCCATTCCTCTGTCGATGGACATTTGGGCTCTTTCCATACTTTGCCTATTGTCAATAGTGCTTCTATAAACATTGGGGTGCATGTACCCCTTCGAAACAGCACACTGTATCCTTTGGATAAATATCTAGTAGTGCAATTGCTGGGTTGTACGGTAGTTCTATTTTTGATTTTTTTGAGAAACTTCCATACTGTTTTTCAGAGTGGCTGCACTTGTTTGCATTCCCACCAGCAGTGCAAAAGAGATCCTCTTTCTCCACAACCAACATCTGTTGTTGCCTGAGTTGTTAATGTTAGCCATTCTGACAGGTGTGAGGTGGTATCTCATTGTGGTTTTGATTTGTATTTCCTTGACGATGAATGATGTTGAGCATTTTTTCATGGGTCTGTTAGCCATCTGGATGTCTTCTTTGGAAAATTGTCTATTCATGTCTTTTGCCCATTTCTTTACCGTATTATTTGATTTTTGGGTGTTGAGTTTGGTAAGTTCTTTATAGATTTTGGATACTAACTCTTTATCTGATATATCATTTGCAAATATCTTCTCCCATTCTGTTGGTTGCTTTTTAGTTTTGCTGATTATTTCCTTCACTATGCAGAGGGTTTTATTTTGATGAGGTCCCAATAGTTGATTTTTGCTTGTTTCCCTTGCCTCTGGAGACATGTTGAATAAGGAGTTGTTGCGGCTGAGGTCAAAGAGGTTTTTGCTTGCTTTCTCCTCAAGGATTTTGATGGCTTCCGGTCTTACGTTTAGGTCTTTCATCTATTTTGAGTTTATTTTTGTGTATGGTGTAAGAAAGTGGTCTAGGTTCATTTTTCTGCATGTTGCTGTCTGTTTTTCCCAGCACCATTTGCTGAAGAGACTGTCTTTATTCCACTGGATATTCTTTCCTGCTTTGCCAAAGATGAGTTGGCTATAGATTTGTGGGTCCATTTCTGGGTTCTCTGTTCTGTTCCATTGATCTGAGTGTCTGTTTTTTGTGCCAGTACCATACTGTCTTGACTATTACAGCTTTGCAATACATCTTGAAGTCTGGGATTGTGATACCTCCAGCTTTGGTTTTCTTTTTCAGAATTTCTTTGGCTATGCGGGGTCTTTTGTGGTTCCATACAAATTTGAGGATTGTTTGTTCTAACTCTGTGAAGAATGCTGGTATTATTTTGATAGGGATTGCTCTACTCTGTGTTTTGTATATGAGTCTCCACAGCTAGGCTTTCTATGGCTCTCTGCTTTAAAGAACACTGATAGACTGGAGCATATGTGAGGATTTTTGAGGTCAAAGTCTACCTTCTACAGTCCTGGAGCTTGTTTTGGGGATCTGCCTGTACCATGACCTTTCCTTCTTCCAAGTCCCCAAACCTTCCTCAGATCTCCATTCTACTCATTCTTGAGCATAGTTCATGTAGAAATCCGGTTAAAGTGTTAATAGGTAATGATCATGTTAAATGAAGTACATTGAAGTGTGATCTTGACCAAAAGCATTTGTAATTTTGAAGACAATTCTTTAGCGCAGTCTTGGCACCTAAGGCATAGAGACAAAAGCCATAGGGTAAGTGGGTGGGGCAAGGGGGACTCCTGCTCTGGGTGCTTTTAGAGGGTTCCCATATTAGAACGACACACAAAATAAATTTATTAAGTCATACACAGGTGTCAATGCCTTGGGATTCTGTGCTCAGTGTTGGCACAGTATGATCCATAATCCTAAAAGTCCATTATCATTACTGACACCATTCAGGCCCCAGGGAGATACTTCTCTGCATTTCTCACCCTGTGTTCCTGAAACATCAACAGCTAGACCTAATGCTTGTGGGTTATCTCACTGCTGAAGTCAGAGATAGACACTGCTTTCATATGTAGGAAGGATTTGAACAATGGAAGAACTGAAGTATGGCAAAACAAATTAATCAACTTTTCAAATCTTTGCTCTCAGTAAGCATGAATTCAAGAGGTTCCTGGGTGGCTCAGTCAGTTGAGCATCTGACTTCGGCTTAGCTCATGATCTTGAGGTTCATGAGATCAAGCCCTGCATCAGGCTCCATGATTACAGTGTGGAGCCTGCTTGGGATTCTCTGTCTTCCTCTCTCTCTCTGCCTGTCCATTGCTCGCATGCACGTGCTCTCTCTCTCTCAAAATAAATAAACATTAAAAAATGAGGTTTTACTTTTCTAAATATTTTGCATTTACTACAATTTATAGAATTTGATGAAAGCCTGTTTAAATTTTATAAACTTTGAATTTTAACTTAAAATATTTTAATCTTCTAGATTATTGAGAATGAGTGCAAATTGCAATTGTGATAAAAATTAAAAATACAAAACTCCAGGGGCACCTGGGTGGCTCAGTTTGTTGAGTGTCCAACTTTGGTTTAGGTCATGAACTTACGGTTCCCTTGTTCGTGTGTTTGAGCCACACGTGGGGCTTTGCACTGACAGCTTGGAGCCTGCTTTGGATTCTCTGTCTCCCTCTCTCTCTGCCCATCCCTGGCTCTCTCTCTCTCTCCTTCAAAAATAAATAAGCATTAATAAAAACACAAAACTCCACAAAAGCGGAGTTCAGAGAAGAGAAAAGGCTATAAAGGAAAAATAAGTAAATCTACAAAGAGGCCATCTGCTTAAATTTTTAAAAACTGTTAAAAAGTGAGCAGGCTTCTGATACTCTGACCCACAAAAGATCGGCAAATAGGACATTACAAATTCTTTTTAAGTCAGGTTTTTAAGGTATAATTTACGTGTAGGAGCAGTCACCCTTTTTCAGTGTTCAGTTTTATGTGTTTTGACAAAATGTATCCTATCATGTAACCATGACCCCAATCAAGATATAGTGTTTTCCATCAACCCAGAAAGATCCCTCATGCCCCTTTCTGGTCAATCCCTTTGCTCTCTTCTCCCAGCTCCCTGCTCCCAGAAACCTTTGATCTGATTTCTGTCCCTATAATTTTGTCTTTTTCAGAATGTCATGTAAATGGAATTCATACAGTATATAATCTTTTGTGTCTGGCTTCTTAGCATAATCCTTTGGAGAGTCATTCATGTTGTCGTAAGTATTGATAGCTCATTTTCTTTTATTGCTGAGTATTATTCCATTACGTGGAGGAACTACAATTTGTTTAGCCATTCACCAGTTAATGGACATCTGGGTTCTTTCCAGTTGGGGAGATTATGAACAAAACAGCTATAAGCCTTCTACACAGGTCTTTGCGTGGATATTAAGTTTTCATTTCTCTTGGGTAAATACCTAGGGGTGGTTTGCTGGGTCATATGGAAAGTGAATGTTTAACCGTGTGAGAAACTGCCAAAGTATTTTCTAAAGTGGGTGTCCATTTTGCCCTCTGCCAGCAGTGTATGAGAGTTACCCTCACTGTGCATCCTTGTGGGCACTTTGTAGGATAAGATGTTCTCTCTCTCTTTTTCTTTCTCTCTCTCTTTTTCTTTCTTTTCTTTCTCCCTCCCTCCCACCCTCCCTCATTCTTTCTTTTTCTTTCTCTCTCTCTCCCTCCATCTCTCTCTTTTTCTTTCCTCTTTCTTTCTTTCTTTCTTTCTTTTTCTTTCTTTCTTTTTCTTTCTTTCTTTCTTTCTTTCTTTCTTTCTTTCTTTCTTTCTTTCTTCTTAGCCATTTTAATAGGAGGAACATTCTCTAATTACTGATCAAAACAGTTAAATTGAGCAAAAAATGATTCTCATCAACAACACAACTCAAATAGGTCAGATGAAATCTTGCAGTTTCATCCTACTGGTTGAAATGATAAGAGAATATGTGCAGGCCTCCACTTGTTTTGTTGCCCAGGGCCCACAAATGGCAGCGGTGAGGCCGTACTCCTTATACCCTTTCCTTTCCTTCCAAAGTTGACCCTTAGAGGAGGTGTGTTGCTCTGGGGTCTGAGACCCTTCCTGGTGAAGGACAGCCACCACCTCACTCTGCAGCACCCCCTGGTGGAGGTGGAGACGTCTGGATTCAACCTATGCTCTCACTGTCCCCTCTACACGAGGGGTGAAAGAGGAGTCACTATGCCACTCTGAGAGGCTGTGCATAAACTTAGACATAATATTTGTCAGTTAGTAACTTACAATTTATCTACCAGAATATTTTATGCAAACCAGGCTTTGAAACAGCCTGAGAAGTATTTGGAAAAAAAAAAATCGAATTCTTATCATTGTAATGTAAACAAGTAAAACCAGTTTTCGGTCATATTTTTTAGACGTGAAGTAGAGATCTGTAGTTATGTAATGTGACAATCGAAAGAATATTAAATTAAATTTTTGTGCAAGGTCACAAGTATCACTGGAAGTTTAGGTACACATCAACCAGGAACTGCTGTCTTCGGGGTGGCCAACACGCCATGCTGAGAGGCTGCTGGCCCCTGGTCTAGAAGACGGGACTTGTGTTTAGGTAGCTTTCTGTGGGGAATGCAGTGCATGGCTCCATGGGCCACCTGATGGAGTGGTGAGTGATGCTGTGAACAGTCGGCGAGCAGTTGAGCCTCCATTCCCCCAACTGTCATGAGAAGACTTGTGGGATGCAGCAAATGGTAGCATGCTCCATTTTCCCATCACTGGTGAGACCTTGAGTAGAAGCTTCCAGTCAGTGAAGAATTCAGCTTTAGGATCCCCAAATCCTGGAAGCATGGCATTGGAAAAGGCTGGCCTGCAGTGGACATTGGTCAGCCTCTTCTAATACGGGAGAGGAGGGGAGTCTGAGGCTATCTAATTTACCCTGACTCAAGACTTTTTAGTAGATTATAAAGAACAACACTAGGAAAAAAATGTACTTCCTTCATTTTCAGATTCAGCAAAAAAGGCACTCAATAGATCAAGATGTTGTCTCTTCCTGACCGCAAGAATGTGTCCCCACAGGAGCCGTGGTGTTTTGTGATCTACCAGCAGCAGGCTGAAGTATAATATCTCTTGACTTGGCATTTGGGGAACCTTCACATATTTAAGGGCACTCGTCTCTCCTCTCAGTTATTTCTTCCTTTGGGGATCACAAAACCTTGAGAAATGTCAAGCTTTCTTTTCATATTTTCTTTATTGAATGCAAGATCTCAACTATTTTTTAGCCCTTCTAATGCATTTGGGCTATCATCTAATGTCCATTACACTGGCAAGCCAACTTTTCTAAAGGGCACTCTGTGTGTAAGATATTCTCAGTCGACTAGGAGTTACTTACATATTTTGTATTCGTTTAAAATAGCTTAGAAGTTGACCGTGCAAGCTGTGGAATCAGACAACGTAAGTCCAAACTGTAAACTCAACTACTTAGCCAGCTGTTATACCCTCTTAAAATTCGAATGTGCTGTCAGCCCACTTCCTTATTTATTTATCTTTGGCAGTTCTGTTTGTGTTATTACCTTCCTGTCTACAAGCAGGACTTATAGACAAGTCCTTTGAAAGTTAAGAACTTTCAAACGTTAGTGAATTCATACAATTGGTCTCAAGCAACTTTTTGCTGCATTTTATTCTTGCAATAAAATGCTGCAGCACAACCTTGGGCAAGGAACTTCTCCTCAATGACATTTTTTCTTAAAAAACAAAACAAAACAAAACAACTTTTGAATTGAGAGGTAGCAAACATAAAGGGTATCAATCTTCATTGCACAGCTTGGTGAGTTGTTGTATACACCCGTGTGATCGCATTAATTATTGTTACGTTTTGTTCTTGGAAAAACAAATAAACATTTAAACCTCAACTGGCTGGGGCTCACTATGCAAAGCACACAAAGAAAGTGTGACTGTAAGTCACATCTAGAATACTTAAGTATAAATGAGAGTAAATATTCAGATACTAACAAAATTCCCTGTGACAAATTTTGTTTGTATGAGTGATAGTGTTACACTAATTTTATGCGATGTTAACCATGTGATCTGGCGATTGAGTGTACTACAAACTTGAAGTAGCTCTCTTCATATTTGTCTGTGTTGTACTGCTCAAATATGTGATCTACAGTCCTAAGTGCTACTACAAAGCCATTGTCGCATCAAATGACTCAACAGCTCATCTTACAATGAAAAAAAATATAAAGGATTGTCTTAAGTCCTCCTCTCCAAACAGCCACTTAATCAGTGGGACTTAGACAACGGTGAAGATCTGGATTTCACAGAATAATGTGAAAATATTCAGGCTGATCTTCTCATTGTTTAGGCAATGAAGGAGGGTGAGAAAATAAAAATTAGCTTGGATGGTAAGATTCTTTCTTTTTTTTTTTTTTTCAACGTTTATTTATTTTTGGGACAGAGAGAGACAGAGCATGAACGGGCGAGGGGCAGAGAGAGAGGGAGACACAGAATCGGAAACAGGCTCCAGGCTCTGAGCCATCAGCCCAGAGCCCGACGCGGGGCTCGAACTCACGGACCGTGAGATCGTGACCTGGTTGAAGTCGGACGCTTAACCGACTGCGCCACCCAGGCGCCCCAAGATTCTGTCTTTCAACTGACTAGAATAAAAAACACAGATAAAGCTAGTTGCAGAGTTAATAGAAAACAATATTTCCTCCTAGCACATGCTTCAAAGCATCACAATAACTCCTTTCTTTGAGTGACCACTGCTTTCTTACTTACTAACTTTACTGTGTGAACTAAAACTGGTTAAGAATAGTTTTATTACTCTTGACCAGAGGATTTAAATCACTTTGACACAGAGGAGTAGTCTTGGTTTCCAACCCAGGAGCAGAGCTTGAGATAAGAGGGTTTAGATCCAGCATTTCGCATACGTCTTAACTTTGTAGTTGCCAAGGAAACAAGACCCCGCTTTCACTTTGCAGCCCACACTTGATGTGGACTTCTTTGAGTCTACTGCCATACTACTTCAGTTAAATTTTACTTACTTCTACCTTTTCCCCAAACCCTAGAATGAACCTATCTTTTCCTTTGTTTGGTGAGATATCCCATGATTCTCTGGTGTGTGGTTTCCCTCTTTTGAGTGGACCAATAAATCTGCTTTAGTTGGCCTACCTGTTTGCCCTTGGAATGCACAAGCTAATCACGCTAGGACAGTAGGTTTTATTATTCCTGTTTTTCCAGGTGAGGGAGCTGAGGGTCAGGGAGATTAAATAAAATATATACGGGGTCATGGATAAGTGGTCGCAGAAGTACAGAATTCAGACCAAGATGTGAATGAAGTGTGATGAAGTCCAGTCGTTTCCCACCATACCACGCTGCCCTCTACGTTTGCTTAACGCCCCCACCCGCTGTGAAGCCACATAACCCACTTATGCCACTTTTCTCTTCCCCATCATAGCTAGTATCCGATTCTGATACACACCTCTGTTCCTCAAAGTATGGCTTCAGCTTTATAGTGTTCCTTTTTGCCAGGAAACTGAATGACCATCCAATACTCAGTTTCAAGTTCCTTACTTTCTCCGCCACACCTATCAGCAAATATTTCTTTTTTTTTTTTTTAATATATGAAATTTATTGTCAAATTGGTTTCCATACAACACCCAGTGCTCATCCCAACAGGTGCCCTCCTCAATGCCCATCGCCCACCCTCCTCTCCCTCCCACCCCCCATCAGCCCTCAGTTTATTCTCAGTTTTTAAGAGTCTCTTATGCTTGGGCTCTCTCCCACTCTAACCTCTTTTTTTTTTTTTTCTTCCCCTCCCCCATGGGTTCCTGTTAAGTTTCTCAGGATCCACATAAGACTGAAAACATATGGTATCTGTCTTTCTCTGTAGGACTTATTTCACTTAGCATAACACTCTCTAGTTCCATCCACATTGCTACAAAAGGCCATATTTCATTCTTTCTCATTGTCCTGTAGTACTCCATTGTGTATATAAACCACAATTTCTTTATCCATTCATCAGTTGATGGGCATTTAGGCTCTTTCCATAATTTGGCTATTGTTGAGAGTGCTGCTATAAACTCTGTTGGTGGGAATGCAAACTGGTGCAGCCGCTCTGGAAAACAGTGTGGAGGTTCCTCAAAAAATTAAAAATAGACCTACCCTATGGCCCAGCAGTAGCACTGCTAGGAATTTACCCAAGGGATACAGGAGTACTGATGCATAGGGGCACTTGTACCCCAAGGTTTAAATCAGCAAATATTTCTAACGACACACTCTGAGTTTTCACACTTGCATGCCTGCCTGTCCTTGTGCCATTCCCTGACCTTGGAATTCCTTGCCCCCAATTCTCTGCCTGTACAAATCTTTTTAAAAAATGGTATCAAGGCTTTTACTGTAAACATAAGAAACCACACTAGTTTATTTCAGCAGACAAGTAATTTATAAATACTATTAGGTACTTCACAGAAACTTTGGAAGGACCAGCACACCTGACTTGAAGCCTACTCAACAGGGTTGGTCCAGGGTAGCCTCCCTGCCACCACAGGACACAAGGAACAGAATTTCCATCTCTGACATTAGGGAGTGCTAGACCCTCTCTTGCTGCTGTTTCATAAGCTGGGTGTCTGCCAGCACCCTCATTGGGACTAGCGAGGTTGGTGCCTTATTTACATCATAAGCCTCCAATTACATGGCTGGATTTTCTAACCATTGTCCATGTATGCTTGCTTTCTCAAACATCAACCATCCAGGAGGGTTGTGGTCCATTGTGGACACACACTACTGAATGATGCAATTACTCTGGGCCCTTCAGGGTTGAGTGACCTGCCAAGACCAAAGCCCTTGTACAAAATACCTCATGAAGAATGCTGGGCACAACCAAGGGGATCTGCCAAACCCTACAGTGGTCCCCTGCATCTTGGACCCCCAGATTGCATCCATGCCTGAGTGGAGGAATCTCTTTCCTGGCCCTTTTCCTTGTCCCATAAGATGGGCTCCCGATGCGTAGGACCAGCTTTCATATGAGTGGTCTTTTGCTTGTTTTATGCTTGAGGTTTTGGTTTTGAAAATAGGTTCAGTGTCTTAGGCGATTGGGTATAATTTCAATGGATTTGATGGATATGACAAATAAAAGGAATGATGAATATTATGTAACAGCTGGCAGACTCCGAATGGTTTTTGCTGTGATTCTGGAAAGAATAAGGAAGGGATGACACGAAAAGGTGAGATTTGAATGGAGCCATCCTAACTTTCCTTTGGACATCAATTTTCCAGCAGAAGGTTAAAGCAGGATGACATGGAGGCCAATGCAGTACTTCTTCCCCAGGCTCCTGCCTCTAGCATGGTACTGAAGAAATTCTCAGGCTTCAGACATTCTTGCATGTTTCTGGCAGGATATCCCTTCTTCCCTATCCACCAACACCCATCTCAGTGGCATTATCTTCCTCGAGACCCTCTGGATTGACCTCCCTCCATGTAATTCAGTTACCACTAGACACCCAAGACTGCCTGGTCATTCCTCGTCTCCCAGGTTCTCATTTCTGAAAAATCTGAATATCTTAAGTGACTCCGTCTCTCATCCTTTTTCCAGAAATCAAAACTCTTCCTCTGTGCCCCTGGAACTCCGTGTATACAGACAGGAAACTCTTCTTCCTCATGTCCTTTTCCCTTTCATTTCTAACTGGCTCTTCCCTAAGGACACTTCTCCCACTGCAGTCACTCATAGAGGTAGTTGGTTCCTCTCCTACATCTCTGGCACCACTTGGCCTGGCATAGGATCGAAGTCCTCTTTGCTTATTGCTGCTCCCAAGCCATTGTCCCATCCTTTTCCAAAAAAATAAGCAGCACTGAAATTCTTAATATTGGACTCTATATCATTTGCCACCTTCCTTTTGACAACCACTAATGACTCCAGTGTCACTTCCCTTCATTCTTGGCTCACTGTCACTTTCTCCGACACCATGTCTACTCTGTTCTTGGTGATTTCAGTATCCACATAGGTGAATCTTCCAGTATACTGGCCTTTCAGCTCCTTTACCTCCTCCCCTCCAAGTATCTCATACTCCATCCTACCTCAGCCGTTCACTTGCATGGTCATGGCACATGACCCTGTCCTTACCAAGAATCTTATCCCCTCTGCAATCTTAATTTTAAGCATCCCAATATTTGAGCACCACTTTTTATTTTATTTTATTTTCATCTAACTATGTCTTCCTTCTCTATCCCATTTCCTTGCCTCCTCTCCATGATTATCCATAATCCCTAATTTTGCATTTTTAATTCCCCTGATATTTATTTATTTATTTATACTTCCCCTGATATTTAAAATGGCTTTATCATATATGCATGTATTCCTAAACAGCATGTTGCTTACTTATTTTTCTTGAATTTTATATAACTGATATCATACTGCATGTAGTGATTTGGAGTTTGCAATGTATTTACTATTCTATGCATAAAATGTCTCCATATTGTGTGCAATGGCTATGGTATAGTTTTACTACTGTATAATATTCTGTGGTGTGAATATACCAAAATGTATTCATTCATTCTTCCCAGCTTTTTGATGTCATTATTTCTGCTGCTATAAATAGCTTGTACATATCTTCTGGCACATATTTGCAAGAGTTTTTGTAGGAGCAGAATCAATGGGTTCAACTTTACATGATGCTATGTTTTTTTCTAACGTAATTGTATATCACTTCCTATTATTCCTCTAGGTCCTGATTTTAAAAACTTTTTTTCATTGCTAGGACCTGTAACAATTGAGCATACTATCTTCTTACTTCCTTCAGTCTCTACTTATCCAGGCCATAGTCTGTGGTCTGTCATAATATTCATTCCTTTATGTGTACCTTAGTTCCTTTGCCTCCGCTTTCTTTGTCATGCTCATCTGGCAAAACCCTGGCTCTGACCACAGCCAAACCTCTGTACATGTACCCCTGCACACGAATATGGTTGCAGACAACACAGCTGAGCTGGCTGTTCTTGCTTTACGTTCATACCACTCATCTCAGCCTGTCAGTCATACTGTACTTCCCTGGTCTATTAACTCTCCCATGCTTCTGTTTCATACCTTCTCTTCTCTCCTCAAACCTCTATTATCTCTTGCTGCCTCCTCGCTCTCAGCAGATAACCTTCTTCACTGAGAAAATAGAAGCAATCAGAAAGGACCCGCCATTGGCTCTGACTTCTGCAATGCTCATCTGTGCTCATTGTATTATCCATTGCTAGGTAACAAATCACTCTGAAACTTAGTGGCTAAAACAGTGACATTTGTGATTTCATAGTGGGTCAGAAACCGGGCACAGTTTTGCTGGGTCCTCTGGCTGTAAATCTTCTAGTATCCTCCTTTCAAGTGCTAGTATACCTTGATCACTAAATAAATGGGCCAGTTATACCCTGGCCCTCAATGACAAGTACTTATATTACTAATAACGAGCTGGATGAGAAAGGCCACACACACCTTCCTCTTCCCATAGAACACACACTAGGCAAAATAAATTTTGTACTATTAGTAAATTGTAAAACTCTCCAACATTAAACCATTTTTTTCCTTAAATTACCTTTATGGTATTAGAATAACTAGCAGACATCTGGAAAAAAGAAGATGAAATTCTTGGCTCACCTAAGACCAAAATAATTCACAGATGGATCAATGATTTAACTGTAAAGAAAATAAAATACCAGAAAAAAAAGAAAATAATTTTTCTTATTATCTCACAATAAGAAGGAAAGATCTTGAATGGAGTGCAAAATCCAGAAGTCATATAAAAAAGATGGGGAAATTTGATTCTATAATAATAAAAATGTCTACAGCGTAAGAAAAATAAAATGAAACGACAAATTACAAACTAGGAAAATATCTTCAACTTATATCATAGACAAAGGATATATTACATATATATGTGTGTGTGTGTGTGTATACATAATTTATACTTTAAAAATGTTTATTTTTCAAAGAGGGAGAGAGCAAGAGCACAAACGGGGGAGGGGCAAAGAGAGAAGGAGACAGAGGATCCAAAGTGGGCTCCACGCTGACAGCAGCAAGCCTAATGCGGGTCTTGAACTCACAAATCATGCGATCATGAACTGAGCTGAAATTGGACTCTCAGCCAACTGAGCCACCCAGGAGCCCCTATAATTTATACTTTTAAAGCACTTGATAAATGTAAGTAAAAGATCAATAACTTAGTAACAAAATAGGCTTAATAACAAAAGATTCTCAAATTCACTCAATTTGAGAAATGCAAATTATAGCTACAATGAATACACATACGTTGTGTTAGATACCATGCTTTGCACATGTATTTATATATTATATATATTTGACTCTTTTACTCTCTTCTCAACAATCCTATGAACTAGGTACTATTATTATTCTCATACTGTAGATAAAGAAACTGAGGCTCAGCAGTTTGGCCAAAGACAGCTAGAAAGTAGCAAAACCATGGTGCTTCTGGTTTATTTGCGTGTGCAGAAAGTGATACAAGTGCCAGGAGAGTCACTGCAGAGCATGGCACGAGACAATCACTGGGTAAGTGTTGGCTCAATAAGTAAAGAATAGCAAAGACTGGAAACAACCTACCTGCCCCAATAGGAAACTGATTAAATAAACAGGGTACAGTTAAAAGAATGAAACACTAAGCTCATTGATAGGGAATAATCTCCAAAATTGATAACTAAGTGAGAAAAACAAGATACAGAAAAGTTTGGATGACAGGCATATCAACTACATAATATAAGGGATAGATTTGTAAATGTGTGATCTATGTCTGGAGATATTCACAAGAAATCATTAAGAAGGTTTGCCTCCAGAGAGAACTAGGTGGCTGGCTGATAGAGGAGAAATGAAGAATACTTTTTATTATATTCCACCTCCTACTACCTTTTTTTGTTTTCATGTGTGTGCATCTGTTACCTATTTAAATGAATGAAAAAAATTAAAAGTGAGGTCGTGACAATTTTAAAAGAAATAAAATAGTCTATAAGCAACAGTATAGAAAAATATACTATTACCGAATGAGCTGTTACTTACTGAGTATATTTAAAAGAACAGGAAGGAGTGGTTTTATGTGCAAAAAATAGACATGGTCCAGGGATGTTAATATAGCGTAGAAGCCAGATATTCTGGATTCATCTCTTGCTTTTGACTTTGGCTGCTGGTGCTGGAGGCAAGTGAATTAAGCCAGTCATATCTGGATAATAGTACTTAATGATTAACCTTACCTATGCATTGTGAAAACCACTTACTTGATGTTGGTGAAATGCTTTGAAAGTGCAACATTCCAGGGTGCAAGGCAGAGCCTGTTCAGACCTGAGACTCCATCCAGAGTCAAGTCTTTGAGGAGACTTCCAATCACTATTTAGTTAAACAAATATTTCTAAGGTGCCAGTGCTTCCAAATGTTTCTTAAATGTGTGTGCCCAGAGAATCAGACTATTTCAGTTGAGTTTTTGTATTCCTGTGTTACATTCCTACAATACCGCCACTAGTCCATTAAGTACATTTTGAATATGATGATTTCAGGAAAATGAGTTCTTTTCAGAGTAGGGAAGTACAGCTTAAGACACATCGTGGTGTACAATTCAATAAGGAAATTGCAAAGCCTTTAGAAAACTAAAACGAGTTAGGGGCTAATAATGTTTTTTAACAATGTATATTAATTAATTGAGAAAAATATAACATCCACAAGGAGAAATGTATAGTCTAGGGGAAAAATAACTAATAGGAATGAGAATGTTGGTAGACAGTTCCCCATGGGTCTCTCTCACTTTTCCACACCTTGAAAGCAATGCATCAACTGTTGTTTTGTCTGGAGTATCTTTTCAAGGATGTTTGCATAGTTAACACCCTTGGAAGACAGAGATAGTGTTTTCCTCCAGAGCAAAGGCAGGTTTGCCAACTGTGCTTTATCAAAGATTGAAGTTCTTCAAATTCCAAGTTCCTCTCTGTTAGTGCAATAGAGTATCACCTAGCTCTCTTCACATCATCGGTGGTAACTGGGGCTTGGTGAGCTCATGCCAGTATGCTGATACTTTGGTTACTGCTGTCACTGTGAGTAATAAACTATCCTTTGTCTTTGAACCTGGAGTTTCATATCTACCAGCATCCATGAAACTATGGCCAAATGACTTCTTAGCTTGCAAGTGGAGTAATGTCTCAAACTCTTCACAGTTCTTGAAAAAGAAGTGTTCTCTAGATCACTGCTATACAACAGAAATGCAATGTAAGTCACTCATGTGAGCCACATACATAATTTTAAATTTTACAGAAAGCACATTAAAAAGCTAGAAATAATCCCAATCAAAATTGCACTGGCATTCTTCTCAAAGCTAGAACAAACAATCCTAAAATTTGTATGGAACCACAAAAGGCCCTGAAGAGCCAAAGAAATCCTGAAAAAGAAAACCAAAGTGGGAGGCATCATAATCCCAGACTTTAGCCTCTACTATAAAGCTGTAATCATCAAGACAGTATGGTATTGCCACAAAAACAGACACATAGACCAATGGAATAGAATAGAGAACCCAGAATTCAACCCACAAATATATGGCCAACTAATCTTTGACAAAGCAGGAAAGAGTATCTGATGGAAAACAGACAGTCTCTTTAGCAAGTGGTGCTGGGAGAACTGGACAGCAACATGCAGAAGAATGAAACTAGACCGCTTTCTTACACCATTCACAAAAATAAACTCAAAATGGATAAAGGACCTGAATGTGAGACAGGAAACCATCAAAACCCTTGAGGAGAAAACAGGCAACAACCTCTTTGACCTCAGCCAAAGTAATTTCTTGCTCGACACGTCTCTAAAGACAGGGAATTGAAAGGAAAAATGAACAATTGGGACTGCATCAAGATAAAAAGCTTCTGCAATGCAAAAGAAACAATCAACAAAACTGAAAGGCAACAGACAGAATGGGAAAAGATATTTGCAAATGACATATCGGATAAAGGGCTAGTATCCAAAATCTGTAAAGAACTTACCAAACTCCACACCCGAAAAACAAATAATCCAGTGAAGAAATCTGCAGAAGACATGAATAGACACTTTTCCAAAGAAGACGTGAAAAATGCTCAACGTCACTCATCATCAGAGAAATACAAATCAAAACTACACTGAGATATCACCTCACACTGGTCGGAGTGGCTAAAATTAACAACTCAGGAAGCAACAGATGCTGGGGAGGATGTGGAGAAATGGGAACCCTCTTGCAGTGTTGGTGGGAATGCAAACTGGTGCAGCCACTCTGGAAAACAGTGTGGAGGTTCCTTAAAAACAAAACAAAACAAAACAAAACAACCCCCCAAAAACAGAACTACCCTACAACCCAGCAATAGTCTTACTAGGAATTTATCCAAGGGATACAGGAGTGCTGATTCATCATAAGGGCACACGTATCTCAATGTTTATAGCAGCACTGGGGCACCTGGGTGGCAGTCGGTTAAGTGTCCGACTTCAGCCAGGTCACGATCTCGCGGTCCGTGAGTTTGAGCCCCGCGTCGGGCTCTGAGCTGATGGCTCAGAGCCTGGAGCCTGCTTCAGATTCTGTGTCTCCCTCTCTCTCTGCCCCTCCCCTGTTCATGCTCTGTCTCTCTCTGTCCCAAAAATAAATAAACGTTGAAAAAAATTAAAAAAAAAATGTTTATAGCAGCACTTTCAACAGTAGCCAAATTATGGAAAGAGCCTAAATGTCCATCAACTTATGAATGGATAAAGATGTGGTTTATATATACAATGGAATACTACTTGGCAATGAGAAAGAATGAAATCCTGCCATTTGCAGCAACATGGATGGAACTGGAGGGTATTATGCTAAGTGACATAAGTCAGTCAGAGAAAGACAGATATCATATGTTTTCACTCATATGTAGAACTTGAAAAACTTAACAGAAGACTATGGGGGAAGGGAAGGAGAAAAAAATAGATACAAACAGAGAGGGAGGGAGGCAAACCATAAGAGACTCTTAAAATCTTTTTTTTTCAATATATGGAATTTATTGTCAAATTGGTTTCCATACAACACCCAGTGCTCATCCCAAAAGGTGCCCTCCTCAATACCCATCACCCACCCTCCCCTCCCTCCCACTCCCCATCAACCCTCAGTTTGTTCTCAGTTTTTAAGAGTCTCTTATGCTTGGGCTCTCTCCCACCCTAACCTCTTTTTTTTTTTTTTCCTTCCCCTCCCCCATGGGTTTCTGTTAACTTTCTCAGGATCCACATAAGACTGAAAACATATGGTATCTGTCTTTCTCTGTATGGCTTATTTCACTTAGCATCACACTCTCCAGTTCCATCCATGTTGCTACAAAGGGCCATACTTCATTCTTTCTCATTGCCACGTAGTACTTCATTGTGTATATAAACCACAACTTCTTTATCCATTCATCAGTTGATGGACATTTAGGCTCTTTCCATAATTTGGCTATTGTTGAGAGTGCTGCTATAAACATTGGGGTACAAGTGCCCCTATGCATCAGTACTCCTGTATCCCTTGGGTAAATTCCTAGCAGTGCTATTGCTGGGTCATAGGGTAGGTCTATTTTTAATTTTCTGAGGAACCTCCACACTGCTTTCCAGAGCTGCGCCAGTTTGCATTCCCACCAACAGTACAAGAGGGTTCCCGTTTCTCCACATCCTCTCCAGCATCTATAGTCTCCTGATTTGTTCATTTTGGCCACTCTGACTGGCGTGAGGTGATATCTGAGTGTGGTTTTGATTTGTATTTTCCTGATAAGGAGCGATGTTGAGCATCTTTTCATGTGCCTGTTGGCCATCTGGATGTCTTCTTTAGAGAAGTGTCTGTTCATGTTTTCTGCCCATTTCTTCATTGGGTTATTTGTTTTTTTGGGTGTGGAGTTTGGTGAGCTCTTTATAGATTTTGGATACTAGCCCTTTGTCTGATATGTCTTAAAATCTTAAAAACAGAGAACAAACTGAGGGTTGATGGGAGGGGGGTGTGGGGGAGAGGGGGAAATGGGTGATGGGCATTGAGGAGGCACTTGTTGGGATGAGCACTGGGTGTTGTATGTAAGCTACAAACCACGGGAATCTACCCCCAAAACCAAGAGCACACTGTACACACTGTATGTTAGTCAATTTGACAATAAATTATATTAAAAAAAAAAACTAGAAACAGGTAAAATTAATTTTAATAATATATTTTATTTAATTCAATATATCTGAAATATCTCAACATGTCATCAATATAAAGTTATTAATAAGACATTTACATTCTATCTTTAGTACAAAGTCTTTCAGATCTGGAGTGTTTTTAATACAGTATATCTTAATTTTTACTAGCAACATTTCAAATGCTCAGTAGTTATTTAGTGGCTTTCATTTTGGAAATGAAACTCTAGACTGTAAAATATGGCAAAATGAACGTAAAAGTTTTCAAGACTGAACTAGATTTTTCTTTAAACAAATTAAATCCAGGGTGTGAGTAATCACTTACTGGACCTGTCACTCCAGGGACTCTGAACCATGTCCTGCATGTTCCAAAATTTAAGTCTGACAAATCTGTCAGAAAATCCTTCATGCGTTATTTAATCCTCCTGTGCCCTTTAAGCTACATTCAGGATGGTTGATTCTTCTGCAGCTGCATGTAATAAGATAGGAAGTTAGGATAAGAGTCACTAAAGACAAAGTTGCTACCAATCAAGCCATACCTTGTCCTCTTGTTTCCAGAAACTGAAATTTAAATATGCCTTCACTTTTTCCTTAATTTTCTCCTTGGAGAAGTTTGTCTAGCTAGAGGAAGGGGAAAATCCCTAACCTCAGTCTGTATCATTTTACCATTGGAATAGGAGATGGGCACTTATGCAATTTTGACGAAGGAAAAATGAATAACTTTAGACAGACACACTTCGCCTCAATTTGCTCATCTGCCCTGCCCAGTTCACAGGGTTGCCATGTGATTGCATGGAATAATAGCACCAATGAGGTGTTGGCAGGGGAAGAGAGAGTGCCTGAGACATAAGCCCCGTTGATGATGAATATAATGATCTGTCCCTTACTATAAATTTTTACTCTAAACAGCGTTCTTCAGACCTCAGAATCTTGCATGGGTTTGATTATGGTGAAATAAAGCAGATAACTGCCAAATCTTTTGATCATTTGGGGCTAAGGAGATTTAACCCAAATAATACTGAGGTTTAAAAACAAGAAATATGAGTTTACAAGAACATGCACACTGTTCTTCATACAGCCTCAAAGCCTCCATGTATGGGAAACTGTAGAAGTTAAATGACTTTATTTTAATGCTCTAACCTCACAAAATCCAATGTTTGAGAAAAGGACTCGAATAATAGTATTACACGATTTCATCTAAAGTATATATGACAGAATCCTTTTTGGAACAAGGAGAAGACACTTTAGTTCACTAAATCAATCAACCGACCTCTTTGGAAGAGTCCTGTAACATTGGCAGTGGATGAGTTAAAAAATGACATAAAATGGCCCAGTGTGGTCGGGCACCCTAGGGAACAGTGTCCATCCTCAGATCCCAGACCCTAGACAACCCAGGAGAGACATTCTGAATCCCAATGTGAGCACAGGGGAGGATTCACCTGCACGTAGATTTTCTGTCAACTGATGACCTGTTGTTACTCATGTCATTCTGTTCTATTACGTGAAGCTGGCATTTGGTCTGAGAACTTCACAGAGGTTCTGTGGCTCCTTCATAATGCTATTCAAGAACTGCTACCAAGATGCCTCACTGGCATTGTGCCCTTCTCTTTTGTATTCCTCCTTCTCTTTTATCCAGCACCCTGACTTCCCAACCCTCTCCCCAAGAGTCTCCTCATTTCTTCTATTGCTGTGTTTCCCAGTAACACCACACTTTGGGTTTCATACCTCGACTTTGGCCAGATCCTTCCCTGGTTTGGGACCTCACCCATGTTGACACCTGGTTCCTTCCAGACTCTGCTTTCCCTACTTAAAATTTGGTTTAGTTGCTACATCTTTGGGTAATAGGCATCTCACCCTGCATCACTGCCCAGTTGGGTACTCTTTTAGGCAGCCATTAACTTTGCTGGCAGTCATTTGTTCCTTGTATTAGACAATTGTTTACTCTCTTTTCCCCTTCCTATTCTCTCTTCTCTCCCTCCATTTAAATGACAGTGAGCTATACTAAAAAGTCTATGGAATTTGGAGTTAACAAAAACTCCAGATTGGATTCCCAGTGTAGGATTCCAAGGTGCCACCTTGCTATGCAACCTTGGCAATACTTATATCTAAGCTTGGCTCTTCATCTACAAATTTGGGATGATAACAATCAGTACGTAATTATCTTATGATGATAAAAAGACGTGTGAAGGCCAGTGTGCAAGAACCGACATAAACTGACACATGGGCATGGCATGTTTGAAGGACAATGAGTTGAGTTCTAAAATCAACTGACTTCTTGTTGGCCTGGCTCTTTCTGCATGAATTGGATTTTTTTTTTTTAACACAGATATATATCTTGTAACTCCTGCTATATTACACTACATCTTTGACATGGAATGCTTTATCTTTTGTATTCCTTTCAGTAGTGCCTTGGCCATAACAATTAGGTATTTCTTGGCTTGGGTGAAACAGAGAGCTCCTGCTCAAATCATGGTACATAAACTACCCAAAAGAGGGGCTTCAAATATTGGTAACCCTTGTAGATTTTTGACCGGGAAATCATATCACGAAAGAAAGTTGTAGGAAAGCATGATACCCAGTGTAACAGAACTGCTTGGAAGCAGGGAGGCTAGTGGTCAGAACATTTGACAGATATGAGACTCTATGTCCTGTTGTCTGTGGGGTGTTGAACAAATTGGCTAGCTTTGAAGCTTTAGTTTCCTTGTAAGTACACTAAGGATAATGATAATATTTTCCCCACAGCATTGATAGGAGAATGTATTCGAGAATCCATGACACTGGATTATCACATGTCTGACATGTAGGACCTACTCAGCACACATTAACTATGATTTTGATGTTTCCTTTAAACATCTTCCAAAGCCATTCTCAACCAGAGTGATCCTATTTAAAATGCTGATCAGGTCATGTCATTCTGCTGCTCAGAGCCCTCCAATAGCCCCTTCCGTTCAGTGTGAAAGTCATGATCCTTGCAGAGACCTACCCAAATGCACTATTTCCTTTCTCAGCTCTATTTCCCAACCCCCACCCCTGAGCATGTAAAGCCTCTTTCAAAACATTTAATTACTTATTTGGTATGTTTATTGTCTATCATTTGTCTCTCCTTACTAGACTGTAAGCTCCATGAGACAGGTCTATTCTGTTCACTGCTATACCGATGCTCTAGAACAGTGCCTGGCCAGTGGAGGTGCAATTTGTTAAAGCAAGCAAGCAGGAAGGAAAGGAAAGGAAAGGAAAGGAAAGGAAAGGAAAGGAAAGGAGGACAGAAAGAAGAAAAGAAAAGAAAAGAAAAGAAAAGAAAAGAAAAGAAAAGAAAAAAGAAAAGAAAAGAAAAGAAAAAAGAAAAGAGGGAATGAATTTCCCAGTCAAGATAGTCTCTTCTAAGTTCCTATATTACGTTGATGGCTATTCTCTTATGCTAGTTCTTACAGTCTAAATTATGATCTATACTATTTTGGGATTTGCCTTGGTTCCTTAGCTACAGTATAAGCTTCCTGATTGGGAATGGGGTCTTTTACCATTTTGCATTACCCCCAAAGCCTGGCACACAGTCATTAGTGCTCTTACCTAGGGAGAATACCTCTGAAATTCTGGACAATGCTGTCTTCCCCCCACTCCTGTCTCCCTTTTCTTTACTAATATCAAACTTTACTGCTAAAAATTAATTTGTTAAGATTTAGCCTTTAAATTTCAAAAGCAAAATGAATCTAATAAATACCACTTAGTAAAATCCCTTAATAAGGGTCAGCTTTACTTTCTGAACATAATCCTCACAGTTTCTTCTCAGGAGAAATAAAGCCCATGTTCCCACCCCCTCTGTAATGGCGTGGTCAATATCAGCGTGACGTGGATGTGGTGGCAGAAGGCCAGTGGACTCTGTTTCCACCTGCTTTCGCTTCCCTCCTGTGGCCACATCGTACAGTAATGGCAATCTGCTGCTTCACCTTCTCCTTCCTCTGGGCCTCCTTGATGCCACCTCCTATCATAAAACACGGTGGCTTGAGGGCAAAATCAAAGGAAGTAGAAAAGAGCCATTTAAGAAAAGTAGCAGACAAAAATGCAATTCTCCCTCCCTCTCTTTTATTACACGGGGAATTACAAAAATGTGCTTAACTGGCCATTTCTCGTTTTTGAATGCTAAACTTCATCAGCTTTTAGCCCAACTCGTGATCCCAGTAACTGATGTCTATTAAAATTCGGGCTTGGGGCGCCTGGGTGGCGCAGTCGGTTAAGCGTCCGACTTCAGCCAGGTCACGATCTCGCGGTCCGTGAGTTCGAGCCCCGCGTCGGGCTCTGGGCTGATGGCTCGGAGCCTGGAGCCTGTTTCCGATTCTGTGTCTCCCTCTCTCTCTGCCCCTCCCCCGTTCATGCTGTGTCTCTCTCTGTCCCCAAAATAAATAAATAAATAAATAAATAAATAAATAAATAAATAAAATAAAATTCGGGCTTGTGTAAATCTAAGGAAGAAATTCCTTAGCTTGAGATCCCCACACAGATAGCATGAATAAGCCCTCAGTCAGCGCCTGGGGCCTTGAATAAAGGAGAGAAGCCCCGCCTCCAGACTCTGACTTAGGCACAACGGGAAGCCCTGGGGGCCTCCGGGAAGACGCCTGAGCCCATGACAGTTATTAAGCTGCTGCACGTCTTTATTTCTCCACCTGAAGCCCTGCGACTTTTACTTGATGTTTCTTTTTGAAACTCTTGGGTTCCCTCAGGACCCCAAATGGCACAGGGAGGTCTGCGTGTTTCTCATGGCCCCTCAAGGGTATGCTGCCCTCTGTGACAGGCTCAGGGACCCACATTTGGAGCAACATCTATTTCCCAGGCTGCTGGGCAGACAGACTGGCCAGAGGACTGCAGGCTTCAAAGGCCCGGATGAGCCCCTGTGGCAGGTCAGCCCCTGGAAATGCCTCTGATGTGCACAGACACCTGGACAAACACAAAGGATGCAGGGGGGCTCTTTAGTCCTGCTACACATTTCCCGCAGCAAAACTTGTTAGAACTACCTTCTCATGGCTCACAACATAAAGAGGCTTTTGTGTTGCTGGGGGCTGGGGAAGACGGTGCGTGTTGGATTAGAAGCTTCTTGGAGTGAGGTCTTTCATCTTTCGACATTGAGCCAGCCAGTGCATCTGGCCCTTGCTGTGTCCAGTGGGGGTTGGCACCTCAGTGGTCCCGTGCCCAGTCACCGCTAAGTCTGCCTGTGGTGGGAGATTCGCAGCCAAATAGTCATTGACTGATCTTCCACAGAGTGTGTATGTATAGCTTTTCAGGACTGGGCTCAGCGCCTGATCCCGTAGGGACACAACAAATATTTGTTGAACGAACAAATGAGATACTGAATGAAACCCTGGAACAAAGCTATATTTTTAGGAGCTGAACCATTTGTCTTAGTTTGGATTACTAACCCCTGCCCCCTGACCTCCCAAGAAGCAGACTCTGAAACATGGGTGTAAGTGGGAATAGTTCATCTGGGAAGTGATTCCGGAAACACCAATAAGAGAATAAGGAAGTGGGGCAGGTGAAGGAAAGCAGCCGACAGGGGGTGTCTCGTTTAGCAAATTACCTCTGTGGGCAACGGGGTATAATCCTGCTGGGGAGTGCAGGGAGCCAGGGAGGGACACCTGCCTCCGAGGCACCTCACCCAGAGAGTGAAGGAGCCCAGGTGTGTAGGTATTATCCATCAGCTTTATCAGGTATTGACAAAGCACGGCTCTCAGGAGCATCGTTAATTCCAGCCTGCAATGTGCCCGGGGAAAGGGCTGTGGGGGCCACAGAAAACCTTCTAGTGAAGGTGTGCACTACACTTGTAAGTCAGATTGGCCAGTGCACAGATGGTAGGGGGCATTTGCAGTGTCTACGATACCCTTCCACCCTACTCCAGTTTCCTTTCCCTTTATTTCCTCTGTACAAGTAGCTGTCAGGGGACCCTGAGGGTCACTGGCTCCTGCAGCCCTAAAGACAATAGTAAGTTCCAGAGACTACAGCTACCAGGACAAGTCACCTCCACGGTCTCGTTAACGATCAGTGGGGTGGCTAATATGCATGTGCGTTTCAGCAAAGCACAGGCTAATCTTCCTGCAGTGCGTTTGGTTTGTGATGCTATTGTGCTCATTTCCAAATCTCAATATCTGTGTCTTAGTACTCATAGGATTGAACAAACAATGCTTGTGTTTAAAATTTAAGGGGTTGGGGAGTTCAAAAAACAGCAGTGTTATAATCCAGAGGGATTAAACATATTTAATAGCATTACATCATTTCTCCCCAAACCTGACATATTGGACCCATGGGAAACCTTAAATATTACTTCAATGAGCTTATTTTATTGACAATGAGACCAATGAGCAGAGAGGTGAAATGATATGTCCAAGGTCACATGGCTGATTATAGGCAGGACAAGGTGACGGCCTCCTAGCCCCTGTCCCTATCCCCTTGCCACACTCCTGTTCACACTAACCATCCCCAGGGTGTTACTCTTCACAAAATCTCTGAAAAGTAGTTGTCATAGTGTAGTCAAATTCTATACACTACAAACTTTACTCCCCAAAAGTAATTTCTTTGATTTTTTAAAAAAATAACTGATCTCATCTTGGTCCTGGGACTTCATTCCCACTCAGTAGCAGGAAATTAAACACACATGCACAGACACGAACTAAAGTTTCAATGTAGAATAACTGAGCTGCCTAGGGATTGACTCACGAGGCCAATAGTTTTACTTTGTCAACAGTGCAAGATGAATTACAATTCTCATGTTCATGAGGAGACTCCTTCACTGGCCTCTGGTACAGCAGGGCAGCCCTGGGCATCTAAATGTTGGCAGCATTTAATCGGAGTGACTTCCATCCCCATGGATGTTCCAGGTATCTCTTCTGGTTATAACATTGGAGATCTCTTTAGGAGACAATTATAGCTTTTGAGACAGTATCATGTTAAATGATCATCACCTTGTGACACATCTAAAAAAATAAGTTGATCAGTTTGGGCCAAGTAGAGAGCTGGCTGTGCAAGAAATAGGAGCCAGGGGAAGAGCCAAGGTGTTGGGGGAGGCGGGGAAGAGAGAGCAAAAGGAGGTGTGGAGAGGATGCTCAAAGCATGAGAGACTTCCAAGAAGGGCAGGCATGGCCAGGGCTGAGCAGCAACCCAGTGTGAGGGCCCTGAGAGCTCGGGGAGAGGAGTTTCAAGTAGGATGGTGTCTAAAGGCACGTAGCAGAACCACCTGCTATGCTGTGATAACTGTTGTGTGTGTGTGTGTGGGGGGGGTGATGCTTGGACGGGCAAAGTGAATATTGAGGCTGGTGCTGACCATCTTCAGAGCCAAGGGATGGCCTTCTAATCCTGTCTGCACTCGCATGGGAGCCAGAACCCCATCTCCTGACCCCTGTCCAAAGCTCATAGTGCCAGGCACAGACAGCATTGCCCATCAGTGCCCAGGGGCCAAGGGGTAAGTTTCAGGGCCTGTGCAATCCTCTCTGAGCTGTGATTTCCTTTGATTCTGTTGTTCTTGTTCTATCCGAGTGGGACTTCTGTTCCCATTCTGAAGGCCACTGTTAAGTCCTATTCACGCTCAATGGCTCATTTAGTTCAGTGGGGGTTTGGGTTTTTAGAAGGTTTCCTCTTTTAAATTCTCTTTTTTTCTTTTCCCCTTTTTTTAAAAGGGGTCATAAAGAGCTTTAAGATGCCATGCATGAAAAGCTCTGGATAAATGCAGCTTGTACTGGATTGTAAAATACTGTATTGTTCCAAGCTTAATTCCTTGTGTGAGACTGGAATCGGTAATTTCCTCGTCCTAAGAGCAGCAGGCTGCAGACTGTGGGGATGGGCGCCCCTGGGGGCCGCGAGGGAGAACCACAAATCTCCCAGAGAAATTCTCCTTTTGGTCCAGACTTGCTTTTCCTGACTTTTGCATTAAGGTAATTGAACATTTTTATGAAAAACAAAAACAAAAACAAAAACAAAACACAGCTCTGCTCTCTGAAGTGGCACTTTAGGGGCTGGATCGGCTGCTATCTAGGGTCACACCAAGTTCTAAACCACAGAAACGACCTCCTCCCAACCTTCCTCCTCTGCAAACTCTCCCTGTCTGGTTTATGATCATGTTTGCACGTGTGGGGAGTCCCGCATCTCTGAGTTATGAAGACTGTTGGCCCTGGCCTTGACGTCCGGGTTAAGAGGCTGCCCAGTTGCAGATGAGCAGGGCTAACTTCCCCCACATCTGCCATGCTTACCCCTGCCTCCTTGTCACCGCCTCACTTGGTTCTTGCCTGGAGTCCTCTTCCCAGCTTCCTCTCTGCCTAGATTGTGCCTCTGTGCTTTCAAGCTACCCTCCTCCATAAAACTCTTCTTCCGACTCTACTGGGCTCCCTCTTCTCTGGTCTCTGTTGTAATCATAATGATTGCACATTTTAATCCCTTTTGGGCTTCCATTTGGTGCCAAGGTTAGATGGTCAGCTGCTTGAAGGTCATGCCTTTCCCACAGTTTGTATCTGTCATATGTGCTATGGTATGTGTCCAGTGTGAAGCAAGAACTTATTGAATTCCCACTGTTTTTTTCTTTTTTATTAATTGGTTTGTTGGTTGATTGATTGATTGATTGTGGCTCAGACACCTCCTAATCAGATGTTAAGTGTTTTGCTCAGTTGACCCCAGATGTCAGCAAAGGTCTCTGTCGGGCTTTCGTATCCACACAGGCTGACTCACCCCCACTTCTTCTCAGGAGCAAGACTCAGCCTCTGCTCCAGTTTCCAGAAAAAAAAAAAAAAATCCACTCATGCCAAATGTCCTGTGAGTCTTGGTAGACTTTCACTAAGCATTTGGGGATGGTAGGAGGGCTATTTTGGCAGACTTCTGCATTTCACCATCTCCTTGTGTCCATGATACAGAGTGACCACAGAGTCCTTGTGCATGAGTCTGTGCACCAACAGCTGCTATAGAGCTAAAATGTCTACTGGTGACTCCACTATGGAAGATGTCTAGAAGGACAAGAAAAAAACTAAAATTTACTGGGAAGATGAAAAGAGACATCATGGATAACGTCTAAGTTTATTGATTCATTTTTTGAGGGAGAGAAAGAGAGAGAGTAAGACGGGGAGGGGCAGAGAGAGAGGGAGACCGAGAATGCCAAGCAGGCTCCACACTGTCAGCACGGAGCCCAAAGCAGGGTTTGAACTCATGAACCGTGGGATCATGACCTAAGCCGAAACTAAGAGTCGAGTCGGACACTTAAGCAACTGAGCCACCCAGGTGCTCTGAGACAGCATGGATAACTTCTTTTTTTTTTTTTTTAATTTTTATTTATTTTTGAGAGAGAGAGAGAGAGAGACAGAATGAGGGCAAGGGAGGGGCAGAGAGAGAGAGGGAGACACAGAATCTGAAGCAGGCTCCAGGCTCTGAGCTGTCAGCACAGACCCCGATGTGGGGCTTGAACTCACAAGCAGTGAGATCATGACCTGAGCAGAATTTGGATGCTCAGCTGACTGAGCCACCCAGGTGTCCCTGCATGGATAACTTCTAATCAGCATACAGGGGATTTTAGCATCTCTACCTCCCATTAGAAACAGCAAGAATTTCTTCCCCTGGCCCTTGCGTAGCTGCTTATAGAACATCGCTTGCGACTTGGGGGTGTCTCATTTAGGGTCACACTTTCCACCTCAAGTGATATATTAACGTGTTTCTTCTAAGCAGATCCCATGCTTTCTCCAAGAATAATCCCAGGAATTCTCTTTACCCTCCTTATTCTCACAGTATCCATACTCAGAACGGTTGAGTTTGTCATCTCTGGATCCAATTATTAAAAGCGTCCATTGGAGAAAGCAGCCACTAGCTCAGGGTCAAAGAGGGTTCAGATCTCTCCTGCCCCCAGCTTTAGCACCATGGGATACCAAGAGTGAGGTCTGGGCCCTCTGGAGGTCTGGGCATGAAAAAGTAAACAGACACAGAGCTCCCGCCGGCCTCCCCATCAGGAGCTGTTCACGTGGGGTGTCGCTGGCCAGGGGCTGCTGCTCTGTCCCAGCTTCCGGCAGCTTGATTCAACTCCTTTCCAGGCCTTCTTCCTGCCTCATGGAAATAGCAGCTTTATAGTCATGTAATTTTGGCACAGCAGAGATTTCATGTTAAGAAAAAATAGAATTGGTGCTGGGTCATTGCTATTGAAACTACCACACCGGTTTACACTTGCTCTGAAAAAGCCCTCCTCTCAACTCCCGCTCCCAGGCTCCCCTCTCTTGTGTAGCCTTTTGTGCGGCTCCTTTGGTTTTTCTGCTCTTCAGATGTGCACACAGTTTAAATAACATTCCTTCCTGAATTTGTCCCTTCATTTCCCCAGCTTCTGTGCTTGGGGGCTCTCCAGCTCCCATCCTTTTTCTTTCTTGCTAATGTTCCCTTCTCCATCCTTTGTTGACAGGCCAATTTATTCAGCACTAGCCTCCCCCTTCCTCTCCTCACTGTTTTCCATTCCTCGCACTTCTCTTGACAAACACTCCCCAAATAGTGTGTGTGTGTGTGTGTGTGTGTGTGTGTGTGTGCGCGCGCGCCTGGGATCTAGGAAAATAAAATCTATTTTGTCCCCATATCCCTGAAGAGGTGGGAGGAAGTATCTCTTCCTCCCCTGCAAATTCTACTAAATCTCCAGTGTGGCCAGCCTGAAGACAGGCTCAATCCTACGCATAGGTTAAGGGCCGTGTAACTTGCACGGTGCCAGGAAGGCCACTGCAGCAGCCACTCCCGGTTGCCTGCTCATCGGCCATTTCTCTATTTCTTCTACTAACAGTACCTGGACTTTGTTTGGCATGTGCCTCTGCTCAGCCCCGTGCTCCGGAGGAGGTTGGGCTCTAGTCTCATTTCCCAGCTGTGAATCACGATTGGTCTAACTGATCTTGAGAGTTCCGCTTGTCTGTGATTGGTGTAGGCATGGGCATGTGAAACAAATCTATCCAATGAGAATGAAGAAGCAATCTGGGGGCGGGGGCTTCTGGGAAAGATCATCCTCTATCTTTAAAAGATAACACAGAGAAATGAGAGTCCTGAATGCCGGTAAGTTGTCTGGAAGATGTGATGTTGAGGGCTGCTGCAGCAATCTTGAAAACATGAGCGGACAAGCCCCAGGGAGAAGCCATTCTGCTGAGAATAGCAGAAAAGAAATATGAAAAACAGTTGAGTCCTTGACACTCTTGTGCTGCTGACGCTGTCTTCACTATGGACTTCTTGTTTTTGAGATAATAAACCCCCTCCCTTTTAAGCCATTTGTCTTTAGTATTTGCTGTTCCTGGCAACTTAAAGTATTTTTAAAAACCTAGCTTTTCTGACCCCAAATGGTTCCTGTCTATGTATACCATCTCTTCCCTGCTCTGTTTGTGTGTGATACACAGATCATCATAATAACAATAGCAAGTAATTTCATATGCTTTGTTCATGTGCCAGGCACTGTTCTGAATGTTTAAAATAAAGTAATTCGTTAAACCCTTACAGGAGCCTATAAGATAAGCACTCTTATTATTCCCATTATGCAGGTAAAGAAACTGAAGCACAGAAAGACTGAGAAAATTGCCAAAGATCCCACAGCTAGTAAGAGGCAGTGGTGGGGTTGAATCTGGACTAGAGGCTGGTACCAATAACTCCATCGGCTTCCAGGAGTTGAATGGACTGGCAGTTCTGGCTCCCGGTTCTCCTGGGAGGGGGCACATCTAAGTGTCTCTTCTCCAAGGTGAGGAAGCCCATGATAGTTTTGTTAGAGTCAAGATTGGAGGCTGCCTCATTGCTCTACCCTTGAAGGTGGTGACGCCAGTATCGATAAGGTGTCTGGGAAATGTGATCCAGAGGCCACCATTATTATGCATACTTCAGTGCTGTCACCAGGATGAGCTGAACTGGACATTGGACAGCCTAAAGGCTAGCCCAGAGCCAGAGCTGGGCAGCCTTCTCACTTTCCCCTGGGCCTCAAGCTCAGATTCTTTCAAGTCCCCTCTGTAACTTGGGGACCCCTAGCTCTTTCCCCACTCAGTGGCCCCACTCTATAGGACATGGAGATTTGTTATTGAAGGGCCTGTAAAACCCTCCTGGTCCCATCTCCTCCCACCTTCTCTTTATCACTCAGGATCCAGTTAGGAGGCAGGAGTTACACCAACTATTTTAGAAGAGATAATTTAATATAAATAATTGTTATCTAGGCTTGAAGAATTGAAAAGTCAAAAAGAGAACATGAAGGTATCACAGAGCAGCAACTGCAGGAGGCAGCTACTGTCCTGACTGTGGATCAAAGGAAGAGGTTGGAATTACTAAAACTTAGAAACTTAGAGGAGGGAAGGGGCGCCTGGGTGGCTGAATCAGATGAGCTTCCAACTCTTGATTTTGGCTTAGATCATGATCTCAGGGTCACGGGTTTGAGCCCTATGTTGGATCAAGCCCTATGTTGGGCTCTGTGCTGAGTGCAGAGCCTGCTTAAGATGCTCTCTCTCTGCTCCCCCCCCCCCCCCCCCCCAGCTCACTTGCTCTCTCACTTTCTCTCTTAAAAAAGAAAAAAGAAAGAAACCTAGGGGAGGGGGCGTTGCTCTGCAGCAAATGATGAAGCAGGGAAGTGTCTCTAGGGTGCTGAGACAGGACCTTGAGGCCCATTGAAACCAAAAAGCAAATAGGAATGAGTGAATCCAAATCCGTTCTGCCTCCTCCAGCATTGCAGTTGGCCTCCAGTGCTCTCTGTGGTGGAATCCAGCCCTGAGCCAGATGACAAAGCAGCACACAGAGTGTAGAAGGGAAGTTTGAGCCTGAAAGACAATAGCTAATTCTCTCTCTCTCTCTCTCTCTGTCCATAAGTGTGGTGAACAGCTCAAGGGAGTGCAAGGCAGACATTCATCAATGGGAATTCAATACAGTAAGGAATCTTTAATTTCACCTGCATCCCATTTGCATTGGATGTACAAGATATAAGTGAGGGGGCAGCCACATGAAAAAGGTAACACTCGAGAAAAGTCAGTGCAAGAGGCTTAAAAGCCACATAGTAGAAGACGCTGGTGGATGGTTTGGTGTAGGAAAATTTACTGTGTACTGATGAGGAGACATTTTCTAAATTTTAGGTAAAACAAAGGAAAGAATTAGATAATTAAGAGCTTTGATACCTTATTAATGTCACAGTGTTAATAGTGTCCTAAAGATCTCTTCTCTCTGAAAAAAAAAAAAAAAATTGTCCTCACCTCTTGGATCTCTAAGGAGCCCCCAGCTCTGATTATGGGGGGAGGATTGATGTGTTCCTGGCTTAATGAACACTTATTAAGGACTTCCTATGTGCCAGACTCTTTTGAGTACTTTTGCCACTTACCATCTGTGTAACTCTGGTCCAATTATGTTACTTCTTGTAAGCCCCAGGACCTAGATCTATGAAATGAAAGTAATGCTATTTCATAGAGCTAGGAGGATTAGGAAAATACTGGAAAGCTCTTAGCCTGGTGTTTTTCATACATCGTTTCTCATTGTTTGTTTATGTACTTTACCCTTATATTTAGAATCAGCTTGTCCATATTTATAAAATATTCTGGTGGTTTAATCTTAAAAAATTGATTAATATGACAGCATTCTTTCTGATTAAAAAACAAACAAACAAACAAACCTCAACAAAATAGGAACAGAAAAGAACTTCTTCAACCTGATAAAGGGCATCTGTGAAAAACCCTCAGCTAGTATTAGACTTAATGGTGAAAGATTGAAGGCTTTTTCCCTTAGATCAGGAACAAGACAAGGATATTTGCTCTTGCTACTTCTATTCAACGTTGTACTGGGCAATTAGGCAAGAAAATGAAATAAAAAGCATTTAGATAAGAAAAAAAAAGAAGAAAATAACCTTTATTTCCAGTTGGCATGATCTTACATGTAGAAACTCCTAAGGAACTTATTTAAAAATTTATTAGAACTAATAAACAATTTCAGTGAGATTATAGGATATAAGATTAATAAGCAAAATAAATTGTATTTGTATATACTTTCTGATACAATAGCATCAAAAAGAATAAAATATTTAGGACTAAATTTAACAATAGAAATGCGAGATTTGTATACTAAGAATTACAAGATGTTTTGGAAACAAAATTTTAAAAATCTGAATAAAGTATATCTCATGTTCATGGACTGACTTAATGTTGTCAAAAATGACAACACTCTCCAAACTCATCTACAGATTTAACACAATGTCTATCAAACTCCCAGCTGATTTCTTTATAGGAATTGACAACAGGATCCTAAAATTCATATGGAAATGCAAGAAACTCAGAACAGCCAAAACAACTTTGAGAAAGAATAAATGTGGAGAACTATCACTACCTGATATCAAGACTTATTATGTAGTTACAGTTATCAAGACAAGGCGATAAAGATAGATACATAGTTTGATGGAATAAACTAGAGAAATCACCATATATAGTTCTATAGAGAGAGAGAGAACTGATTTTTAATGAAGGGCAAAGGCAATCTAGGAGCAAAAGGAAAGCCTTGTCAACAAATGGTGCTGAAACACATAGATCCCCTTAAGCAAAACAAAAACAAAACACAAAGTAAAAGCTTAGATAGATATATAATTAACAAAAATGAACTCAACATGGATCATGTACCTACATGTAAAATGAAAACTAGAACATGTCTAAAGGAAAGCATAGGAGAAAAATCTTTGTGACTTTGGGTTAGATGGATTTCATAGATATAGATTGTATAATTGATATTAATAAATGAAACTTTATCAAATTAAGAGTTTCTGCTCTTTGACATAAGAGGACAAAAAGACAAGTCCCAGCCTTGTGAGAAAAATATTTACAAATCACATATCTGATATTGGATTTGCATCCAGAATATATAAAAAAACCTCAGAACTCAAATATAAGAAAACAAACAACCCAATTTAAAAATGGGCAAAAGCTTTCAATAGACATTTCACCAGAGAAGATGTACAAATGCCAAATAAGCACATGAGTAGATGCTCTTTATCATTAATCATTAGAGAGGTGCAAATTAAAACCACACAGAGGTAGCACTATGTATGTATTAGAACATCCAAATTTAAAACACTGACCATAGCAGGATTTGGTGAGGATTTAGAGAAGCTGGAGCCCTCATACACTGCTAGTGGGAATATAAAGGGGTCCAACCGCTCTGAAAAACAAATCTGGCAATTTCTTACCTTAAGCATACAGTTACCATGTGATGCAGCTATTTCGCTCCTAGGTATTTACCCAAGAGAAGTTAAGGCATACGTTTCTATAAAAATTTGTAATGAATATTCAAAGTTTTATTTATAACAGCCCCAAACAGAAAATAACCTTGTGGTATAGTTAAAAAAAAAAATGTATAGGGGCGCCTGGGTGGCGCAGTCGGTTAAGCGTCCGACTTCAGCCAGGTCACGATCTCGCGGTCCGTGAGTTCGAGCCCCGCGTCGGGCTCTGGGCTGATGGCTCAGAGCCTGGAGCCTGTTTCCGATTCTGTGTCTCCCTCTCTCTGCCCCTCCCCCGTTCATGCTCTGTCTCTCTCTGTCCCAAAAATAAATAAACGTTGAAAAAAAAAATAAAAAAAAAAGTATATATCTATATATAATATATATATATATTATATATATGTATATATAAATATATATAATATATATGTGTGTGTATATATATATATGTACACATACATCTCTCTATATAGATATCTATATAGATCTATATAGATAGATATATGACTTTGTCCCTGGTTCCTGGCACAGAGATCCTAAAATCCTTGGAATTTCCTGAGTGATAGGAGTCTCTTTTGTTATTTGTAACAAGTCTCTTTAGAACATATCTGAGTTTATGCTAGTGAGGTACATCGCAGTGAGGTCCCTAGATAGCTTCAACATGCAGACAGGCCACCAGGAAGACCAAGCATTAGCACTTTTCAGCCCTCCTCCCTGACCTCCCTCCTGGGAGTGGAGTGGGACTGGAGATTGAGTTCATTCACCAATGGCCAGTAATTTAATCAATCATGCCCGTGTAATCAAACTATCAGAAAACCCCTTAAACAATGGGGTTCGGAAAGCATCCCAGTTGGCAAACACATGGGCGTGCTAGAGGGGGCATGGGAGATCTACACCCCTCTCCCACCCATACCTTGCCCTATGCATCTCTTCCGTTTCACTTTCTGAGTTGTATTCTTTAGAGTAAATGGAGTTGTATCCTTTATAGTAAACTATAATCATAAATAAACAGCTTTCCTGAATTCTGTGAATCATTCAAGTGAATCATGGAAACTGAAGAAGGGTTGTGGGAAGCTCAGAATTAGTAGTCAGCTGGGCAGAAACATGGGTTGCCCTGGGACTCTACTTCTGACTGGTGTCTGTAGTGAGGATAATCTTTTAGGACTTATCCTGTGGGGTCTGTGCTACCTCTGGGTAGTTAGTGTCAGAATTGAATTGTCAGACACCCAACTGATATCGGAGAATTGGAGAACTGGTTGTTGGTGTTGGAAAAAAAAGATATCACAAACCCAAATATCCATTGGCAGATGAAAAAATTGCTATATAAGCATTTAATAAAATACTACCCAGCAATAAAAACAAATGAGCTATTAATACAGTCTACAATGTGGATGAATCTCAAAATAATTATGCTGAGTGAAAAAAACAAAAAGAAATATATGTTATACGAACCCATTTATATGAATTAATAAATGTAACCTAATCTCTTGTGGCAGATATCAGACTGGTGTTGGCTTAGGAGTGGGGGACAGAGAAAGGAATTACAGAGGGGCATGGGGATTCTGGGGTGATGGCAGGCAATGGACATACTCATGTTGATTGTGGTGATGGTTTCACACACACACATAGACACACATGCCTGTGAAACTTCTCAAATTATACATTTTAAATATTGCATTTTATCGTATGTCCATCATGCTTCAATAAATCTGTTAAAATTTTTTAGATGACTGGAATAAGATATTCAAATGGTTATCTCTGGGTGATAGATTTGAGAGTTCTGTTTACTTTTATACTTTGTTACCCTTATACTTTCCTCTAGTTTTAAAGTTTTCTGCAGTGAGCTTGTATGGTAGAGAATGAACGTATACAGGAACAAAAACAAAAACAAAATGATATAAAAATATTACACAGGGCTAAGACAACATGATTAACTTTACAGGAACGTAGTGAGTGAAGTAGTCCTTTGTGGCTCATCTGGGAACCCAGTCACCATTTATAATGAGGCCGCTGTGAAAAAATGTGCTCTCCTTCCCAAACACTGATTTTAAATTGAACTTTCAGAAGAGTTGTATTTTTTTTCAAGCTCTTTCAGCAGTGAACTCCTTTGTTTCAGGTTTTGTTCACAAGAGTTTCTTTTATTTTCTTGAGGATATTTCTTTCACACTAGAGTAAAAAGGTTCTTTAAAAATTGCAGCAATATTTGGTGTGGGAAATGTCCGTGAGGACTAAGGCCAGAGAAGTTTTCTGCTGAACACATCAGGAAAAGCTTTCAATGTGGTTACGCTCAGAAACAAGTCTATAAATATTGCACCTTGTTATGGCAAAAGCCTGTCTCCTAGTTTATGTGGCCCCTGTGACTGAACTGCTTGGTGAACTGCCTTCTCTCCCTACACACCATCTCCGGCATCCCCCGGGGCCCCCTGCAAATGACAAGCCTTAAGTCGGGCTTCTGTTTCAGGACGGCTTCTGTCCCATCAGTGGCCTCTATTGAGTCTGTCTTACTGTCTCATGAGACCTGAATGAACACTTGTTTTCCAGTGAAGTTCTCACTTTGTGATCTTTTTTGCAGACAATGATGCATAAAGCAAAAAGCAGGCTGAGAACTTCTGAATTGGTGGGACTCATCCCAAGTCTTAGGGGAGGGAGACAAAAATCAATCCAACTGAATTTAGACTTGTGAGAGCCTAACTAACCACCACTCTTTGGTCTCTTCAAAATAGGAAACTTCAGGAAACACTAAGAAAGCTTTGCACAGAGTTTGGTGGATTTTCAGACTCGCAAAGTAGAAGTCTGTTTCCCACTATTTATCGCCTTGGAAACTTTGCACATTCTCTAAGACACAACCTGACCTCACACCTTGGTCTATTGAAAAGAACTCAATCCAGACGTTATACAGTTTTCTTGAACAACCCAGAATAGGCTCAGCTATTCTCCCTTCCATAGGTGCTCTTGTCGCACTCAACATTGTAGCGCTCAAGCAATTTCTTGCTTTTCTCAAAGGGAAAACCACTCTCTCTCTTCTATGAATCTGCCCCGATGTCTAGCGGAGTTCCTGACACATAGTAGGCACTCAAAAAATGTATATGTGACTTACCCATACTGTTTTATCAACAAATCCCAAACTAATGAGGCTTAAATAAGTGCGTTATTTGAAGGTAACTGATAGAACAGTGTAGGGATAACCCAAGAGGTTTCTTGTGATTTAATTTCACTCTTATTGCTGTTACTTTGTACGTTTCTTAGGGTGCTAAGAGAAGTCCAGTAAATGAGGGGCATTAAGTTGTGTGATTTCATCATTCTGTTACCCTCTCCCCCAGCACAGCTGACTCTCCAAGAAGTCTCCTCTAAGTCATTTGACCCATTCAAGAGTAGGGTTTGTGTCAGTCAGCATTTTAGTTGCAAGCAACAGAAACCAATTTTAGGTAATTTAATTAGAAAAGGGACCTATTAGAAGATATTGGTAGCTCACAGAATCTTGGGTCAGGTCAAGTAATCAGTCAGCATAATGCTTCAAATGCCACAGTGAACCTGTTTCCTGAAGACACCAGTGTCTCTGTTACTGGGGCATCTCCAGCATCTCCAAGGTAGACCTGGGCACTGCCACTGAAATAGTTGACACTGTTGGCTCCAGAGGTGGAGTGGACCTGCTGTCACTGTGGCCTCCCTTACCAGAATGGGTTAGTGGTACTGTTCCTTTGTGTCATCAGTTTCCGATTGGGCAGAAACGAAACTGAGGTCCAGACCCTAGATGCGCAGGTGTCGGGACGGTGATTATCTGGTGTGTACTCCGGGAAGAGAAGGTCTTGTCTCTGTCTCAGATGCTGGGGCCATGGATATCCTTTACAAGGCTGTCTTGTCATTACTCTCTTAAGGATGGGAGGCCAGGAAATATCTTTAATATACAGCTGCTGAGAACCATCAAATACTATCTTTGTGACGGTGACACAAGAGAAAAATCAGTGAGACTTAGCATGTGTATAAACCATTGGACAAGCAAGCAGAGAAATCAGTGGGTGGATATTAGGGCGTCTGTGAATGCTCTGCAATTTTATGCAAAATTAGGTGTATTTTGAAGGCATGCATTGTGCAAAAAGCTTAAGAACCTAGATCCAGATTATTGTCTAAACCCATCACTTGGTATATGAGACTAATAAATTGAGGCCCAGAAAGTGGCTTATTGGAGGAGGTATAGGGTGTCCTGGCAAAGTAAGGACTAGAACTTATGCCTCAAAAACTTGCCTGAAAAACATCTTCCAAGTGCAAGGTGCAGTTTAAGGTCATAGATGTGTTTGTTTTAGAATAACCGTGTCACTTTGGACTAAAGTTATTACATGTTTTATGGAAACACAGAAGTCTGATCCCAGGCTTCAATTTCAGCTTTGCTCTTCATTAGGTTGTCTGGTATTGGTATAAATCTCACCTGCTTTCCTTGCATTCCCTACCAGTGACCTAGACATATCACTTGCCAGAGGAGGGAGGTGAATCAAGGCAGAGGGTAGAAGCCCCCAGGTCAGACCACCCCAGCAACTCTACACTCAGGCTTCTGAAGGTCTCTTCTAAGCTGAGACTTTGTGCCAGCTATTCTGGACTTATCACAGGGCTTTCCTGCCTGTGCTGAAACCACCCAGCCCTCATAGCAAATGGGCTTCCAAAGAGATTCTAATTGCACTGTCCAGCCATTTATCTACTAGTCCTTATGCTGAGCGCTCAAAGTTCTATAGGGGTCAAACAAGTAACAGGAGTGAAGCTGTTCAAGGTAAGCCACTGGGAAGTGGTGGGAACTGTAGTAAACTAGGTACAGTAGTGGGAAGAAAAATAAAGTCAGATTCTTCCCTGACTTTTTACATCAAAATAAATGGAGGAGTAACCTCAGTCGATTCACCATATGCCAACCAGATATATGTATTAGATCTCAATAACTCAGACAAATAACTAAGTCTTTTCTAAGGCCTACAAAATGAAGACGCCCACAAGAAGATAAAACTGTATTACATTTTTTTTACCCAGCAATATGTAAAAGATCACCTGCCATACTTCAAGCAATGCAACGGAAGGACAGGGACAACTGTCCAGTCTCCTGGAGCAGATGAAACAAATTTCAAAGCAATAAGGGGCTGACCCGACTGATTTATGGATCAGGCAAGATCATCATTAAGGCACGGTGTCATGATTTTATTGGGATTTTTTCTTGCTTAGTGAATACAGAATAATGGTGCACCTTGCGGTTGATGGCATCTTAGAAATACAGCATATATATTTGCTTGTGTGTGCATATAATATCTCTGGAAGAGCACACAAGAACCTGTAGCAGTGGTTGTCTCTGGGGAAGCAGCACTTGGTGTTAGGGGACAGCGTGTGTCTTTTGAACTTTGTAAGCAGGTACAAGTATTATTTATCAAACAGCAAATAACAATTAAAAAAAATAAAATGTAGCTTTTTACATGCTAATGTGGAAGGAAACCCAAGATATGGTGTCAAATGAATTAAATAAGGAAATGCATAGAGTAGGGGGTTCTCAGATTCAATCCATTTCGCTATATGGGAATGCAGACCCACTGTTCCCGGATCATCTGATTTTTCAAGAAAAGCTTGAAATCTCAATTTTGTGTGAAATCTCCTAATTTTTAAGGTTGAAAAGCAATTTAAATTCTTTCAAACATGATTAGGGCAATAAAACCCATCTGTGAGTAGGCTGAGGTCCACAGACTGTCACTTTGGAATGTCCACGTTGTTCCTGATGGTGGCCCTGCCACACACAGTTATGCACATTGCTTTGAGGCACCTGCCAAGGGGTTGAGTGGGGGCTGATATCCAGCCCTGTTCCCTTCCCACTGAGCCATGGGGCCTGGCACAGAGCTGTGTGTTCCTAGAAGGAAGGCCACAAAGGTACCATTTGCTCACTAAGCACAGCGCCAAAGTCACCAAGGTTGCCCATGGGTCACCTTTTTCTAACTCAAGCCAAAGTGGTCTACAGGTTAGCGATGGCCCCACCTGAAGAAAGAAAGATCAGTGGCTTTAGTTTTGTAAGGTGAAATTTAAACTCAGATCTGTTTTTTCTGCTATAAAATCGATTACTTTTTGCCTTCTTGGTTTATGAACTGTTTGAAGTGAAGGATTTGCTAGCTAAGAAGGCCAAGTGGAATGAATTCACATGGTTGCACAGAACCCTGAAGTCCTGTGACTGTCTTGGCCAAGACAGATATGGCAGGTTGTCAAGGATACAGTTCTATTTGCCTTATTTGGTTAAAAAAAAAACCATTTGTCAAAGCTTTTTATAGTTATTCCTCCTTTCTGTAGATGAACATACAGCTCTTGGCTGTAATCAATATTCACCCACCCATAAACCAATACATTATATTGAAGCTGAAGAAAACAATTTCAGTTATTAGGGATGTTTGTTGTCTTGAGCATTAATCACTCAAGGGCTTAGCACAGTGTCCAGCACCCAGTGAATTCTCAGTAAACAATTGCTTTTTTTTTTTAATAAATGGTAGTGTAGAATTCATATGTAAAGTCCTAAATATCTTCATACCTTACCAAGTTAGAAGCAAAACACCTTTCATAGTAAGATATCCAAGTCCTAGGCAACCATCCTGGACCCCTCTAAAATAATGGTCATTACAAGGTATGAATTCAATGAAATTTAGCTTTCGTCTAAATGCCCCTTGTCAGCACTGGAAAGCAGGAGAAAATGAGGGACAGAAAAGTCATTCCTCACTCCTCCTGCTGGCTTTTTTTCTCTCTGTTCAAAAATGTCGACTCTACCGAAGTGTTGCTGAGATTGCTAAGAAATTGGCTGTTGTGTACATTGGGACCTTGACTCTGATTTGGGACAAAGCAATCCACAGATTTTCCACACACTGCCTGCCCCTGTTCCCACTACATTGACAGGGTTAAAACCAATCTGGGATATATTATACTGGTTTCAAGTCTAGGTCTGTTTTTTCATATAAAAATAGTGATGATTAAAACTGATGATGATGATAGTACCTACTCATAAGGCTGTTTTAAAGATCCAATAAGGTAATATCTTTGAAGTGTTTGGCACATTCCCTGGTACACAGAAGTGTTCAGTTAGTTTTGGCTATGATTAGGCTCTGGAAAGCAGGACAATGAAACTTCATTTATTCATCATGTACTTATCAAGTGCCCTATCTGTCTCTCTGTCTCTGTCTCTGTCTCCCTCTCTATTTGTCTATCTCTGTCTCTTTTTCTTTGCCAGGCACTGTGCCAGAAGCACACTCAAAGACAGGAAGACTGAGCTCTCGAGAGGTTTATGTTCTAATAGAATGATAATTTGGGACTGGATGAAAGAGAGAGGACACAGTCGCAGAGTGATAAGAAGCTACCCAGAGGCAATGGGAGTCTGTCCTTCCGGAAATTTTGTGTTTCGCACAGCATAGTTCAATCTTGCCACTGCCTGCACCATAGCTAGAACTTTGTTTTCCATATGGAGACAAACGGGATCAATAATTGGGTAATTTTGACAAAGCCGTGACTCCTAGAATGAAAAGAATCTTGGCTTACCTAATTCATCCCTTGCAACAGTCTGCAAGAAGGTCAATGCCCAAATAATCCAAGATATCCAGGTCTTCCCTTTTCCACATAGGACCTTTAGTGGTAGAGACTTATCAGTCTCTCTGGAGAGGCACCTGTTTAAGAGCCTTCTAATCAAGACTGTTCTTTCTCATGTACAACTTTGTTTTCTGGCAGTAAATCAAGCAAATTCTCTCTAAATGAAGTTGAGTGAGCCAGGCAGAATTTCTAGGTCATGGACAGCTCATTACCCTTTCCACTCCTGCTGATATCCATCCTCAAGAGTTGTTCTTGGCCATATTCTGGTTTCTCATTGGAGGAGGCATTAGAATGCCATTCTGCTGCATTCCTCAGGGAAAGTATTCGGTGGAAGGCCTTTCTGAGAACCTATGGTTAAAGTTTAGTAAAACTGGAAGTACCCTATTACTGTTCAAGAAGTTTTAGTAAGTTCCACAACCCGGACTGGAATCTGGAGTATGTTTTTCTTGCTTTTTACAAAAGTTTCTGTGACATAATTAGGGCAGCACCTGTAAGAGTTGAGGGCCAAAGGTTAAGGTGGCCCCAACTCACCTCTCTGTACCTCACTGGAGAAGCTCATCTCATTTCAGCAAAAATAAATTGGGCACCTCCTGTGCACGAGTATGATTATTTAGAAGATCATAGTCTTGTGGGTCTGTAGATACCACTCAGCACGGCTAAACCTTTCAAATCTACAGGTATATCCATCTGCCAAACATAAATTATTTAGCTCAGACTTAAACAAGCTTACAGCTGGAAGAGACTTTAGGAATTTTCTAGTACTCAGAGAAGGATCCCTTCTCTGGGATCCCTAGTATATGACTGTTCTGCTTGAGCCCGCAATCTCTTGGGAGGGGGAAGTCACTCCTTCCAATGAACATTGTTCCATCTGACACCCAAAGCTTTTTTTAGAAGAATTAAAGTATTGCAAATAAGGAAACCAGAACATAGTATTCCCTTGACTAAATATTCTTTTACTACTAGGTTGGAAAGTTCTTCCCGAAACTGATCTTAATACAACCTCTGTCCCTTCCATTCATTTGGTTCTCACTTCACCTTCTAGGTCAACATGAGACTAGTGTACTTCCTTCTCTGCATGACAGTCCTTGAAGCATTTGGACATAGCTGCCTTCCATCCCACCATCTCTGGCCTCATCTCATGCTCCTCAATGTCATGACCTCAGAGCAGCCTCCCTGACAGGTTCAGCCACAACAGATCCTTCTTTCCAGTCACTCTGTCAATCACCTTGTTTGTCTTCTTCAAGCATTTTTCACAGTCTGAAATTATCTTGCTCCCGCATTTGTTTATTTCTTTATGGCTGACTATAATATAAACACTTTGAGGGCAGGGATCTTGTCTGTCTTACTCATCACCAAATTCAGCGTGCCTAGAACTGTAACTAGCAAGTACTCAGCAAATATTTGCTGTTTATTAGTTGAATGAGTAAGTGAACAGACCTGAAACCAGTCTTTCGATCATTCCCTATAAGATTTTATTCCTGAAAAAAAATTTTTTTAATGTTTATTTATTTTTGAGAGAGAGAGAGAGAGAGAGAGAGAGAGAGAGAGAGAGAGAGAAAGTGTGTGTGTGTGTGGGGGAGGGGCAGAGAGAGACAGTGACACAGAATCTGAAGCAGGCTCCAGGCTCTGAGCTGTCAGCACACAGCCCAGTGTGGGGCTTGAACTCACAAACTGAGAGATCATGACCTGAACTGAAGTCAGATGCTTAACGGACTGAGCCACCCACGCCTCTTGATAAGATTTTATTCTATTTATTCAATTTCTTTGGCTTAGGTAACCAAATAGCTCTATCCTATAGACGGGAATGAAAAATAAAGAAGCCACATTAGAGCAAGGAACATCTACAAGCCACTTCCTTTTCTTACTCCTTTGAATATGGTGTAATACTGGGAGAAAAGAAAAAGCTGTCAGGACCTGGATTCTTATTTGATATCTGCTGGTATCTTACTGTGTGGCCTTGGAACAGTGTCTCAACTGTTCTGAACTTTAGTTTTCTCACATGGAAAATCTGGAAGGTGGCCAGGGGCTCAGAAATATTCTCAGTGGAAGTATTAATGCCAAAAAAAGAAGCCTCAGTGTAGTTCAGGTGCATTTAAGACCTGGTCATTCTCCATTAGCAAAGAGTCAGAGGTTCCCAAGCCTGGATGTATGTTCGAGTCACCTATGAAATGTTTGATTAGATCAACTTTATTGAAGTATGATTCATATGCAATTAAGTGCAGATAATTTAAAGTATTCTCTATACACACTGTAAGCACCACTCCAATACAATATATAACATTACTCTGGTTCTGGAAAGTTCCTTCATGCCCCTTTGCAGTTAATCTACATAACACCCTGCCCTACGTAACCACCAGCCTGATTTCTATCACCAGAGATTAGTTGTGTTTATTTTAGAACTTTATGCATATGACGTGTGTGTGTATATATATACACACACGCACATAATCATAATCATACATGTGTATTCTTTTGCATTTGGCTTCTTTTGATCAGAATATTGTTGTTGAGATTTCATCCGTGTTGTTGCTTATAACAGTAGTTTGTTCTATTTATATAGCTGAGTAATTGTCCATTCTAAAAAAAAGCTTTTTAAATGAAGAGTCTTGGGCTCCACTGATCTTCATATTTGGATCTCTGAAGTCGAAGTCCAGAAATCTATGTGTTTAACATGTGCCAGACAGAATACTTTTGCAGAAGCTGGGTTTAGGAAACTTTTGATTAGCAGCTGTTCCCCTCAAGTGCAAACAGTTCCCACAATGCGGCTGGTATGGCTGGGAGTAAATTGGTCACAAGTTCTGTGCGGGTCTGAGAACCCTCATTCCTGTCGGACTCTCTCCGCCAGATCTTGTGGCCTTCCATAGCTCATGAAGTTCCTGGTGCTTGTAACAAAGCCCAGAGTCAGCCCTGCAAATATTCTTTCAGCTCTAAGGCACCTGTAAACTGAGTTATGAGTCTCAGTGTTCACAGGTAAGTCTATAATCTTAATCTATAAAAGCTCACCCCTGCCACGGAGAACCAGAGGTGCTTACGGCAGCCCTTCTATTTCAGCCCAGCTGCTGAATTACTCATGACAGTTTTATGAGTTGTTTTACTGTCTGGTAAACTTTTTTCTTTCCTTTTTTTTCTTTCTTTCTTTTTTTTTGGTCTTAATTGAGGGAAGCGTTCTTTGACCATAGTACACAAACGCCACCTTCAGGCAGAAATTGTAACATTCTTTTGAAACCACAGGGAACAGTTTTCTTAGAACTTAAAAAAAAGTCTTGAGAGCAACATACAGTTTATATTTTTTCACTTTGGTCCAGACTTTTAAGAATGAGAATTTATTTTTTTAGAGAAGTTTTAGATACACAGGAAAAATGACCAAAAGGTATAGAGATTTTTCCATATATTCCCAGCCTTTTTATCTGCACATCCCACACCAGAGTGGCACATTTGTTATAATAGATGAATCTATATCATTACCTCCCCAAAGCTATAGTTCATATTAGGTTTTAAATCTTGGTATTGTATATGCTGTGGGTTTGGCCAAGTGTATAATGATGTGTAGGTACCATTACAGTCACACAGAGTATTCTCACTACCTTGAAAACCCTCTGTGCTCTGCCTACTCATCCCTCCCTCCCCTCTCACCCCCACCAATTACTGATCCTTTACTATTTCTGTAGTGTTACAGAATGTCATATAGTTGAATCATATAGTATGTGTAGCCTTTTTATATTGGCTTCTTTCATTTGGTAATATAAATTTAAGGTTTCTCTATGTCTTTTCATGGCTTGACAGCTCATTGCTTTTTAGTGCTGGATAATAGTCCACTGTCTGGATGTACCACAGTTGATTGATCCATTCACTGACTGAAGGACATCTTGGTTGCATCCAAATTTGGGCAGTTATGAATCAAGCTGCTCTAAGCATCCATGTGCAGGATTTTGTATGGCCATAACATTTCAACTTCTTTGGATAAATACCAAGGAGAGGGATTCTGGATCATATAATAAGAACAGATTTCATTTTGTAAGAAACAGACAAACTGGGGTGTCTGGGTAGCTCAGTCGGTTAAGTGTCTGACTTCAGCTCTGGTCATGATCTCACGGTTCATGAGTTCCAGCCCTGCATCGGGTTCAGCACAGAGCCAGCTTCGGATCTTCTGTCTTCCTCTCTCTGCCCCTCCCCTGCTCGCATTTTTTTTCTCTCTCTCTCCCTCAAAAATAAATAAGCGTTAAAAACAAAGAAAGCAAAAAAAGAAACAGTCAAAATATCTTCCTGTTTGTCCACATTCTCATGAGCATTTGTTGGTGTCATCCTTTTGGAGTTTGGCCATTCTAATAGGTGTGTGGTGATGTTTCATTGTTGTTTTAATTTTCCATTCCCTAATAACATATGATATAGAGCATTTTTTATACACTTATTTCCATCTTTATATCATGTTTGGTGAGGTGTCCATTCAGGTCTTTTTTCCATTTTTTAAATTGGGTTGTTCATTTTCTTATCATTGGGTTTTACAAGTTTGTTGTATGTTTTTGAATAACAGTTCTTTTCCACATATGTCTTTTGCAAATATTTTCTTCCAGTTTGTGTCTTGTCTTTTCATTCTTTTGACAGTGTCTCTTGCAGAGTAGAAGTTTTTATTTTAATGAAGCCTAGTTTATTCATTTTTTCTTTCATGGATCAAGTCTTTTGGTGTTGTATCTAAAAAGTCATTGTGCCCAAGGTCATCTAAATTTTCCCCTATTTTATCTTCTAGGAGTTTTATAATTTTGCATTTTACATTTAGATCTATGACCCATCTTGAGTTAATTTTTGTAAAGGTTGTTGAGTTTTGTATATAGATCCGTTTGTTTTTTGTTTGTTTATCTTGTATTTTAGTTTTATTTTTTGGTATGTGGTTGTCTACTTATTCCAGCACCATTTGTTGAAAGACCGTCTTTTCTCCTTTGCATTTGCTTTGCTTCTTTGTCAAAGATGGGTTGACTATGTGTGGGTCTATTTCTGGGCCCCCTTATCTGTTTCATTGATCTATTTATTCTTTCACCAATATCATGCTATTTGGATTATGATAGCTTTATGGTTAAGTCTTGAAGTTGGGTAGTGTCACTCTTCTGATTTTGTTCTTCTCTGTCAATATTCTGAGTCTTGCTCTTCCAAATAAACTTTAGAATCAGTTTGCTAATATCCATGAAATAACTTGCTGGGATTTTGATTGGGATTGTGTTGAATCTATAGATTAAGTTGGGAAGAAGAGACCTCTTGGCATATTGAGTCTTCCTATCAATGAACATGGAATCTCTCTCCCTGTATTTAGTTCTTTGATTTCCTTCATCAGAGTTTTGTGGTTTTCCTCATATAGATCTTGCACATATTTTCTTACCTTTATACCTAAGTATTCATTTTCTTGGAGGGCTAATGTAAATGGTATTGTTTTTTTTAATTTCAACTTCCATTTGTTTATTGCTGGTATATAGAAAAGTGATTGATTTTTATATATTAAACATGTATCTTATATTCTAGCTATAATTTCTTATTATTTCCCAAGTGTTTTTGTTAATTCTGCCAGATTTTCTGCATAGATAATCATGTCATCTGTGAACAAAGACAGTTTTGTTTCTTTCTTCCCAATCTGTATACCTTATCATATCTTATTACATTACCTAGGATTTCCAGGACAACTTTGGGATGCCTGGGTGGCTCCATTGGTTAAACATCTGACTCTTGATTTTGGCTCAGGTCATGATCTCGTGGTTTGTGAGTTCAAGCCCTGAATCAGGTTCTGCACTGAAAATGCAGAGCCTGCTCGGGATTCTCTCTCTTTCTCTCCCTCTCTCAGCCCCTCCTCTATTCTCTCTCTCTCTCAAAATAAATAAATAAACTTTAAAAAAAAGCAACATCCTTGCCTTGTTCCTGATCTTAGTGAGAAAGTTTCTAGTCTCACTATCAAGTGTGATGTTAGCTGTAGGTTTTTGTAGATATTCATCAGTTCATTTAAATCTCTTGCATGTATCTTAAATCTTTTGAGATATTACTAAAAAATGAAAACGGTGGATACTCATGCAACAACTGAACCATGAAAGCAGGTTTATGAGACATTCCTTTTATACTTTAAATTGTTAATTGTGCTTTAAATCAGTTAGCCAAAGAAAATTGTTCATAACTAGTTTCACATTAAAATCCAGAAAACTTGTGTTCCACTGGCTGGTCATTTAATATCTAATCATGTCTCTTGTATTGTAAAGAAATCTATCTGAAAATCAAAACTAATGTGTCAATTTCTCTTTAGGCTATGTATTGGTAAATGAATTCTTTCCTAATTGGCCACAATTAAATATTATGTATTCTACCACTATGGTCTACATTTTGCTGTTAGTTTCATGATGGTTTCTTTCTTTTTTCTTTCTTTTTAGGTTTATTTATTTATTTTGAGACACACACACACACACGAGAGCAGGGGAGGGGCAAAGAGAGAGAGGGACTCCCAAGCAAGCTCCATGCTGTCAGTATAGAGCCTGATGCAGGGCTCAACCTCATGAACTGTGGGATCATGATCTGAGCTGAAACCAAGAGTTAGATACTTAACTGACTGAGCCACCCAGGCACCCTTCATGATGGTTTCAATCATTTATTACATCTTCAACATCTGTTGGATGGCTAGTACTGTAACAAAAACACAAAGAAGTTTAAGTCACAGTTTCTTCCTTCCGGGGATTTAGGAATCCATTAGGGAGTCAAAATAGATATTAGAAACAGCCGAGATACAATACAAAGCCAAGTGTACTTATTCAACAAAATGAGTGATGTTGGCTATAAGTATAAAAGGAGCCAGGGATATGGCAGACTATTGCAGATTGGTTGCTGTGGAAGATTTTACAGAGAAGGCAATAACAGGTTAGGCCTGAGTGGGTAGGTTGGATTTGCAATGTGAAAGGGAACAGGCAAGGCATTTCTTCCAGGAATCTGGTCAGCTTGAGCAATGGCTTGGAATTGGGAATGAGCGTGGTATGAGTAAGCATAGTGTAAGCAGACCATGAAAAGAATGGTGTTGGGGCTTAATCTCCTTGAGGTGTGATTGTTCACAATGTTATTTTCTATAATGACAAAGGAGGAAGATTTTAACACTCTACAGAGCAAACAAAGCAGTGATTCAGTTTCACAGTTTATGTTGCTCACATAATTGTAACTTTCAGAAATATGATAGAATGATTAAAATCCACCTCCCCACTCCCACTGATGTTGGGATACAGCATGCCCTTCCCCTCCCCACCCCTACATTTTTGGGAGGCAGTGTAGGAACTAGCCTGGCTGGCTGGAGCCATGGGCTGTTACATTGCAGGTGGGACGGGGGCTGATCTTAGAGCCCATTAATAATGGCTGGCTTCCATTATTTGACTCTCTGTCCTGGACCCCTCTCCCCCAAAGTAAGGGGCTATTCACCCAGAGAATGAAACCCCTTTACTATCGCTATAAAGACAGTGATCTTTTGCAGTGATCTATTGGTTGCTGCAACCATAGAAAAAAATGTCTAGTATGCCTAGCATGAATAGCTTTGGATTTCCTGTTGCTTTTATTTGAGCCCCAGTTCTCCATTTCCCTAATCACAGATTTCCTGTGCATATGGCTAGAGGGAGCCTGCACTGTAGAGCCTTGTGGTATTAAGGCTAGAGATTGCCTCCGCTACCTCTCTGAGGAGTAAGGTGGTAGGTTGCAAATATTAATGTTGCTCTTTGGGGGCATAGGTCACAGGGGTATGGATCATCTTCCTAGTTCCTATCCTACCCTCAAAAAGCGTAAGAGTCACGGCAGCAATTACAAAAGCCATATAAGATTTCAATGTCAACTTTCCAAAGCCAGGTATTATGAGTTTCAAAAAAAGGGCACAGTGAATTTCTCTTTTTCTCTTCAGAGTATCAACCACTTATAAAATCCCCCACTCTGAAAGACAGTGGTGTATGTATATTTTCTCTTGAAGAGCTTTGTTGGTTAATGTGGAATATGGCTGTCATCCATTAATATATTCAGCAAGTGTTTATTGAACACTCACTTTGCAAAATGCCCATACTTGGGGATAGGGATACGGTGGTGAACAAAACAGCTAGTCATTGCTCTTAGGGTATTTAGAGTCTTGTAGGAAAGGCAAAGAATAAACGATAGCAATGAAATGCATTGAATGCTCACAGGAGAAGCGTACACAGGACCATAGAGCAATAGAGCCTAACCAAGTTGATAAATTAGAAATTAGCCGGGCAATGGGAAGAGGAAGAGTGTTTCAGGAGGAGTGACAGCCTGGCAAGGGCTGGTGGTACTGGAGGAGAGAATGGTACATACTGAGACCAGAGGCAGAGGCAGGGGTCTGACTGTGATGATTTCTGGAAGTCTTCTTCAGGAGTCTGCATTTTATGAAAAGTGCATGGGAAACCAATGAGGAACTTAAAGCAGAGGAGCAAAGAGTGCATATGAAAAAAAAATGTGCCTCGTACCCCCTACTGAAATACAGAGATTCAGACAAAGGCTTGTTTATAAACACTAAGCAACAGGAACCCTCGAAATTTACCCCCAACTCGGCTACCTATTCAAATTGTCACCTGTTAGCATTATTTTTCATTTTGGGTGAGGGTGAAATATGGGAAAGAAAATGAAGGATAGTGCTGGTACTTTAGGTTCTCTAGGATGCAGAGGTTTTCGTGAGCTAGGATGATTCAGAGATTTTCATGAGCCAGGATGATTCAGGATAGGACTGACATTTCAAAATGATGGAAGAAACTGTTTCCTTAGTGTTAGCATCAGAAAGTGTGAAAGGAAATAGTCAAAACATTGACAGTGGTTATCTCTATTATGAGTGATTTTATTTTATGACATTTTTCAGTAGTCTCCAAATTTCTGTATTTATTTTAAAATCTGAGGAAACATTATTTTCAATTTAGAATATAACAACAAAGTTAAACTTTACAGGATTTTCTCTTCTTTTCTTTAATCATCCTTCCATCTTTGCGTGTCCTAAAGGTCACGGAGAGCATGTTTTGATTCATTATTCATTATTCAGGATCCTGGGGACATAGAGGAAAAGGCTTGGGAGGTCAGACTTGCACAGAAGTGATAAATTCCATTTCACCATTGATTTTTACAGCTGCTGTGTTTCTTTCAGCCTCTTCTTGCCCTAAGCAGTATTAATAATGGATTTCATGTCTTCTTCCAAATCTAATGTTCAGCCCTAGTCTGTCACTGAAGCAGGCTCATGCAATGAACACTACTTTCCTTCTGAAATCTGGAATGTCTTGAAATAGCTCAGAAAGCACATGTAGAGGTGAGGAGATGTGTCATCAGATGTGCAGCTCAATGGAAGGACTTGGATGATCCGGTAAAGGGCTTACATGAAATTAGTGATGGGCTCTCTCATTTTACTAGAAAAGAAACAGGCCCAGAGACATTAAGCAACTTGACCAACGCCATGTAGCTAGTTAGTGGCAGAATTGGGACAAGATTTACATTTTCCTATTCTTAGGATGTTGTTCTCACTCCGTCCCCTTGCCTGACCATTAATGGTGTCACCTTGGAAGAAGGTATTGGAGCGGGAGAGATGACTGCATAGTGAGCTATCAGAGCAGGGGCAAAAAAAGATTGGGGAAGGGGAAGGATGGAAATCAACAGGACGGGAAAACAGGGGGTATGCCAACCTCAGGGCAAGGCTCAAACAATCCAGTCCGATCCAAATCAGGCTGGCAAGCTGTCTTTGATTGGTCCATCCGGCTGAGTCCTTCAAGCTGTTATTCCCTGAACTGTGCCCAGCTGGCAGGATGAAAATCATTTGAAAAATATCCGGAAATCGCTACTCACCAGGGAGCATCTGTGAAAAATACTGACCACAAATGAGCTGGCAGGGGCTCGGTGACTGCCCAGTCACCACGGCGAGTTTGTCTGAAGGGGTTCCGGAGTTATTTCCCAGATGGGCCGCGCAGCTGCCGTAAGTGGCGGGGCCTTGTGAAGTGTTTCTCGTAATGCAGGAGCTGTTTTCTTGAAGAGCTGTGAGCAGATCACAGTTTTGTACCTGGAATCGTGCTTTTCAAAGGCGCTCATTAAAAATCCTGTGACGACTCTCTAAAGTGAAGGAGTTTTTCACAAATAATTTGTCATTTTGTATATCTGGATTTCTTAGTGTAGAATCTACCCGGGGTCATCCTAATGAAGAAATTCTAGAGCACTGGGACATAATCTGTATTTTTGCACATTGTTGCTGTGAATGGCAAACAAGAAACAGAGTTAGACCCTCTTCCTCGTAGCCGGAGATCCTGGGACCTGGTCCGCCCTGCTGGAAGTTCGCCCAGCCTCTGATACCAATGCCTCCATAAGAAATCAAAGTTAGAAAAACCTAGCCCAACATTTCAGCTCATCCTTTCCTATCACAGGTTGTTTCTAACATAATTCAATGAATGATTTTTCTTGTCTCCTATACATTACTGTCCTTCTCAAAAATGCTGATGTTCTCAGCAAGATATCATGTAAATATTTTAGTTTGAGCTCAGAGTCCAGGCTGTTTGATCTCATTTGGGAATGAGACCACTTGCTGACACCTATTGACTGTTTGCTATCTCCTGTGGTCTTTTCATCTGTGGGGTAGGATCAGTAGTTCACCCAAAAAGGGTACTCTGAGTTTCTTTTTTTTTTTTTTTTAATTTTTTTTTTCAACGTTTTTATTTGTTTTTGGGACAGAGAGAGACAGAGCATGAATGGGGGAGGGGCAGAGAGAGAGGGAGACACAGAATCGGAAACAGGCTCCAGGCTCTGAGCCATCAGCCCAGAGCCCGACGCGGGGCTCGAACTCACTGACCGCGAGATCGTGACCTGGCTGAAGTCGGACGCTTAACCGACTGCGCCACCCAGGCGCCCCACGGTACTCTGAGTTTCAATGAAGCAGTTGAAAGTAAGAGACTAAGATGTTTGCTTATCATGTGTATTAGTCCATGTTCTCCTGAGAAAAAGAATAGATATGTAAAGGAAATTTATTACAAGCATTGGCTCACACAATTGTGGAGGCTGAGAAGTCTCACAATCTGCCATTTGCAAACTGGAGAACCAAGAAAGCCAGTGGTGTAATTCAGTCTGCGTCCAAAGTTGAGGAAAGCCAATGGTATAAGTCTGGTATAAGACCAAAGCCAATGGTCTTTGGACCCAAGAAGACCCAAGAAGCCAGAGTGCTGACGTCCAAGGGGAGGAGAAGATAGATGTCCCAGCTCAAGCAAAGACAGCAAATTTTCTTTTCCGCTACCTTTTGTTCTCTTCAGGTCCTCCACAGATTGGGTGATGCCTACCTTCATTGTTGAGGGAAATCTTTATTTAGGGTGCCGATTCAAATACTAATCTCTTCCAGAGACACTCCCACAGACATACCTGGAAATAATGTTTTACCAGCTGGGCATCTCCTAGCCCAGTCAAGTTGACATATAAAATTAACCATCACACCTTCCAAATCAAATACACAAACTGTTCTGTTTATGAACTTCTGCCCCCTTGGCCAGTCACGTCACTTCTACCTATTCAAATACATGCAAGCCACTACATGCTGAAAAGGAAGAAAACAATGGTGAAAATTACCTCACAAAGAATAAGACCCATTCTAGAGAACTTGGAAACGCCTCAGAGACGTCACACAACAGCTCTCAGAGCAGAATTCCCAGGAATTCGGGACATGAGTTTTTCAAAGGCTTTTGTCTTGCGGACTCCCTTCTCCTGCACTTGACCTTTCAGCCCCAGAAACACAGAGGCTCTCTGGAGAGAGAAGCGAGAATCAGGGTGAGGAAAAAGAGACTTTGGGCAGCTAAGAAGCATGAGGGAAAGAACAATTAGAAAAGTGATTTTAAAAGAATCCTATCTTCCCTGGATTCCATCTGCTGGTACAGGTGACCACTTATGTTATCTAGGCCAGCCCTGTTAACTAAAGGGCCCTACCTTTTTTTATCATGATTTTATATGTGGTCGCTGCTAAACTCCCTTGGCAGATGCCTTTGCTTTTCTCATATTATATAAATATTGACAGCCTCACTTAAAAAATATTCCTTATCTATGTGGCTGCCGTCCACCAACAGGGACTGCACTAAAAGGCAACTTCCATGTCACTTAGACATGGTGTTACTTTGGTCTGAGGCTTTAGGCTTGGGTATGTATTAGAATCACCTGAGGGAGGGAAGGCTCATTAAGAAGTAGGGATTCTGGAGGGGCGCCTGGGTGGCGCAGTCGGTT
>NW_024412377.1:28764056-28828301 GCF_014898765.1 Herpailurus yagouaroundi | reverse complement strand
AAAAAAAAAAAAAAGAAGCAGGGATTCTGGGTCTTATCCTAGGAATTCTGATCTAGGGGCTCTGGAGTAGGCCCAGGAGTCTGCATTTTAACATGGACTTCCAGTGATTCTGTTGTAGATGGGTCCTGACTGCACTTTGAGAGAAGCCGATAAATGTACTTTCCACAGAGCCCATTCAGAGGCATCTAGTGAGTCACCAGCCACCCCTAGGCCTGTACCCTGTGGTTGCTAGCCTAAGTGAGCATTTGCAGAGAATATGCAAGAGCCAGGGAATTTCACTGCCATGTCTTGATACATAAAAGAGTGTCGGGTCTAGATGGTCAGGAGCCCAAAATTCTTCTGGCTAGATAAGGCCAAACGCTTCTCAGGAAAGGATCCATAACTGAAAGATTAAAATAGGGCTTGCTTTCTGCTTCTTGCAGTATTTGGTCATTAAAGCATGGGAAGAGAACTATTTGTTGAAGGGGGAGACACAGTGATTGTCTTCGTAAGTTAAGGATTTGATTTTGTGGAAAGGAGATTACAGTTTTCCTGTGTGGCTCCAGAAAAGAACCAGGAGTAGTACGTGGAAGTGTAGGAGGCTGAGTTTAGTTCAATAAAAGGAAGTTAATAATTAGGGATCTGGAAAATAAAGTGGGTTCTGTTGCGTGGCAGTGAGAGCTCTACCATTTGAGAGTCATGATGAAGAGGCTAGGTTAATTAATCAACAAATTTATGTGTTCTACATTTTTTAACATAATTTAAAGTAGTGGAAAGAGTCCTGGATTTGGAATCAAGCCTAGATTGAAATGCCAAATCCCTCATTTGCTGTGTGACCTTGGGAATATAATTTAACTTTCACAGGATTAACGTGATGTGTGAGTAAGATAGAGCAAGTGCCTGGCACAGAGTAGGTGTTCACATGTATTTTCTCCTTGTCCCCTTCTTCTGTGTCTGCCGTTGTTCTAGATATCAGAAAAGCAGACAAGTAAGAGCCTGTGTCTTCCCTGCAGGAGCTCCCTAACTAATAGTGGGAGACAACGAGAATCATAAACATGATGCCTGCTGTAATAGTGACAAGTGAAGGCTAATGGAGGCCCAGATGGGAGAGAGACTTCCATCTCTCTACAGGAGTTGATACTTCCTATGATCTCAGGTTCTGGATGTTGTCCTTTGAGTTCTATTGGACACAGAGAGTGGTCTTCCATCTTGAAATAAGTTCTCATTCCTGGGAAATGCTAAGGGGCAATGAGAAATTATGCTATGAACCAAAGGTCAAAATTCCCCTTAGTGCTTTGATTTCTTTGGATCCATTAATCCAGAAAACATTTTTTGAGCTCCTACCAATTCTAGGTAGGGGGCTGTCAGCTGGGGATATAGAGCTAATAGGAGTGGTCCTTGTCCACACGAGGTTCACAGTCTGTGGAGACAGGCAGAGATGAATAAATACACTTCACAATACCCAATATCCATTTCAACCAACAATGTCTTTTTTTCTCATTTTTATATATTACAGTTATGTTTATTTTGGGCCAGTAAAACTTACTGTGGCCAACATGGCCCTCCATTCTGTAGTGACTGAACTCACAATAGAATTTTTTTCAAATTTCAATTCAAGAGTTTAATTTTTAGAACTTCAAAATAGTGATATTCAAACTCTTTTGATCACACATTTTTATTAGTAAATCATTTTTGAACTTATATGTATATAAATTATTAACTAATTTCTCAAGGCACAATCTACCTTATGGACAAGGCTATCATTAATAACAGTGTTTACAAACCCATACATTAAGTCATCTTGGTAATTTCAATTTGGGGGATCCAGTTCATTATCAGATGTGATGAGAGTAATTTTTCCCCCTTGTATTATTCTTGAAGGGTCATATTGGATAACTGCCATTGTGTTTGTATAGATTTTTATGTTTGTATTATTGCAAATATTATCTTCAACACACAGCTCATGTGGAAGTCCATTTTGTGAGGGCAAGTTTAATTAAAACTAGATAATGTCATTCATGAAGCCATTTAACTGGGCACCCAAAAACTGTAAATGTCCCTGCCCTAAACAGAGGGAGATGGGCCCCACTGCTTTGTGGAACTTCCTCACCTCTCTGAGGACACCTCCTGTCCTTCATGTGAAACTGACCTTCTGACATACAGACAGAATGGCAGTGCCTGGGAAATATTGGTGAAGTTCATCTCTTTTCAACTTGCTGCTTTCCACTGGATCACTTCGTGTTCCTTTGAAGTGTATACCATGCACTTGGAAGCCATGCAGACTTGACAACCAGGGCTCCAGTCCACTCTGTTCCAGTGAGTGGCCCCACACAGCCTGCAGTACTGGACCGTGACTCCTTTCCTTGATCCAGGGGTGTTCCTAAGGCTCTTGATATAGAAGCATTTCAATGAACAATTGAAAATTTGCTACAGTATGTTCTACTTACTCTCTTTTTAGTTGCAATTCAGTGTTCAGAACACATGGCCTGATATAAAAATTAAAACAAATTTTATAGTTTTAGAGAACTAAACACACACACCACTGTGTGTGTGTGTGTGTGTGTGTGTGTGTGTGTGTGTGTGTGGTTTGAGGGAGGAAAATAAAGGGAGAAGCAGGGTTTTTTTCATCACAGTCTTAGAGTCCAGTCTCATGAGAAGAAAAAGAAAACACAAGTTTTTTACACTGATGATTAATACGATGTCAAAATGGTCTTTTGTTAAAAAAAGAAACGCTTGTCATTTAATTCTATGCATAAGAAACAAAAAATCATTATTTTAGTGAAAGAGAGGAGTCGTTCTCATGTTTTAATCCTTCTCTATCCCTTCTAGAATGCATCTAGAACATTCTTTTTTTATTTTATTTTATTTGTTTAATTTTTTTTAACGTTTATTTATTTTTGAGACAGAGAGAGACAGAGCATGAACAGGGGAGGGGCAGAGAGAGAGGGAGACACAGAATCGGAAACAGGCTCCAGGCTCTGAGCTGCCAGCACAGAGCCCGACGCGGGGCTCAAACTCACGGACCGCGAAATCATGACCTGAGCCGAAGTCGGACGCTTAACCGACCAAGCCACCCAGGCGCCCCTCTCTTTTTTAATATAGTTTACAGTGTTATATTAGTTTCAAGGTACAACATAGTGATTCAATGATTCTATACATTACAGAGTAGTCACCACGATAAGTGTCATCACCATCTGTCACCATACAACATTATACAGTGTTATTGACAATATTCCCTCTGCTGTACTTTTCATATCCATGACTTATTTATTTTATAACTAGAATTTTGTTCCTCTTTACCTATTTCTCCAACACCCTCCCCCCAAACCTGGCAGCCACTAACTAATTTGTTCTCTGTATTTATGAGTTTGTTTCTTGTTTGTTTTGTTTTTTAGATTCTACATATAAGTGACATCATATGGCATTTTCTCTTTCTGTCTTGACTTATTTCACTTATCATAACACCTCGTATGGTGTTATGGACCTGTAGGTCCATCCATGTTGTCATGAACGACAAGATTTCACTCTTATGGCTAACATTCCATTGTGTATATACACCACCTCTTCTTTACCCATTAATTTATTGATGGGCACTTAGGTTACTTCCATATCTTGGCTGTTATAAATAATGCTGCAATAAACATAGGGGTGCATATGTCTTTTTAAATTAGTGTCTTTGTTTTGTTTGAGTAAATATCCATAAATAACTGGATCCTGTGATATTTCCATTTTTAATTTTTTGAGGAAACTTCATACTGTTTTCATAATGGCTGCACCACTTTACATTCCCACCAACGGTGCATGAGGGTTCCCTTTTCTCCACATCCTTGCCAACAGTTGTTCTTAGAACAGGCATTCTTTTTTTTAAGTAAAAACATTGGGGGGGGCACCTGGGTGGGCCAGTCGGTTAAGCGTCCGACTTCGGCTCAGGTCATTATCTTGCAGTTCATGAGTTCGAGACTTGGGTCGGCTCTGTGCTGACAGCTCAGAGGCTGGAGCCTGCTTCAGAATCTGTGTCTCCCTCTTTCTCTGCACTCCCTCACTCACGCTCTGTCTCTCTCCATATCTTAAAAATGAATAAACATTAAAAAAATTTAAAACTTTTTTTTTATTTTAGAGAGAGAGAATGAGTAGGGGAGAGGGGCAGAGGGAGAGAGAGAGAGAGGGAGAATCTTAAGCAGGCTCCACATTCAGTGCAGAGCCTGAGGTGGGACTCGATCCCATGAACCTGGGGTCATGACCTGAGCTGAAATCAAGAATGAGACCCTCAACCAACTAAGCCACCCAGATGCCCCAAAAGAGGCATTCTTAATATCTTTTATGCCATAAACTGTTAGCTGTTTGGTGCAAACTATAAACACTTTTCTCAAAATAGTCTATAAAGGTATAAAATAAAATACATGGAATTTCATGGGAAACCAATCATATTCAAAAATCAAAATTTAAAAAGCGAATGTATGAGATAGTAACACATGTGTTTATTTACTAACACATTGAATAACAAGATCTGGTGGCAAGTCTATTGTGATTTCAAAGTAATGATGAGTGTAAACAATACTTTGAGGCATCTGTAATAACTCGAATGTGATTCGAAAAATACCTGTAATTTCTCCTGTTGACAACTTACTAGTAACACTAATAGAGCTCATTACATATAGTCATATCTGAAGAAAGTGCTAAATTGAAAATATCAATTCATGGAAATAGAGATGCAAGGTTTCCCCCACCCAATTTCATGCAGCGCTGAATCCTATCCAGGGATCCTATCCTGGGGCCCACCCTACTGCCTCTGACAAGGGAAATACCTGTGGGTGTAATGGGCACATGCTGTCCAGAAGGTGTCAGGCTTGCATTTCTGAAGACTGAAATCTGGTTGCTGGTATTCTCTCCCCAAACCAGTCTCCTGACTCAACTTTTATGGCAGATAAGCCACCAAAAGTGCTGATTTCAAAAGAAACAAAGAGCTTCGAGGGAACAAATTCTACAAGGACTAACAAAGTGCTGTCTGAATTAAGAAATTTTATGGCAAAAAAAAAAAAAAATCTGAAGAAAGCGAATTGCTTTCCTGTCTTTTCAGTATGAAGACAAGATTTATGTTGTCAGCAAGGATCAGACACTGTGAAATTTTTGAAAATACATCACAGTAGACGCTTGGTTGAAGTTGGATAATTTATATCCTCACAGAGGATTCCATAAAGAGGAGGATTATAGAACAGAAGAGATACTGAAAATCCAGCCTATAAACAGAGTCTTCTGGGTACAAAGCAAGGATTAGACTATAATTCTTCCTTTCATCTGAGTTGTACCCTTAGAATTCTTCAAAGTCTCCAAGAAAACAAAGAATTTGTTGGAAATCTAGTGCACTGAATAAAAGATGTTTCCTAGAGAAGTCATTGTTCACATAGGGACTATATGGGCTTATCCACATCTAACACATAAGTGTTAAATTATTTAGTGGATTTTGTTATGTGAATGTTTCATTAATGGATCGATTCAACTTGTATTCATTGAATTTTGGGGAATTACTTCTCTTCCCCCCTGATTTTCATATAATTTCTCATTGATCACCATTAGAAAATAACCCCCTGTAATAGTCTGCATTATTTTCCCCAATTGTTTGTCCTCCCTAGAAAGGACTATTGTCAAATTTGGCCAAGTGACTTACTTGTATTAATGAAATATTAGCAGACATGATATATATCGGGTCCAAACAGAAATTTTAATAGCCACTGAGTGGTTCCACATCTTTTTCTCTTTCTTTTGCCTCAAAAATGATATGTCCTAGATCAGAACTCTTCCTAAAGCTTGTATTGCAGAAGAAAAAGACATGTGGAAAAGGGTGTCAGCCTACTGTGGCTGAAGTAACAGAAGTAAGGAAAAAGTCTTTATTGCTGCAAGCTACTGCTATCTGGAGGTTGGTTGTCACATAGCAAAACTCAGTGAAAGCTGACCAACCCAAATTCTAGGTCTTTAAGTTTTCAATTTTCTTTTTCCCTGCTGGCTTAAGTAGTTATTGATCTATAAGCAAACTAAAATAAGTTTACCATGGATGCTTCTATTTAATGACCACTCCTAAAATAATTGAGAAAGGAGACAAAACCTTATCTGTTTCTATCTTTAATCTATTCCTCCTCCACTTCCTCCTCCTCGTCTTCTTCTTCCTTCTCCCCCTTCTTCTTTTTGTCTTCAACTAAATCTCATTTATCAGTATCTGCTGGCTACGGAACCTTTCTAGATTCTTGCCAAGAAAACACAACTACTGTATTTGAGGACAAGTTGTTAGTTCCCAGGAAAAGCTTCTGGGTCTCTTGGGCTGGTCAATCATGGTTTTGCTCTTTCTTCTGATGGAGAAAGTATGGAATCCAAAGATAAACTTTGTCCATAAAGAGACAACGTTACGTTGACCATATGTCATGGATTTTGAGGTAGTCCCTATTTCAAATATCTACTCTCACTAACTCAGTGGTATGCAAAAGTACCCAAATTCTGCTTCTAAAAATAGTTATCTTAAGAGAATGTGTGATTTTATTTGTATAAAGTTCTAAATAGACAAAACCAAACTACATTGTTAAGTCAGGACAGTGTTTATCTCTTGGGGGAAAAATGGAGTGGCAGTTAGGTAGAGGCATGAGTGGGGCTTCTTTGAGGTCATAGTGTCCTGTCTCTTGTCCTTACACAGATGAGTATTCACTTTATGATTATTTGTTTAAGATTTGTATATTTTTCTCTATATATGGCACTTCACGATAGAACGATTTAAAAAATCCTATTGCTGTAGCCATAACCTATTCAAAACACATATGACATTAAAAGCTTAAGAATTAACAAACTTAGAAGACCCACTTTGTTGTGTAACTAAGAAAAAACACTCTCCCCATTCATTCTGGCTTTCCTGGGCTAGGAACCAAGGGCAGTTCAATTTAGCACTTTTTTTTTCTCTATTGAGTGTTCTTGTGCGTGTGTGTGTGTGTGTGTGTGTGTGTGTATGTGTGTGTGTGTTTGACATATTTTTTTATAGCTATCAGGAGAAAATGACATTAATTAAGTAATTGTACAATAGGTAATTATATATTACAACAGTAATTATATAATTAAGTAATTATATAAGTAATAAACTACACTGCCATAAATACTATTAAAAAGTACAGGATGCTAGGAATATTAAACTTTATCTCTGCCATGCTGTTATCAGCCAAGAGAGGAAATACTGTATCAGATACAACTCTCCAATCTAGAAGAGGAAAGCAAGTGATAATAAATTAGCTCAGCAGGTAACAATTTCAGAGACAAAGCCAGTGATGCGCAATAAGAGTGTGCAAAAGTAGATACTTCACTTGCCTCCAGCTGCTCCCACCATTGCTATCAGAAGTCATCCAGTTCCAGGCAGCATATCTGACTCTTCAGGGCTCCCTTTGATCTTTGATCCTCTTGTATCTATCTTTTCACACAAGCCTCTTTAAACACAGCTTCAGACACATTCCTAGAGCCTTCAACAGTGACATACTCCTCTCTACAACTAAGAAACTGAGAGCTGATCCTCAGATTGGTGTCTCCCTTGATATGACCTCAACCACCTCTCGACTTTATGGCCAGATCTGCAAGGCTTCTGGAATTCTCTGACCCAGAGAGCTCAGCCTTGGGGGCTCTAAGATCAGAGGAGAGGATGAAAATAAAGACCATCGAGGGAACTGAATTCTGCTTCCCACCTCCCGAAGACAGCTGAAGATACATTTCCCAAACTCTGCTCCCCACCAACCAAAAGTTAAAAAAGAAAAAGAAAAGAAAAAAAAAAAAAACGAAAAGAACCGTCAGACCTTGATTTTAAATGACTTCAACTTGGGCCCATGACAGCCCATAAGAAAAACTATATTTGCCAGTCTCCCTTGCAGTTAGTTATGGCCTTGTGACTAAATTCTGGCCAATAGGATGAGCGCAGTACAAATGCAACTTCTCATTTCTATCCTCTTTCTTCCATCCTGCTGACTGGAATGTTAGGTGCGATGGCAGACCAGCTTGTCTCTGGCATAGGGAGCATCCTACGGACAGCAAGTTAAGAGGAGGCCAGGTGTTTGCTAACTTGGCAGAAATACCTTAGCAGCTCTGACTTTCATATGAGAACAGGACATTCCTATCTTGTATCAGCCTTGTTATTTTCACTCTGAAACGTGAAGCCAAGCCTGTATCTCAACTGTGGCAGAGGCCGTCTATCCCAGGGCTTCTCCAAAGAAGCGTTGGGATTCTTCCCCCACCTGGGAAGCAGTTGGCAACGTCTGCACACATTTTTTGGCTGTCACATTTGTGGGTGTGGGGAGGAGGTTGCTGCTGATGTCTAATGAGTAGAGGCCAGGGATGCCGCTAAACACCATACCATGCACAAGAAAGTATTGTGCAGCCAAAATATCAATGTGCTGAGGTTGACAGTCCACAAAGCACTTAGCAGTGAAGAGAATCGAAGGCACAGGTTGGCACCACACAAGTTTGTAATTGGGGTAAGGCAGCTGCCTAGTTCCGATGCTCCGCTCATTGCTTTTTTATTTTTAATTGTAACTATACCATTTCACCACCCCGAAAACCAGATCCATCTTATTCCCTGTCTTCCATATCTATTTATTGGGAGAATAAAAAGGGAGACATGGAGTGTGAAACACTAACAAAAGAGGCACACCCTTTTTCTACCTGGAGTCAACAATGTCTTGTCACAAACTTTTATTGAACAGCTATTTGCTGTAAATCCCTAGGCTGGATGCCAGTTTTAAATCTAGGTAGGGAATCAGGGCATATGTAAAAAGAGAGGCCAAGCAATGCAACGGAGCACATGGCAGAACCCAAGAGGGGCCCCTGCAACACGTGGGTGGAGATGGGGAAGGGACCTCACAGTGGACTGTGGTGGCAGTGTGGGGGACAGAGCCAGGCCTTCCAGCCCTACAGACTTCCACCCGGATGTGACGGGTTTGGGACATTACAGTCCCCACCCAGGTTGTAAAATGATCTCTGCACGGCCCCTGGGCACACGTTCCTTCCCTAAGAGTTGGTAAAAGACATTGGTTATGTTGGACTACTCAGCACCCTTCTTCTCCTTTCTCACGGTAGCAGCCTTCTGCTTTTCCTTTGCAAAACTGCTCTGCTCCCATTCTGTGTGATCCTGGCAGGGATTCCAGTTACAGTACTCTACTGGCTATATTCTAGTTATCTCTTCAGATCCTCTCTCTACCTATCCTTCTCTGTGTCCCAGAAGCCTAGTGACGGTAGCTTCGGCTGACATAATGCTTCGAATGCCCCATGACCAAAAAGTGTCTCCTCCCTGCTTATCCACAATCCACCGGAGACACAACAGCTGACCTGACGGGTATGATGAGAGTGATGAGAGCTGCCCTGGGGAGCAGGAAAAAAAAAGAAACAAAACACAACAGAAACAAAACACTAACACCCAGGTTGAAAATCCACGTTCGAGTTCTGCTTTTTTTACGAGTCACTTAACCTCTCTGACCTTCATTTTTTTTTCCCCTCTGGAAAACTGAGATCAAGTTAACTCCTGGAAATGGGTCTGGAAAGGGAAGGATTTAGGTTTACCTGGGTGGTGGCAGTGGTGGTGGTGGGTGAGTAGTTTTTTCCTTTGGTGGTGAAGGGAGGTCTGGGGTCGTCTCGGAAAGGTTAATATGCTGGCCCACTGACAATTCCAGAACACAGGCATTTCCTGTCCTCCAGCAGATGAGTCTGATTCGATTTTGAGGAAAGCGTGAAGCCCAGTGGTGACAGAATCTGGAGCACTCCCTCAGGGCCCTTCTTGTTCAGTCAACTTCTCTAGCTACTGCCTCTCACCCTGGGACGTGCTCACATCCTGAATGTGCTTCCAGGGAGGCGCCCTTGCTGTGACCCTGCAAAGTTGGCCTCGGGAAGGCCCCCTCCACCAGGAAGGCTTCTGGCCTCCCCTTCGACTGCAGGGAGTCTTGTCACAAGCACAGTGAAGCTTTGAGAGGCGGAAGGAGCCCAGCGACTGCCTGACATAATCGTGTGTGGTGTTGTAAATAAAAAGTCTGAGTGAAAGGGTCCAGAAGATGTTTCAGGTAACACTTGCCCAGAGAGAGAAGCAGAAAGTCTCTGGACACTACAAGGAATTCCCGCAGAGATCAAGACAGTCACACCAGCAGGGCAAGCGGGCGTCTTCCTGCCCCTCCCTTTGTCTCTCTTTCTCCCGTTAGCCAAATCTCTCCACCCCAGACTGATCCCTGGGTTAGCCCTCGACAGACCAGCCCTTGCAGTTTCAGGATGTGCCATCTGTCCACTCTCCGCCGTGCCCACACACCTGCAATTTAGCTGTTCAGCCTCCCCTGGCCTATAGAAGAAGGACGGACACTCAGCAAGGCGTCCCAATTCTTCTCACCCACACTTACTTTGATATTTAAGTTCTGCAATGTTTGTTTTAGTGATGCCGCTTCACGAAGAGAATTTAAATGTGCCATATTGGTATTCCTACTTCCCAAACATGACTCTCCAAGGAGAGGGGTCATGCTGTTTCTTAATTGCAGGCCATGACCACTCTATTTCTATCCTTTATGTGGTTGACCATACATTGTTCGTCCTAAAGCCAGGCTTTGTAATTAGTTTTGAGGCTTTGGGAGCATTGCTTCTTTTCTCTGTGCCTCAATTATGTCATCTTTAACCCAAAAAATAGGGGAGGTTGACTTAAAGGTTTTTTTTTAATTTTTGAGAGAGAGAGGAAGTGTAACCGAGGGAGGGGCAGAGAGAGAGAGGGACAGAGGATCCAAAGCGGGCTCTGCACTGCTGACAGCAGTGAGCCATTTGTGGGGTTCAAACTCCCCAACCGTGAGATCATGACCTGAGCCAAAGTCGGACGCTCAGCCGACTGAATCACCCAGGTGCCCCGACTTAGATGTTGTTTTAAATCCCTTTCTGCTCTAAGGGAGCTTCTGTCATTCTTCATAACCTCTCAAATGTCCTGGGTTAATATTTCCTTTTTTTTTACATGCATCAGTATATATTTTATTGTGTCTTTCTTTTTTTTTTTAATTAAAAATTTTTAACGTGTATTCAGTTTTTGAGAGACAAAGCACGAGCAGGGGTGGGGCAGAGAGAGAGGGAGACACAGACAGGCTCCAGGCTCTGAGCTGTCAGCACAGAGCCCGATGCAGGGCTCGAAGTCATGAACTGCGAGATCATTACCTGACCTGAAGTTGGATGCTTAACCGACTGAGCCACCCAGGCGCCCCACTTTTATTGTGCTTTTCTAAATAACTATTTCATTAACAAGGATCACTGATAATGTCTTTGCAACGGGAATGTTAATAGGTCAGATAGTGGGGGCAAGGCCACGTACAGCAGGACACTGGTTATACAATGAACAAACCAGGAGAGGGCCCTCTGGTGACTCCAGAATGCTGGAAGACAAAGAAAGCTGGAAGGAAAACAGAACATGACATAGCACTGCAAGGATTTATGAAGAGCGACACACACACACACACACACACACACACACACACACACATGGAGACAGCTCTTCTCCATGTATAGCCCTTTCCACGGCCAACAAAACAGGCAGTGGAAATTTCCAGCACAACAGACAAGCAGGTTCCAGTCATTAACTCTCTGCTTCCTGAACTTTTGCAAGGCTTCATGGTATTTGTAGGCTACCTCTGACCTTTGCTTTAGAAATTGTAAATTTTCCATGCCCCTTTCTCAGCTGAGTGTTCTTTCTCTTTGTTAAATGATGGAAAACTTCCCAATATTTAAGTTCAATTGCTCATTTCTTTTTGAGACCATAATGAGCTAATTGGACAGATTTTTCAAAAATAACATTTTGAGAATACTAATGGACGGTACCAAATAGCAAATAAAAACATGTGCCCTGTGGCTCCCCATATTGCTGTCAGTTTAGAAATGAGAATGTTTACTTTTGAACCAATGAATAGACTTGGATAAAACATGCACAATTATCATTCAGCCTGCTTCCCCGGTGGGAAATGAAGGCTCCCTGAGGTTTCACTGATGGCTTTTTTTTATTTCCCTCTTTCCAAGCAAATAGCAGCTTGGGAGTAGAAGTGGTCTGAGCCTTGGTTCAAAGAGCTCCTGACTTCAGCTGATACTGTCAAAGCCTCATGACAAGAAATAGATGATAGTGACAGTTGCCCCAATATAAACTATTAAAAATGGCAATGACTGAATACTTCCTGTCTGCCAGGTGCTGTGCTAAGTCCCTCATAAAGGAAATACTATTATTCTCATCCTTGTTCTACATTTGAGGAAACCAGTTTAGAAAGGTCAAGTAGCTCGCTTGAGGTCTTGTGGCTAACAAGCACAGAATCTGGATTGCATTCAGGTGATGCCAACGTCAGAGTCTGAACTCTTTTTAAAAAAAAAATTTTTTTAAGTTTATATATTTTTGTGTGAGAGAGAGCACGCGTAAGTGGGGAAGGGACAGAGAGAGAGAGTGTATGCATGACAAGCCCAAGCAGGCTCTGCACTGTCAGCATGGAGCCCAGCATGGGGCGTGAACCCACAAACTGTAAGATCATGATCTGAGCTGAAACCAAGAGTCAAACGCCTAACTGACTGAGCCACCCAGGAGTCCCCAGAGATTGAATTCTTTTTTTTTTTAGTTTTTTTTTTAATGTTTATTGATTTTTGAGACAGAGAGAGACAGAGCATGAATGGGGGAGGGGCAGAGAGAGAGGGAGACACAGAATTCGAAGCAGGCTCCAGGATCTGAGCCATCAGCCCAGAGCCCGATGCGGGGCTCGAACTCATGGACCGCAAGATCGTGACCTGAGTTGAAGTCGGATGCTCAACCAACTGAACCACCCAGGCGCCCCCAGAGATTGAATTCTTAACCATTCTGCTATATTACCTACTTAGAAAGCTTTTTATTTTTTTTTTTTAAACCTATCAGTAAGAGATTTTCAGCACTACCCCCTCTCCTCCTACACCCCTCAATTGGGCTATGAATGAGGGTTAAACCAAACAAACAATTCAGTTCTGTTTAATAAATGTTTATGGAGATCCTACAATTTTGGGGGCACCATGCTAAGCTATACCATGGGGACTACAGAGATAAATAACCAAGGTCACAAAATTTATGAGGAAAATGTATTTATAATTATAGCTGGAATGACAGCTATAAGCTGAATGTGATTATATGATCGAAACACCAATAAGGGATCAAGGAGAGCAAGAAATACATTTAAATGGAAAGTCTGTGTTGTTTTCAGGGGATTCTTGAACTGGGTTTTAAAGAATGGGTGGGACTTTAAAAATTAGGATTGCATATGGGGCACCCTGGTGGTTCAGTTGGTTAAGCGTCCAAGTTCAGCTCAGGCCATGAGCTCACGGTTCAATGAGTTCAGGCCCCACATTGGGTTCTGTACTGACAGTGCAGAGCCTGCTTGGGATTCTCTCTCCCTCTCTCTCTCTCTCTCTGCCTCTCCCCAACTTGCGTGCTTTCTCTCTCTCTCAAAATAAATAAACTTTACAAAAAATTAGGATCGCATAGAGAGGATATTCCAAGGACAAGAAACAGCAGGGACAAACGTGGTGGGACACAGCTAGGTCCCTGAGCCTACAGCTGGGCTATCCTTGCCTGGGTTGGTCTCCTGAGCAGGTAAACGAGGCAGTAACCTACAAAACTATATGGTGGACTGGCATAGCCCCCCCACGAGAGAGAAGATGCAATGATTATGCAGCAAAATGCCAGACTGATGGAGTCAGGAGGATCTATGAAACTCTCACATAAAGGTATCCTCAGAAGGGTGGGGCTCAGAGCACAGTTCCCTCTTCCCATCAAGAGCCACAGCGATGTAGGGGAGCCTGGGTGGCTCAGTAGGCTAAGCATCCAACTTCAGCTCAGGTCTTTATCTCAAGATTCATGAGTTCCAGTCCCATGTGGGGCTCTGCCACGACAGCTCAGAGCCTGGAGCCTGCTTCAGATTCTCTGTCTCCCTCTCTCTCTGCCCCTCTCTCCCGCTCTCTCTCTCTCTCTCTCTCTCTCTCTCTCTGTCTCAAAAATAAATAAAAATATTAACATTAAAAAAAAAAAAAGAGCCACAGTGATCTATGAATACTACCCCTGTGTGTGGTGGGCAAAGCCACAGAGCCCGCCAAGGTGGTAAATCACCTTGGTCCCCAGTGTCACACAGGCCAACTCAGGGGCAAACAGGCTGCTACTTGTCACGAAACACCTGTCCGATAGGCCAAGTACACCTGGTTCAGTTATACTGCTGGCGGCTATTTTGATTGGTCCAGCCCTGGAGATACTGGGTTTTAAATACTTTTAAAAAGGAGAGGTCCCTTTTAAGGGGTCACAATATCTTGAAGCAAAGGAATCTCATGTAATTAAATTTGTTTATTATTTGTGGCTTTTGTATACATATTTATGCTGAGTTTACTGCTCTTAAACTGCTCGTAGTTAATTCCATTAATGCATATTTTGCTTTTTGAAATAGTTCTTCTTGTTGTCTTCATAGAGTCCCAAGTTAAAGAATCCCTTGCAGGGGAAGAATAGGAATTGTATTATATGTTCCTTTAAAGGTCTGGAATAATTCATAAGAACATAACAAAAGGCAGTTAGTTGATGGGATTTGGGGAAGGGGTGATGTAGAGGGGGAAAATCCATGGAGATGGCAGAGAAAAGGGTTGGATGTGTGACTTTTCACCGATTATCTTTTATGATTGTTATTTTTTGACCCATGTGAATGTGACATCTCTGACAAAAATAAGCAAATAAATCGATAAAAGGACTTCAAATAACCATGTATTTTTGAAAATGCATAGACTGTCTCTGGAAGGAGGACACTGAAGAAACTGATCACAAAAGTCACCTCCAGGGAGGACAGAGTTGCCAGGGGCAGGAAAAGGAAGGAGGCTTACTTTACTGCCTCACATGTGAATGCTTTGAATTCTGTGCTGTGTATAAAGATGATCTGTTTATGAACAAATAGCCCGAAACTAGAATGACCCTTCCGATGACCCACGTGAAGGATTCAGAGCAGAAAGCCCAGCAAGGAGTGACCTGGACCTTGGCAAAGCCTACTCCTCACACTGGAAAGACCTCTTGGCCTAGAGCAACAGTGTCCCCTCTGAATGGCTAATGCCTAAAACCCTCAGAATTTGAGTTTCACTTATTTTAGAAATGGTTTTCTCCCTGTTTTTCTAGGAAGGATCACAGCTTTGGGGACCATTCCCAGCCTAGCAAACATGTAAATGTCATAGTGAGAAAATCCAAGGAAAATGGAAGTAACAACAAGAAATCCCTGCACCCCCACCCCCGCCCCCGCCCCCCATCCTTTTAAAAAAAAATTAGGGAGAAGAAGAAAAGAAAAGGTCTTAGGAAGGGGTTACATTGTATTCAGTTTCCCGGCTTTCTCCCTCCTCCCAGGTAAACAACTGTAAGCATTGACATGAAATAGTTTATTAGATCCTTTTCAGGATAGGGTTCAAAGCAGTAGGGAAAGAACAGAGGCCAAGGCGCTCCTGGGTGGGGAAGGGGCCCTCTGGAGACACAAAATACGAAAGGGGGAGGGGTTTACCTTGGGGCAGATCAATTGTGCTGTTCTGAGAACACTGTAACTGGAGAACAAGTACACTCCCTTCTTTGGGCCAGTAAGTAATACAGGAAAAGCCTGTGTGTGTTGGGGGCAGCGGGAGGGCAGCGGGGTGCAGGGGGTGCTGTGCTTACTGGCAGGTAGAGACTGCTGCTGTTAACAAGCGCCTGGCCGGGGTGGGAAGAAGTGGCTGTCAGAGAATTAGTAATGATCACAGTTGACCGGGACCATCCTTGTGCCTGAGATGAAGTTGACATAGCCTTGAGTATCTAAGAGCGTACGTTTTTCTCGAATACTAGATGGTCTCATTCTTTAGTCCAGGAACTAAAGAATTTAACTAGGAAGAGTGAATTCTTCTAAAGGCTTGGACTTCCTAGCGGGCAGAGGGGTGCACGCCTTCAACAAAATATGCTGGGTTTCTCTTTAAGTGACTTAATTTTACACAAGGGAATGATAAAGGGAAATGTAAAAAACAAGCCTAGGTTGAGTGATCTGACATGTTTTGTTTCTGGATTGCAAAGTTTAATAGCTCTGAAAACAGTTTCAACTTCAGTTTTGTGCATATGCCTGGTTTTGTGATTTCTCTCTCTATGGCTGAAGCAATCAGCAGTATGAAAATGTGGCTTTCATCTGGTCACTCATCCTGAGCAGGAAGCTTGAAAGATGCTCTCATTCCTACCTAAATCAGATTTACTGCCCTTCCTTGCTGGCGGTGTCTTCTGCAATAGGGTCCTGAATTTACTCAGCCTCATTCCCATGACTCCACAGCAAGCCACCCCTGCTTTATTTGGGCTTGGTCTCCTCACAGTCTCCAGAAAACATACTTTCTCCCATCTCCTCTTGCCTTCTGACCTATTCACTTCCTTCCTTCAAGAACCAAGCCAGGGACGCCTGGGTGGCTTAGTCAGTTAGGCGTCCGACTTCGGTTAGGTCATGATCTCACAGTCCGTGAGTTCGAGCCCGCATCGGGCTCTGTGCTGACAGCTCAGAGCCCAGAGCCTGTTTCAGATTCTGTGTCTCCCTCTCTCTGTGCCCCTCCCCCCCCCACTCGCACTCTGTCTCCCTCTGTCTCAAAAATAAATAAACATTAAAAAAAATTAAAAAGAAAAAAAAAGAACCAAGCCAAATTCTAATTTCTATGAAGACTTCCTTAAGTGGTGAAGCCTTTATTGATATCTCCTCTGAATAGCACATGGCTTGTGTGGCACTTATGGGACTAAGTCATGTCTACTTCTGGAATTCTGACACATCTGTGTAGACAAGTGAATAGATCTATTTGCATGAACTGAAAAGCTGTTGCCCACGACAATAGGGCTGGAGCCTCCTGGTAAAGACACATCCAAGCTAGAGTCAAGGTGGGCAGACAAAGTTGGCCAAACTTTGGCTTCAGCGGGAAGGGGCAATGCTGGGTGCATCACAGTGTCTGTCATTCACATTATCTTCTTCTACCCACAGTGCCACTTTCTTTGAGATTCCATTAATAGAGTGTAAATGAAAGGTGAAGACAGGCATTCAGGCAAAGTATCTCATTTAACATCCCGGTGATGTTTTGGCACTTTGAGGACTCGAGGCCATTAATTATGAATTCCTTAGGGAGATATTAGTACCTGGTGAAAGCTGTGGCAGTGCCCATAAAGAACAGTTGGATGCCCAGGTAAATGTAAATTTCAGATAAATAGCAAATGACTTTTTAGCATATCTCATATAACATTTGGAACATATTTATACTAAAAATTATTTGTCATTTATCAAATTCAATTTTAATGGGGTGTCCTATATTTTCCTTGGCAAATGTAGCAGCCCTACTATGAGGGACAATGGTGCCTGAAAGAGGGTAAAACGTCCACTGGGGTTCAATAGAGCCTACAGGAGGGAGTTCAGATATGATAACTAGGCGGTTGGCAGGCTTCCCTTTCTGAATAAAAAGACAAAGCGTTGAGAAGAGAAAGCCTTTTGAACCCTTCCACTTGCTTCATGTCTTTGAATGACTCATGAGGCCTGGAGTGGTGACAGCCATCTAGAGGTCATGAGCTATAGGCAGAAGGATGAAAAGCCAAGGTACCATGAAGAGTGAAGCAAAAGGTTGCAAAGAGGATATGTCTTTTAAGACACTGTTGAGGTCCATCCAGGGAGGGGTAACATTCCCTGAGACAAATCTGGGTTGGTTCAGTACTTGAATAACATTCGAGTTATGTTAGGAAGGAAGAAGGAGGAAATGGATGCTGGGTAGGCCATCAACACTGTCACTAACAATGTTTCCAGCAACTGCATGGATAGTAGTCCATCTATAGACATTGTTATTTCAGGCCTCCGTTACTGTCCACAGCATACTAGGATTCTGAATATAGGTACAGAAATTAGAAGTCTAGGGGGCACCTGGGCGTCGGTTGAGTGTCCGACTTCAGCTCAGGTCTCATGGTTCGTGAGTTTGAGTCCCGCTTTTGGCTCTGTGCTAACAGCTCAGAACCTGGAACTGTTTCAGGTTCTGCAGCTCCCTCTCTCTCTGCCCTTCCCCTGCTCATGCCCTGTCTCTCTCTGTCTCTCTCAAAAATAAATAAACATTTAAAAAATTCTTTTAAAAAGTCTAGGAAGAAAATGAAGATAGAAAGTATACTGCAGTAAGTGTGCTGGTATCTCCCTTTGCTCTGTGTGTGTGTGTGTGTGTGTGTGTGTGAGTGTGTGTGTGTGTGTGTGTGTTCAATAGACTACCTGCATGGTTGAATGTCAACCATAGTTGACATGTTTAAAAAAATTATATGACTTGGTAACGCAAGCTGGTGTAGCCACTCTGGAAAACAGTCTGGAGGTTCCTCAAAAAACTAAAAATAGAACTACCCTATGACCCAGCAATTGCACTACTAGGTATTTATCCAAGGGATACAGGTATGCTGTTTCAAAGGGGCACACGCACCCCAACGTTTATAGCATCACTATCAACAATAGCCAAAGTATGGAAAGAGCCCAAATGTCCATTGATGGATGAATGCATAAAGAAGATGTGGTATAAATATACAATGGAGTATTATTCGGCAATCAAAAAGAACGAACTCTTGCCATTTGCAACTATGTGGATGGAATTGGAGGGTATTATGCTAAGGAAAATTAGGCAGTCAGAGAAAGACAAATATCATATGACTTCATTCATATGAGGACTTTAAGACACAGAACAGATGAACATAAGGGAAGGGAAACAAAAAGAATATAAAAACAGGAAGGGGGACAAAACATTAGAGACTCTTAAATATGGAGAACAGAGTAGTTACTGGAGGGGTTGTGGCAGGGAGGATGGGTTAAATTGGTAAGGGGCGTTAAGGAATCTACTCCTGAAATCATTGTTGCACCTATACGCTAACTAATTCAGATGTAAATTAAAAAAAATAAAATTAAAAAAAATTATAGGACTAGCTTATTCCCTATGAGATCCCTTCACATGTAGTCTTCTTTCATCCACATGGGGCCACTCAATCCCTTACCACCATTACTCCCATATCCTCTTACATGTACATCCCTACCTCAGTCACTAGAAAATATCTTTTCAGTACTCATGGAGAATTTAAAGAGCCATAAATCAAAAACACAAGTGTAGCAAACTTTGCCATTTATCATTCTCTGAACTCATACTAAGCTTCACATCTGACTGCCTACCTCTAGATTTCTCAGAGTTGTGAAACATTCATTGCTTTTGTTGCCTAAGACACTGTCAGGTGTTCTGTTACCTGCAGACAGAAGCATCCCTAATCGTTAGAAAAGCTGACATGTTCTTATTCGTGAGCACATGTGAATCATCCTTTACCAACTTCCAGAAATATTTAGGGGAAGCTTTCCAGGAAAGTGGAGTCCTAAATTATCAGGTCATGTAACCAAACATGGGTTACATTTAGCATCTCTATTGAAAAGTTGGTTATTGGCTATGAGTGAGCATAAAGCCTCCATGTGGACTTCAACTCTTGAGAGCCCAGAGACTTTCCTTTATATTCCCATTCCTCAACTGCATGACTCAATACACATTTATTAATTGACTAATTAAAGTATTTAACTGATTTATGGGGGATTTCTAACTTAATCTAAACCTGGAAGGGAGTACTTGAAAGATGGTGTGGAGAAAGAGTATTGAGGGTTAGGAGATATAAGAACAAAGGTCCTGGAATAAGTCGTTAGAATAGCATTTTTGGTACATAAGGATTAGATCCCCCAAAAAGGATTAGTAAGAGTTTTTTTTTTTTTTTAAGTTTACTTATTTATTTTGAGAGCAAGAGAGTGGGGGAGGGGGAGAGAGAGATAGAGAGAGGAAGAGAGAATCCCAAGCAGGCTCCACATTGTCAGTGCACAGAACCCAATGTGGGGTTCAAACTCACAAACCGTGAAATTATGACCTGAGCCAAAATCAAGAGTCAGATGTTTAACCAACTGAGCCACCCAGGCGCCCCAGATTAATGAGTTTTATGACTAGGAGGAGCAAATACTACCTCTAGGTATATTGGTAGGTGTTTGGGGCTGGGGCAGTAGGTCACTAGGGACCAGAGCAGTCCTTGAGCAGTGGAGGAACACAAGGAAGAAATATCATAGGGAAGTTCATTAGTCAGCAGCCTGTAGGATCTATTAAGAGAAAGACATTGGTGACATAGAAAGGCAGTTAGGAAGCTCTTATGGTAATTGAGGGATAAATTACAATGGTGATAAGGAAGGGGAAAAGTGAATCCTAGAAACAGCTTGGTTGAAGAACTGACGGAAGGCAAGAGAAAAAAAATGCTAACATTTGCTTGGTGCCTACTCCATGCCAAACACTTCACATACACTGCCCCATATAGTCATTGTGAGTTATATTATTGTACTCTCCACCCAGTGGGGGGACCCAATCTGTAAACATGTAATGATTTTACAGAGTAACAATTGTTCTAATAGAAGTATATATAAGAAAGCTATTGGGTATCCAGGAAAGAGGCATGGACCCAAGGAATGTCTAGAAAGATGCATGGAAATTTAACAGAAAAAGTCCGTGGAGAACATTCCAGACGGATGGTATGTGCATAGGCATACTTTTGGCAAAATCTGTGTCTGCGGTGTCTTCTGGAGAATTCATTAGTACCAAGGAGTTTCTCTGAGATATTTGAGTGAGATATCTGCAGGCCAGGGCAGGGGGGGCTTTGGGGGCCCTTAAATAATACCATGTAGTTAACTGCCAATTTAGCATCTTAGGAAAACTATAGCTATAGCCAGTAGTGGAAACACCTCCAGAGATTTCTGCTGGAAGTAATGCTCCATGATGTGGTGATGGAAAAAGGTGGGAAAGTATTGAAGTTCTTCCATGTGTTCATCTCTCCACCATTCCTGGATTCTCCAGGGCCACCAGCCTCTCCCCCTGATCCCCACCCCTATTTGTTCTCCTGTCCATGCTAGAGACAATACATATTCTGAGCACAGGGAGCTAGACAGCATCCTCTACATCCCTCAGCGATTTGCTCTTGGAGCTGATTTTACACCCTCTTCCTCTGCTCCCTTTCTGAATATTGCAGACCATCCTTCTCATAACATGCTGTGGCTGTGGCTTTCTGATATTTGGCCTGTAACCCCTGGGGCATGACAGCAGAGACCTCCTGCTCAAACCTTCCAGTGTTCAGGACATTATTTGCTTGCTTGTTTGTTTTTTGTTTTCTTTTCCTCTGATGCCCTTGGAGATAGGCAGGAGACCTCAGATAACCCTAATATCAGGAGGGATCATTGCAGTCTCAGAAAGCAAATGCTCTAGTTCTGGGAGGGGTGGGTTGTCTACAGATGCACTCCCTGTCATGTCCCCTTGCTTGACCAGTTGGGACCTCCCTCTGTGGCATTTTGGGAAGATAAGGAGTCTTCCACAGCTTGTCCAAAATGTTAGCAAAGACTTCCATGTTTCTACTCTAACTCTGCGGCCACTTCAAACCTATATTTCAAAGCATCACAAATATTAACATTCTCGTCATATCACTCTTCCTTCAAATAATTTCTAAGGAATGTGTCCAAATGGCACAGGAGCAGGAATCAGGAGAACCAGCGGTCTGCAGACCTAACTTTTGGGTTGAATTGAGCCTCTATCTATCCATTCTATACCCTTGAGCAAGACATCACTTTTTCAAGCCTCATTTTCCCCATTTGTTAAAGGGGCGCAACAGAGTTTGCTCCCTCTCCTTAGCACTTCTGTGAGGACTGGATCTGGTTATATACGTTATAGTGATATAGGAAGTATAAAGTATGATAGGTGTGCATTATCACCCTACAGCAGGACAAAATAGCTAACGGCAGCAACTCTGGAGCCAGACTTTCTTTAAAGCCAGTTTTTTCCTCTGGAAAATGAGGATAATGATGCAGCCCAAAGCTCTGAAATCTCCGAAGCTCGGAAACCTAAAATTTCTTATGAGCGAGGCACCTGCCCTTACTGGGTGGCAAGATTGACCTGAGGGTTTTGATGGTCTTTGTCCAGCCTATTTGCTGCAGAAAACTCAATGTGCTTGTTTACTGGGTGCGGGAATCATTACATAGCATGCAGTACATCCACTGTGCTATGTTTTCTAAAATATGGAAAATTCTGAACTGGAAACACATTTGGCCTCAAGGTTGGTACCAAATTCATAGGGCTGCCGTGATGATTGAGTAAACAGATTCAGGTAAAGTTCTAAGCATAGTGCCTGGTCCGCAGTAGGTGCTCAGCAAATGTTAGCTTCCATTGCTCTTCCCTCTGTTACTGCAGTCCTCAACATCCTTGAACAATTTCCACCATTGCTCTAGACGTGTTTCCCTATTTGTGCCTGTAACCACTAATGTCTAAAATTATTTCCATTCAAACACTCAGCACTTGCCTTTCCTGAAGCTCCTGTCTTCCCAGCTCTCTGCCCAAATGCTCTCCTCATTTAGGACAGAAAGCTCTCCCTGTAGCCACCTGATGTCCTCTCCCTCTGCCTTCTCGGTAATTGGTAGGATGGTCTGCTTGCAGGTGAAGGAGGCTGGGAGAGGGTTCTGGGAAGCATCCCACTGGTTCAGACCCCTAGCTCACCCTGACATCCTTCCCGGGGGCTGTGTGGCTGGGATCCTATTTGGGTGTATGCAGCTCCTCCCCTTTTGGAAAATTTACTTCCACCTTTCTGGACTTGAGTTTCTCATGGGTAAAGCGCAACAGTCAGCCTAGATGAAAGCTACAAGCCTCATAGCTCCCCTGAATCCTACCTCCTGTGATGCTGCCCTAGAGCCGTTATCTCTGCACGCGGGGGAACCACATCCTCCACAGTCTTTCGGTAGTCAGGTGATGTCAGAGGGGGAATAAAGGCTGCTTCCCTCCAGCTCCAAGTATATCCAACCTCAAGAAGGGCCAAACGCAAAGCGTTTGCAAACTTTGTGACCAAGGAAACTAGGTCTTTTTTTTCCAGCTTTCTGGGCACTGAAATTAACCTGACTGTAGGAACGGGCTCTGGCTCATCTGGACAAGGGTAGAGATAAATTGGACAGTCTCAAGTTCAAGGAGGTCCAGCCTGGTAGCGAGGGGACTGCACGCAAGGTTGCCATCCATTGACCGATGCCAGAGGCCGAGCAGCACAGTGACCAGCACTGGTCAATAGACAGAAGGACTCTGCTAGCGGTGAGAGAGGCTGATGGGGAAGTAGGAAAGTGATGTTGGGAAGTGGTGAGGCTTCAGGTCAAGACTCTAGTGCCGGAGGGAGACTGAGGGAGGAGGGAGGATGGGTGATAATGGAAGCCTGGTGCTGTGGACTGGGCCACCCAAGGGTGGAGGTGGCACGCCATAACCCTCAGGGCTCTTCCCTGGAGCACCATATGCTGTCACTCTGCAGCAAGACACTGTTAACTGCAGCCAGACATTATTCCATTTATCATTTTTCATTTTATCATTAGGAAGGGGGCCCCAAGTTTTGTTTCAGAAACAGCGCAATCACCTAGAAATACTAATATCCCAGGGTCCCAGTTGTGTTTTGGTGAGATATCAGCAGAAATCACTGGGAGGAGCTGTGGGAGAGCCTGTGCAAGGGGTCACTTCAGCTGGCACATGGCATTTGCCCATCACCCTTTTCCCCTTTTTCTGCCTGAAACTCAGACAAGACTCTGGAAGAGAAACAGCCCTCTGGTGACCAGTAAGCACAAAGCCACAGGCGAAGCTGGGTGGGACTGGAAGCTGAAGGAAGACTCAGAGCTGACAGCGTGGGGAGCCCCCAGAGAGCCCTGAATGGTACTGCGGCCTCTTGTCATGTGAGAAAAATCAGCTCTTGTTTGCCTCATCAGCTGTTGTTGGGCTCTGCTTTGTGCACACAGACCCAGTCCTAACAGGCACACGTATCTGCCTTCCTGGGTGGCTGGGAGGATGAGATGAGATGCCTCAGGAGACTCTGAGGGTTAAGGTGAACCCAGTGGATAGAGCTGAGCACTCGGAATCCAACTTTGGGACCTTGTCCTATTCTTAAGCCCCTGTAAGTGGTGGACACCTAAGCCACTGATACACTTCCTGTCCCCAACTTGATTAACTCCAGACGTAGTAGGCAGATTACTGAAAGTCCATCTGCATTTCTAGAAAGAATTTCTCTGCTTATGTTATCAATGGTTCAATAGCACCTTCTTCACATTTAGAGTAGCATTCATTCATTTGGCACATTCTTCCTGGGAGCTTACATTGTGTCAGGCACTGTATTCAGTCCTGGAGGTACAGAAGTGAGTAAGGTACAATCCTTGGACTCCAACATCTCAAGGATCTTCTCTGGGTACCAATTTTTTTTTTTTTTTTTTTTTTAGAAAATGGGGCCAAAGATGAATGGTATGTTTGGGCTAAATATGAGGGAAGAGAAAGCTCTGAATACTGATGTTGTTATCATTTTGTATCCTCTGACCGATGCTACAAGAATAATGCACACTGGGTTTTGGGAGGTGGGGGATATTTCCAATCCAGCTTGAAGTGGAAAGTTACTGGTATGCTCAGAAGTAAGCTTCCATAATTATGGGCTGAGGTCAGACAAAATATAGAGAGTCCTTAATTTCAAGCATTTCCTTGGGCTGTGAGTAAACTACCACCCAGGTAAGATATGCTATCTCCTTAAATGGAAAATACCCAGATGGTGGAAATTTTATGTTATTTACAAATGGGAAACCATTGGGTCTTCAGTGATAACCCCTGCTCCACACTCTGGCCAGCTGAATGGCTGTACCAGCCCACCATTTTTCATTTTTAGCTGCTCCTAACCAGACAGATGTTAGGGTATGCAGTATAAACCACGCATCAGAATGCAGGTTCTGGGGTAAGAGCACCCGACTTTGAATCCCAACTGCTCCTTACCAGCTGGTGAGTATCCACATAGTTACTTGACATACTGAGTCGATAATTCCTGCCACTTGGGGTTGTCATGAAGATTAAAAATAACATACAAAGGTTGGAGAGTGCTTGGCACTGAGTTGGAGCTCAACACACGGTAACTATAGGGGAAATGAGATGGGGAAGGGGAGAGAGCATCTCTGTCCAGACACGGCCCATCCTCATCAGACCCCAGAGCCAGGTCAACCCTATGCTGCAGAATTCTGCTCCAATCAGCTTCAAGCTGCTGGGGACTGGGGGGGGGGGGGGGGTGCTTTCCAATTATTTAAATGAAAGCTGCATTTTGGTGGGTCTGCGAAACGAGTAGGTTCTGATAGTCCACTGGACGATTCTGCTTTGTGAGGCTAGATGAGGGTTTTCATGAAAGCCTTCCCTGTGTAAAGATGTTCATTTCCTCATCTCTTCAATGGAGGTAGTTGTCCTGACCTCATGTAATGGTGGGGGGGAATTAAACCAAATGACAAGCACCTAGCATGATAACAGGAGGAAGTAGGAACTCCAGAAAGATTGCTCCACCCTCCTCCATGACCCCACCCTGCCCTCATACTGTCCTAAACTGAGAGTACGACTGACAGAGAGCTGAGGACACGTGGCGGGACGAATATAGGAATCCACTCTTAGCACCCTGTACTTTAGTTGCAATTTGTTTATCAGACCAGCTAGGCCACTCCCTAGGCCAGTTCCTTTCAGCCCCAGGGCGCACGAGAATTGCTGGGCAGCATTGTAAAATTTATTGAGTTTCCTCCCCCAAGAGATTCTGTCTTAATTAATAGCTCCTTGAAAGAATGAGCACCTCTCTGGTTTCGGGTTGTTCCTCTGCAAATTGAGAGGCAGGGAAGTGGAGTAATTCACTGGGTGTTGCATAGCTAGAGAAGGCCCCAGGTCTGCTGAAGCCTGGCCAAGGGCAATCACCCCAATAGATACTGTCTTTAGTTAAAATTATGATATTCTGTCCATCACGAATTGTTTTCAATAATTTCAAGTTTTAAAATATTGTATTAAAATAGTATCTTGATTACTGAGGGGTGACTTTTTTTTTTTAACACCCTCTTAAATGTTGTACTCGAGGCCATAGCCAAATGATGGGGAGTGTTTAAGAAAACCTCACGTCACTTCCCTGGGTCGAGAAATTGCATCTATAAAGGAACATGAACTGGGCATCCTGTCCTTTTTCCTTGCAAGGTCATGCTCAGCTATGGTTTTGCGCTGTGTTTCCAGGAGTTGTGACAGTCAGTCACGAGGATAGGGATGAGCTGCTGGTCTGTGGCAGAGCTGGACAGAGGCCAGTGAATTTCTGAGGCTTCTGTACAAGAAATCAGTTGAAAGTCATTTTAAGACTGGTTAGAATTTGGGGGCACCTGGGTGGCTCAGTCGGTTAAATGTCCGACTTCGGCTCAGGTCATGATCTCACAGCTGGTGGGTTCAAGCCCAGCGTCGGGCTCTGTGCTGACAGCTCAGAGCCTGGAGCCTGCTTTGGATTCTGTGTCTCCCTCTCTCTCTGCCCCTCCCTGGCTCACTCTCTCTCTCTCAAATATAAATGAACATTAACAACAACAAAAGACTGGTTAGATTTTGGCTGTGTCTCTTTTGCAGCCTAAGCAGCAGACGAAATTCCTCCAGGAAGGAGTACACATTATTTAACATGCCCCTAGCTTATAGTTAAGCTTTTGACTTTGGCGAGCTTGACATTTTCAGCCCATGCTAATCTGATTTAGGTAATAAACGAGTGACAAGACCTGAACTATGCCCTCAGATACCATTAGACCAAAAGATAGTTGATTTGCCTGGAGGGAGCTCTGTGCTAATCAGGTCAGGAAACACGTGAATGGTTTGCAAAGGAAACATTTAGACAAGGTGGAGCCGGAGATCCAGGTGAAAAGTCTTTTCCTGAGATGGTAGGCAGAGACTGCTGCTCACAGGTAGTCTTACCTGTCTGGCTGCATCTGCCTCTGGGAGGTCTGCAGTCATCTTAAGGGACAACACTGAAATCTCAACAGTTTCTCCAAACTCAACTTTACTCTTATATCAATCAATTCCCATCAGAACAGAAGCTCCATAAAGACAAGGGTTGGTGTAGGGTTTGTTCCATGCTATATCCTCTGCAATTAGAATGGTGCTTTACCTAAATAAGTGCTGATGATCACGTCACCCTCTTGATTACAGTTCTTCAATCTCTCTATTTCTGTTAGAATAAACACTGAAGGAAGCCCTTATGTGGCCTACTTGATCCGCCCCCTGATTACCTCCTTAATTTCAGGTCAAGCCACCTTTTCTTCATTCACTATGCTCCAAGATCTGCCCTACCAGGCTTTTGCAAATGTTTTCTTCAGCATGGTGAACACACACACACACACACACACACACACACACACACTTCCCAGAAACAACTCCTTCCCAATCTTCATATTATCTCAGTAGAAAGGTCCTTTCTTCAACTATTCTCAAGGTCTTTCTCTGTTCTTATCCATGGAGAACCTTCTTCTGCACACTCATCTCCATGTCATGTTTTCCTCATAGCACTTTTCTCAACTGGTAATTAAATATTTTAAAAAAATGTATTCCACTGCTTATTGTCTATTTCTATATTAGACTTCAAAATCCATAAGGGACTGAATATGACTCTGTTCCAATATATCCCTATTCCTCTGAAAGACATAGAATAGGTACTTACAAATTACTTGTTGAATGAACGAATGAATGTCTTTAATACATATGACCCTGTCCTAGAACAAAATATAAAAATGATGTTTTCCATCTCTCTTTTGTCTGCTCTCTTCCCTTTCGGTGCTCTCTTTGCTTGTCCCAGTGGCTAAATATAGCCTGTTAGCTGCCCAGGCTGCCTTATATACCCGAAGCTCAGGTCTGACAGTCTAAACAATGCTCCACTAGGAAGTTAAAGGCTGGAATGTCATGATGTGCTGTGCATAATATTTAGTTGTTAACAGAAATGCATCCCATTCTAAATATTATGGGAGTTTAGGACATTATAGACAGCTTACGGGGAGGAAATTTATGCGAGGACAGGAGGGCCATTCACTCCACAGAGGCAGCCAGCTGGCCCGTTGTCTATGCAGACAGATCTTGATATAGCTATCATAATCAGTTAAAACCAGGTTCATCTGGGATTTTCATGCTATTCTTTTGATCATTCTAATTACATATTGGCTACCTTGCATTATTTTCTGTCTTTACATAAAACTGAAGAGAAATCATAGAAAGAGTATCATACACCACAATGTTAACAATACTTATATTTAGATATTGCAATATGAGTATTTTTAGGGTTTTTCCCCATGTTTGTCCATTTAACAATTTTTTTAAGTTTATTTATTTATTTTGAGAGAGAGAGAGAGAGAGAGAACACAAGTAGGGGAGGGCCAGAGAGAGAGGGAGAGAGAGAGTGAGAGAGAACACAAGTAGGGGAGGGCCAGAGAGAGAGGGAGAGAGAGAGAATCCCAAGCAGGCTCTGCACTGACAGCATGGAGCCTGATGTGGGGCTTGAACTCATGAACCGTGAGATCCTGACCTGAGCTGAAACCAAGAGTCAGATGCTTAACCGACTGAGCCACCTAGGCATCCCTAACACTTTTTATTTATTGGCATTTTGTTACTTCTATAATTTTAGAATACATATTTCTTGTGCTCTACTCTGGGTTCATATATATAGTATCTCAGTTGTATAGAGCTATGCTGTCTAATATGGTAGCCATTAATGTCATGTGAATATTCAAATTTAAATTAATCAAAATTAAAGTTGATTAAAAACTCAGTTCCTCACTAGCCATATTTCAAGAGCTTAGTAGTCACATGTAGCTAGTGGCTGTTGTTTTGAATAGCACAGCCCAGCTATAGAACATTTCCATTATCACAGAAAGTTCATTTGGAAAATACTGGTATAGAGTATGTAGGTCTTAAATGTTTGAATATAAAAAGAGTCTTACAGGTGTTGAAGAGTATTGTTGATGCACACAAAAGTTTGAAAAGATTGACCGTCGGGGTTCCTTGTGATCCAAATGCAGTAGTATTGATTCTTCTCTGAGAAAACACCCTGGTTTGTTCACCAGGGTCCTTCAACTTTTATAGCTGCGGAAGCCAGCTGAGTTTAGCCATCTGAGAATTTTTCCAAGGTAATCTGAAAAGGCTGGACAAAATGCCCACCATGATGTTTCAGTCTCTGAGGCTGTTCCTAGAAACCATCTTCTTATGGTAAATTTTCATAAGCGTACTTGAGATCAGATGCCTTATTTCCCTAATTTCTATTTCCATTAAAAGGCCTTTAGTATCTTTTCTTGACTGACTCCTCTTTAATGAACTATAAAGCAACCTAATGCTGAGGTAAATTTATTATGCAACCAGCCCAGGAAGTCATGCTCAGCAAGTGGCCAGGCTCTTCCTTGAAAGGGCAGGGACTAAGTGACCTTTGACACAGCAGCGCAAGATGTGAGCAGCTAATCTTTCTCTGTAATTGCCAAAATTTGTCTGGTGCCAAGATGAATTCCCAAACTCACACTCCTGGTGGCCTAAGCAATGTGTCATGTCTTACTCAGCCACCATTAGCAAGAAAGACCTAGGTTATTAGCTGAGAGGTGTAAGGATGTAGTCATTCATAGATTTTTTTTTTATTTTTAAATTTTTTTTTCCAACGTTTTTTTTATTTATTTTTGGGACAGAGAGAGACAGAGCATGAACAGGGGAGGGGCAGAGAGAGGGAGACACAGAATTGGAAACAGGCTCCAGGCTCTGAGCCATCAGCCCAGAGCCTGACGCGGGGCTCGAACTCACGGACCGCGAGATCGTGACCTGGCTGAAGTCGGACGCTTAACCGACTGCGCCACCCAGGTGCCCCATAGATTTTTTTTTAAAACAAACCTTCAGTGAGTATCTACCATGTGCTACACACTGAGAATAGAACAGTAATTAAGGCAGACCTGGATACTGCCTTACAGAGTACCACCTCAAATTATTATAACACCAACGTTATTAAAGTCAAGGATAATCTTAAATAACCAGAAATGAGCTGACACCAAAGAGTCAGGAGTGTCTCCAATGTGCAGTAAAGGTAAAACTCTAGCTACGTGTGTAGATCAGGAAAGATACCGAATGTAGGAGTGTGTTTTATATCAATTAGCTTCTCAAGAGACCCCTTAAATGTCATTTAGCTGTGCAAGAGGAAAGAGACAAAATGTTTCTGTAATCGGGTCCTACAGGAGACATTAATCACCATAGGAAACAGTGCTAGGTAGTAAACTGCCAAGACCTGTAATGTAGTTCACTGGCCTTTCTCTAAGCACCCCAGGTTAACATGGAAAAAGGAAGATCTACCAAAATGTTGGTTAAAGTCCATGATAAAAGGTCATTGCCTTAAATAACTAAGATGTGGAGCATGTGTGGCAATGTGGAAACAGAAGTACAGAATAAAAAGGGAAAATGTCTTCTTAAAGTGTCTTCTTGCAAGAAAAAAAAAAAGGAAAGAAAGATTTGGATATAATCCTAAGAAAGAGGCACTCAGCTGACACCCCTGCAGAGCATGCCTAATTGCCCAGAAAGGGTAGACTAGTAAATCTTACTGTAAATCTCTCTTCTCTCATGGCACAAACTTCTAGATCTCACACTAAGATGTTGTAAACATATCTGATTGAAGTTCAAGGGTAGGAGAAGAAGGGAAGGGCATGCAAAGGCCTCCATGCTCCTGAAATAAAATTATCTGAGGAAAGAAAACTTAGAGTGATGGTCAGAAATCAACATAAGGAATTGTGGTGGAGAATTATAGCATAACATGTGGGTGTTGCTAGATGCCTTTTCAGACCAGTCCACATTAGCACTGTGGTTGTGTTTTGGAAAATATTTGTTGAGTACAAGAGTGCATAACATTTGAGCCCAAAAACATGTAGGAATCATCAGTAGTTGTTGATTGTTAAAGAGCATGAATGAAAATACTGGACAATGTAACATGAGGAGAGTGGGGGCCAAGCATAAACACTTGGGTATCCCCAAAGTTTAAGGTCAGGACAAGAGATAAGAATCTATTAAAGGGATAGAAAATGAATGGTCAAAGGGAACCAGCAGATTGTTGCCAGAGAAGTCAAGGAAGTAAAGAATTCAGAGAAGAGATGCCTGCTTACACACAGTTGGAAGTACAGCCAGCTAAGGATTGTAAACTGTCCATTGATTTAGCAAGATTTGCCAGAGAAGTCTGAGTGGAACGGGGTGAGCATAACACAGGTTGTAAGAGACTGAGAAGTGACAGGGAGGAGAGGAAATGTGGATGGGACCAGCCATTATTTTGAAGGATCCTAACATGAAGACCCACATAGACATTGCTCATAAGCTTTTATTCCTGAAGAGTCTGGCTTGCTAAATTGCTGAGGTTTAATCTCCAGAACTGACCTGCCTGGCTACAAGGATGGGAAACAATCATATCTGAACTTTTGATCGGAGGAAGAATCCACATAACAGAGCATTCTAAACCTGATTCTTCTCTGATTATTGTAAACATTATTTAGCCCTTAGAGAAATAATGTTTTTGAACATTTTCTCCCCAGCAACTTTTCTTGCCCTTCTCTATAGTATAGAGATTGCCTATAAGATTTAAGTCTGTGGAGTTCAAGAAAAATCCATTGGCATCCCTTCTTTTGAAAAGTGAGCTGTGGGGGTTAGTCACACTGAGCCCTACAAAGCACTCACCATAGAGGCAAAGAAAGGGTCTCCTGGTGTGCTATGCACAGACACTAGGTCTATGCAGCCTTTGGGTAAACAGAGATGATTTATGTGCTTCAGATCCACCATGTGGTCAGTAGACTTTGCATAGAGAAATTCCCTAGAAGTGTTGGAAGGCAGACCCTGCCTCTTACTAACAATCATAGCCTCAAAGTTGTTCATATAGATCAGCCATAAAAATGCCAAGAAAAATATTTCAATGATTATTTGTTCTACTTCACAAAGCCAAGAGTCCTAGGTTATCACAACATACTAGTGTTTCCAAACTTTAACTCAACATCAAGTCCTTTTCATGAACTAAATTGTTCACTATATGTATCAGATAAAAATGCTGGACTACTATGGTTGAAGCTGAGTGACATAGGGCAAAGCTACCTCCTTGGAATTCAAGACACAGGTTGAAAGCATTAGCCCTAGAAAAGTGGCTCATGACACTGGGTGCCTATTAGAATCACCTATAGACAAATCCTAATGCATTTAGAAATCCTGATGTAATTAATCTAGGGGGAAGACCCCTGGCATGGTATTTTTTAAAGCACTCCAGATGATTCTATTATGCAGTGAGGGCTAAGAACTGGTACCCTGAACGGGTAATGGGAGGCTCCATTCTACCACAGAAGATAGTATTTATGGGAAAATTGCTATCAAAGCAATAGTTAGGGAATACTCTGCTGTTGGTTAATCAGATATCTTAGTTGGTGAGTGTCAACCAGTTTACCAATAGAAATCAATTTTACGTGAAAGTAGAATAAAAGATGTATACATTACAAAAGTCAGACTGAGGAGCCCATATACCAACATTTAACCAGAAATCATTTCTTGAGTGCCTATTATGTGGTAGACTCTATGTAAGAGGCTTAGAGAGATATTTAAATTATTCTTCTCCAGACCTTACTCTCAAAGAACTGTAAGTCTTCTGTGGAAGATATAATGTTTGATAAGCTCTGGACTTGCTAGGTTGGGAAACTTCTAGCCTTTCCATGTGTCAAAAGACTTTCCAAGTTAGAAATGGACTCACGGTAAAGGTCAAATCCAGAATGCTGCTGGTAAAACCTGGACCCAAGTTAAGGACAAATCAAGGTTGTATGACCTTGATTTGTGCTTGTGAGACCTTTTGTTGACCTCAGAAAGATGCAAGAATCTTAAGAGCATTGCTCCACAGTATCCTGACTTGCAGTCTAAAGGAAAGAGGGGCCTGCCTTGAAGAATTTTATGGGTGTGAATTTTATTTAATGAACTGAATTTGTAATGTGATGCATAGAAAGCATAAAAAATTTAAAGAGAATTGCATTGGCAAAACTATCACCAGATTGGACTAAAAAAGATAGGGTAATACAAAATAAAATGAGATTCTGGGCTCCCAAATTTATATAGACAGAAACTAAGCAAAGAAAGAAACTCATTGGGGGCACCTGGGTGATTGGTTAAGTGTCCAGTTTCAGCTCAGGTCATGATCTCACAGTCCGTGGGTTGGAGCCCTGTGTCAGGCTCTGTGCTGACAGCTCAGAGCCTGGAGCCTGCTTCGGATTCTGTGTCTCCCCTCTGCCCCTCCTTTGCTCGCGCTCCGTCTCTGACTCTCAAAATTAAATAAACGTTGAAAAAAACCCCAAACAACTCAGTTGTAAACTGGACACTTATCTTACAGAAAAGAAAGGAGTTCTCAGGTGAGACAGCCAGGATGCAGAGGGTAGAAACAAGAGCCACCAAGGACAGTAGGCTGGATGAAGACTCTGAGAGGGCAGAACTGGACCCTAATCAAGGAACATTCCCTGCACTGTAGTAGGAGACCCTACTGCCCAGGTGGATTTCAAAATTACTATGAATCAGGGAAGCTATGTACTCCTGTTTTCTCCCCTTTTGAATGGGAGTGTCCAATATTGTTATTCTTTCCTTGTCTCACTTTTGTGTGTTGGGTGTTTAGGGAGGCAGATAACTTGTCTGTTTAATTAACAGATCTTTGCATAGCTAGGAGCCATACTGATTGTCTATATTCAGGGGACTGTAACTTAGGAGGCTCATTCATATCTGTACCTGATTTAGATGACAAAATCCTGGATCTCAAGTCTGGGCCTGATCCCATAATGGAATGAGAATTTTGTAGGTTTTTGGAAAGGATTAGTATATTTTGCATATGGGAGGAAAATAAATAATTTAGAGATTATTAAGGATAGCCACAGATTCTCTGCTTTCCTTCCATCAAGAGATGGAATTTATTTTCCCTCCCGCCAAATCTGGTTTGGCATTGTGTGTTGCTTTATTCAACGTAATGTGGCAGAAGTGATGCTAGTCTAGTCTAGGCTACACTTTAAAAATTGGGAGGCTTTGCTTTATTAGTGTCTTGAGACATCATGTCAAAAAGTCCAGCTACCTTGCTGAAGAGACCACATGTCCAGCCCCCAGCTAGTCCAGCCATCTCAACCAAAGTGCCAGACATGTCATAAAGTCATCTTGGAATGCTGCCTTAAGACTACCATGCTGTGAGGAAGCTCAAGCTCCCCTATGGAGGGAACACATGGAGGAGAATTAAGGCATGACAATTCATAGCTCCAGCCTGGCTGCCATCTGAATGTTGTTATAGGACTGACTCAACATAAGACTAAAAGAAAAACTGTTCTTTAACCCACAAATCATGAAAAATAATAGACCATTATCATTTTAAACCATTAACTTTGGGAAGGTTTGTTTTAGAGAAATAACTAATTGACACCATTGTGAGATACAATCGGGGCATTTAGTTATGCCAAAGAATTTTCAGATAGAGAATCTTAGGTAGAAGTTCCGTTAAACTTCCTATTTTGTATTAGCAATTTTCAAAAACTGCATCTTAGGGTGACATCAACTAAAACAATCCTAGAATGCTTACAAATAAGTAAACTAGAGTGTAATGCAGCCTTGATTCCACATCTAGTTGGGCAAAGTGTTGGGAAAATTCCTCAACAGATATTTATCAAGAACCTCCTATGAATGTCAGACAACCTAAGGAGAAAAATCTTATTGCCAGTTTCTAAGGAAAGACAGGATGTGAACACCTAAATATCCAAATAGCAGCCAATTTCAGACCTTAATTAACTCTGAACATTAGGGAGGTATTTCTTTTTCTTCTACTATTTTTCTAGAAGAGATTATGTAGGATTGTATTGTTGTTAATTATTTATTATATATTTGGTAGAATTCTCCAGTGAAACCATCTGGACCTAGAGATTTTTTGTTGTTGGATTTTTGAAATTATGAATTCAATTTCCTTAATAGTTACAGGACCATTCAAATTATACCTTTCATGTTGAGTGAGCTATAGTAATTTGTGCTTTTCAAGAAATTGGTGTATTTCATCTAAGTTGTCAAATTTGTGTGTAGATTTGTTCACAGTATTCCCTTATTACCCTTTTGATGTCTGCAGGGTCTGTAGTGACAAAACCTACTGCATTTTTTATATTGGTAATTTGTCTTTGCTTTTTCTTTGTCAGTCTTGCCAGCATTGTTCAGTTTTATTGATCTTTTCAAAGCACCAACTTTTGGATTCATTGATTTTCTGATTTCAGTTTTAGTGATTTCTGCTCTTAACTTTACTATTGCCTTCCTTCTGCTTGCTTGAAATAATTTTGCCCTTAGTTTTCTAGATTCTTGAGGCTTTTTATTCTACGGGAAAATTCTACTTCAGTTTATCGTATATGTTTCTGGTTCACTAATACAGTATATTTGTTAGATATGACTATTTAATAGCTGTTACTTTCATAGAGCATATATAACATGCTTCCTTCATGTTCATGCGGTGCCACCAAGGTACATCGGAAAACAATAGCAAAATTCACAAAATGTGTGTCAGTTTAAAAAAAAAAAGCCATCAAACAATCAGTACTAGCTGATATATCCCCTAGTGTGCTTAGAGAGGCCAATCAAGATAAATTATACCAGTAAAAGGAGCAGACCATCAATGTTTTTTCCTGCTGCTCTAAAATTTTCCCCTAAGCAGTAACCTAGCAGTGGAAAATCCCCAGCACGAAGGTTAGAGGAAGTGTGGTAAACATGTGCTGGTCACTAGATTTGTCTTTCATGGTATTTCCAATAATAAATGGCTCTCTGAACAAGAAAGAATCCGAGTGTGAAAGGCTCAGGTTAGCAGCCGAGCTAAATAAAGAACAAACTGTGGCTCAAAAGAGATAATTTGCATATTTTCTTACATTTGTATTGGTGGCCATTTGGAATTACTTAGTATATTCTTCAGAGGCAAACAATAAACCACCCAACTGAATTTTAAAATCACACGATTATTCTTAGAGATGTATGGACCCAAGGAGGAAATAGGCACCCAGACTGATTAACTGATTTGCCCGAATTGTTCAGTCAGTCCCAGGAGAACCTGAGCTCAGACTGCCCACCCTGTTCCATTCTTTATTTAGTTAACAAATATTTATTGACTGTCTACAATATGTCAGGAGCTGTTCCGGGTGCTTGGATGCAAAGGAGGCAAGAGTCCTTGACCCCATAGAGCTGGCAGAGGGACAGAGATAATAAACAACTAATGAATTAACAAAGTGAATTACATAGTGCATTATGCGGTGATGAGTGCAATAAGAAAAGAAAGTAGAGCTGGGGCGCCTGGGTGGCGCAGTCGGTTAAGCGTCCGACTTCAGCCAGGTCACGATCTCGCGGTCCGTGAGTTCGAGCCCCGCGTCAGGCTCTGGGCTGATGGCTCGGAGCCTGGAGCCTGTTTCCGATTCTGTGTCTCCCTCTCTCTCTGCCCCTCGCCCGTTCATGCTCTGTCTCTCTCTGTCCCAAAAATAAATAAACGTTGAAAAAAAAATAATTTAAAAAAAGAAAGTAGAGCAAGGGAAGCAGAGTTAGGAGTGCTAGCAGAGGTGACAGCAGGTGCAATTTTAAATAGTGTGGTCAGGGAGGCCTCATTGAAAACACTGGGAGAAGACAAGGAAATTAGCCACGGAGGCAATTGTCTGGGAGAGAGCATTTCAGTGGGGAAGAGTGGGCACAGAATAGCTTCTAAGATGCTCCTGCCACACTTGAGGAATTTAAGTCCTCTGTTAACCATCTGCATCATGTCCTCTAAAAATCATGGAACCTATAGACTTTCAGAGTTGGGAGAGACTGAAAAATTGTGCAGTCTGACCTCCTAGCCATGCAGGAATGTTCAGCACAGTGGACCAGATCTATGGTTATCCATGCTCCAAACAAATCTCTCCGATCCAAGATCTTACTGGGTCACAAAGCAGCTTGTGCCATTTTTTTAGCCACTTCCAATGGTTAGGAAGTCTTGTCTTTGTTGAGCTGAAATCTGCCTCCCTGTGGCTTTACCTTGTGATTCCACTGCTACCCTTTGGAGCAACACAAGCCCCCTCCCCCATCTCTCAGCCATGACATATTTGTCTTCTGTCTTCTTCCTTTCAACTGTCTTCTATTCCTGGCCAGCTTTGATGTTCTTCTCCAGACCACTGCTTTCTAAACATTTTCATTACTCATTCTTATCAGAAAAAAAAAAAAAAAAAAAAAGATGGACGTTTATTTCCCATATATATCTATTAACTTCTTTATTTTTTTTAACGTTTATTTATTTTTGACAGAGAGAGAGAGAGAGAGAGAGAGAGAGAGACAGAGCATGAGCGGGGGAGGGGCAGAGTGAGAGGGAGACAGAATCGGAAGCAGGCTCCAGGCTCTGAGCTGTCAGCACAGAGCCTGACGCGGGGCTCAAAATCACAGACCGCGACATGGTGACCTGAGCCAAAGTGCGACACTCAACCGAGTCACCCAGGTGCCCTATTAACTTCTCTATTTTATATCATGTGTATGTACTTCTGTACCAACACATCATATATATTATAAAACAGACAAAAAGAAACTAAACAGTGATAAATTAAAAAATAGAATTTGAAATATTTTCTCCCCACACCTCATGAATCATCTTGCTCACTTTGGACATCTACTCTAGGAAAATTTTAGTTTCTTTGTGTCCCCCCCTAAGTGGTGAATGGAAAACCACAGTCTTGGGAGAATATTTACATATAACATAGTGACAAAGCTCAGGCTGAAGAACAGAGAAAACACTGTTCTATCTGAGTTCTATCATTGTCAGTTGCACAGTTCCATACAAGTTACTTAACCTACCTATGCCATAGTTTCCTCACCTCTAAAAATTCAGTGAATAGTGTTGTTATGTAGGGGGTCTAATGCCTTGCAATGTTGTGGGATACAAATGGGATAATCAACAGAAAGTACTTAATACAGTATCTAGTACAAAGTAAGCATGGAATAACTGTTAAGTAGTTATTGTTATACGGTTTTCAGAAATGGCATCTAGGTCATACATGTCAGTCATTGGGTAAAAACTTCACCTCCAGTAACCCGAATTACTTGATTCTTACTTTAGTAGTAATTTGAAAGTCCTTAATGTCACAAGTGAGTGGTGCTATCCAGATGCTTTTTGCCATTTCATTCCAATCATAGCAGCTTTCTTTTAATCCTTTGTGTACTGTGTTTCCTCATACTACCCCAGGGCCTTTGCCCATGCAGTTTCTCTGCCTGGGGTGATGTTCTGAGCTATTCTTCACTTTGTTGATTCCTACTTTTCTCAAGGATCCTTCCTCTATCATCCTCAACCAACTCATACTCCTTTGTTGTTTTGGATAACTTAACGAAGGTAGACTGCTTGAGTGAACAGATATCCTTCTTTCAACCAATGTGCGTTATTTCTTTGGCCAAGGACACCTCTGAGACAGTTTGGCACAGAGGAAAGAATGTGGGCTCTGAAGGCAGTAGGGGCTGCAATTCAAATCCAATTACTAGCTGTGTGACCATGAATAAATTACCTCATCTCCTCAAACTTTAAGGTAAAATTGGGAAAATACCTTGTCCCAGAGGACTGTTTGGGACATGGGAGACTACATACATGTGTTCAGTAAATGGTAGTTGTTGGTATATTTTTATCTGAAGGGTGAGTTATCTTTCATTTATACTCTATCTCCCCTGCTAAACCGGCTCAGAGTATACAGCCCTGTAAGCAAAATTTGAATTCAAAATTCCCTGAACTCTTTCTACCTGGGCTTTTGATGTATTTGCTGGCCTTAAGGAAAGTCATGTGCTGGAAGTTGATTATCGGTGATGAGAAGCACATAAAACCAGCCATTAACTTGTTTCAGGAGTTCTGAAATGAGGAAACAAAAACCAGTGAGGAAGAAAAAAGCCTCGTGAATAAAAATGCTGAAAAGTAAGCTGCTTTGTTACTAGTATACACTTGCATATAGTATATGGTATGTTACCCCTAGAGAATTCCCTAGGGGTAACATGTAGGCAGCGCTACTGGGCACCCCCAAACACAGACAATGAGTCAGAAGCATGAGGTGTCTACCCAGATGCCCAGGGCAATTCCCTGCACACTAGAAGGTCTCCTAGCCACCCTTGCTACCTAATTTCTTCCAGAAACTCAGTTATGAAGTCCACTGAGGCATTTGAAGAGACAATATCTTAGTCGGGATGAAGTAATGAAAGATGATGCATCTGCAAATAACAAAGTTAATAACCATTTCCTGGGTGTTGGACACTGTATTTATAAATATTGCCTCCCCTGAAAAAAATAATATGCTCGATACAGCCTTGGTCAAACCGTCCCTCCAGGAAGTAGAAGCCAGTAGTGTTAAGACAAAGTTACTGATCAGCACTGCATCTTCTTCTTTTCTTCCTAAATCCCCTCCAATCATCTCAACTTGTCTCTCCATTGGGAAGATTATCAAAATGAGTAGAGCAAGGCTGAATTCAGGCAGGATTAAATCAACACATGTAGAACCACGTGGCAAAAACAGACATGGCAAACACTTGCCATACTTACATATGAGCCTTGAAAGACAGCACTGAATTTAAGTGACTACTCATTCTAAAACTTTCCATGTGTCAGGTATGAATTGGAAAATCACAAAACAGTGATGTGCAAATGTGGATCTCATTCTATTTTTATACCTTTGACTAGCCATATTCCTTTGACTAGCCCCCATATTTCCCTGGCAACTGGAGAACTAAATTGAGGACAATTTAGAGAAGTCAGACCAATCCTCTAAGTTTTTTAGCCTCTTTTAACTGAAACATAATCTCCCTTCAGTATATATTCAGTCAAATACGATCATTATTATCTCTATTATCATGATCGGTTTTCGTCTAGTTCAATACTCTCTCCAAGCTTCTGCTCGTCCCTTCTTCCTGTCAGACTATTCCTGGCAGTCACAGCCTCGCAAAGAGAAGGAAGAGGCCTCAGGGCACCTGGCTGAGTGTTGGTGATGGAAGGCTCTGCATTTGGTTTGTGGGGACTCCTTAGTTGGCTCCAGCCATTTGTATCATTGTCTACTGAGAGTCCTCACGTATGGTGCATTCGATGTGACCTTCTGCGTAGCTCTAAGTGTAGATATTCCCACAAGGATGTGCTTTCTTCCTTTCACCCAGAGGCCCATCTCTAGTCTCCCATGACACTGATCCTTCTTCAGGCTACATAGATCTGGATGGCAAGTCAACTTCTGGCTCACAAACTTCCAGAACTCCTGCTGAGCCCATGGAAAACTCATACACCTTTGTCACACCACAGAATGGTGACTTGGGCTATCCCCAGACACCTTCTCCTTGTCTCTCACCTGTACTGGCTGTTGTGGAGCACCTCTGTGCATTACTGACCCTCCAGAGGGCTCCAGATGAGACATCAGCCCTATCTTTCAGAGTGATCCTTTCAAGAGTCACTGCGTGGATTCTCTGACCATCTTCTTCCATAGCACTGGAAGGTTCCACAAACTCTCACTTCTCTGAAAAGAGCCAGTCTCACTCCCCCCAGCCCTTTTAATGTCTCCTCGTGGCAAAGGTCACAAATCAGGTCTGGTTTGCTCAAATCAGTTTCATCTAACACCTGGCAAATTCCCCACCGAACCTGGCTATGGGCAATCTATTCTCTTTGTTCTTGGCAGTCATGATGGAATGGCAGGGTGGGGCTGGGAAGTGATGACGATGAAAGCAAAAGAACAGAACCCAGATTCTGGTGTCACTGCCATATGTGATATGTGGTATGCTGCCCCATTTCATATACCTGCACTTTCCTTTTCCTACTACAGTCATTATGGTCATAGACTCATCGTGGTTATGGACAGCATTTTAAAAATATTTTAGAGATAATTTAGTCCAATCCCTTTAATTTGCAGATAAGGAGATTGAAATCTACATGCATGCAAAGATGAAACTTTTATTTTCTCCCATTGCTTGTTCTTTGTGCCAGAAATTCTGGGAATTTCAAGTAGAAAAAAATAGGTGCCAGCTATTTCAATACAACCTACAAATGCAAGATGATTAGAATCGCAGTCTGAAATATTTTAAGCGGTGCTTTTAAACTCATTATTTCCAAGTTCCTTAAAAAAAAAAAAAACCTCTTAAATTCAAAGAATTTTTCTGACTGCTACATTTCCTTTTGAGGAAAATCTTAATTTGTCTGATCGAAGTAGCAAAAAGTACTTGGAAACTCAGACAGACACAGACACCTCTGTCTTCATATTTGGAGAAGGCTAGGAAAGGGAGGTGTGGTTCATTATTAAAGGAGTGTGGTTAACGTGGTGGTTAATGTTATGTGTCCACTTGGCTAGGCTACGGTACCCAGATATTTGGTTAAACACCAGTGTAGATGTTGCTATGAAGGTATATTTTTAGATCTTATTGACATTTAAATCTATAGACTGAATAAAGCAAAGTGACCTTCATAACGTGAGTGGTCCACATCAAGACAGTTGAATATCTTTTTTTTATTATTTTTTTTTCAACGTTTATTTATTTTTGGGACAGAGAGAGACAGAGCATGAACGGGGGAGGGGCAGAGAGAGAGGGAGACACAGAATCGGAAACAGGCTCCAGGCTCTGAGCCATCAGCCCAGAGCCCGACGCGGGGCTCGAACTCGCAGAGCGCAAGATCGTGACCTGGCTGAAGTCGGACGCCCAACCGACTGCGCCACCCAGGCGCCCCAAGACAGTTGAATATCTTAAGAAAAAGAGTGAAATCTCCCTAGGAAGAAGGAATTCTGCCTCAGAGTTGAATTGCGACATCAGTTCTCCCTGGGGTCTCTCAGCTGAGGGCCTCGTCTGCAGAATTGTGACTTGCAAGCCTCCGCTCTTGCATGTGCCAATTCCTTAAAATAAATCTCTCACTCTCTCCCTTCCTTCGTCTTTCTCTACCTCTCTCTATATATTATATTTTATATATTATATATGTTATATTTTAATTTGTCATATTTTATTTTATTTTAAAGTTGATTTGTTTATTTTGAGAGAAAGAGAGAGAGAGAGAGAGAATGAGCAAGGGAGGGGGAGAGAGAGGGAGAGAGAGAGATAGAGAATCCCAAGCAGACTCCATACTGTCAGCACAGAGCCCAATGCAGGGCTCAAACTCACAAACCATAAGGTCATGACCTGAGTTGAAACTAAGAGTCAGATGCTTAACCGACTGAGCCACCCAGGTGCCCCTAAAATATGTCATATTTTAAAATATATATATTTTATATTTAATAAATTACATATAGATATAGAACATAAATGTGTGTGTGTGCATATATATATGTGTGGGTATATATATATGTATATATATATATATATATATATATAGAGAGAGAGAGAGAGAGAGAGAGGAAGAGAGTGAAGGAGGGAGGAAGTAAGTACACACACACACACACACACACACACATACACACGCACACCCTATTGGTTTTGTTTCTCTAAAGAATCCTGATTAATACAGGTGGTGTCATAGCAGCTGATCAATCTGCGGTGATTCACACTGATTCACACTGAGCCTGACAGTGGTCCAGAGAATGGTTCAGCCCTGACAATTATCTTCACCCAGAGAGACTCTGACCTTCTCACCAAGGCCAGCAATGGGAGATGCAAAAGACCAAGCCTGAGACGTACTGCCTGGCCAGGGTTTGCTGGGGAACCCGAACGCCATGTCTCATCTGCTTCTCTTAGTGCCAGTGGGACCTTCAGGGCCACGGGGGTTTTTCTGCCAAGCCACCAATCCTGAGGGGGGAAAGCCGAGGGAGCAATAATGACAGGCCTGGAGTTAAGATTTTCTCTCTTCAGGGTTAATCTGTCCTCTCAAAAGGAAGAAGAGGCCCAGAGCCACAGCAGCAGGACAACAAATACCCTCCAAATATCCCAGCAGGTAGTTACTTATGTCTCATTGGCCAGAACTTGGCTGTCTGGCCACCTAGCCACAAGCGAGGCTATAAGCGAGGCCATAAACAAGCCTATAAGTGAGGCTGGAAAATATTTGGCTCTTTCGGTCTCTGCGGTAGAAGGAAGAACATCACAGTATAGCTGTGTTTGATATGAATCTGAATTCTGTGTTTTTAAAGCAGTGCAATAAAACATGCTTGCATATTGTGGGAAATTGTTGATATACCGCGACTCCCCCCAAGATGAATGTTACTTTGAGAGTCACCTTACAGATCAGTGTTCTCCAAATTGTGAGTTATGGAATTTATTTAGTGGGACTCAACTAGGTGGAGGAGGAGGAGGAGGAAAGATGGTGGGAGAGGAGAGAAGGATGAAAAATAGAAGACAATAGAATAGAAAATATTGGGGTGAAACTTTTGTTTCAGTTAGATGTTTTTCTCACTCTTGGTTGTAGTCAAAAAGTTTGAAAGTTACTGTCGGAGAGCATGTGATTGACACGTGTGCATGGCTTTGTACGACCCTGACCAGAGCAAGCTTATGAGTAGTGCACTGCCTCTGCTCTCATTTAGCATCTTTATTCTTGGTGTCTTCCCCACCCCCCTTCCCAGCCTCCAAGCGTGTCTCTCCTGCATAATAAGCTCTGCTTGTGTCTGCCACTCCTTCTCTACTTCTCTACCCTTGAGTTCCACCTGGACCCAAGTAGACTCCATTTACAGCATCCATTTTTGCTTTCATCCCCCCTAAGAAATTTGCTTCAATTTCCCACACCCCCAGTCCTCCAATATGCACCTTTAAAAGGCCAAAATTGATATCTGTAATGTCAAGTTCAGCTTTTCTTGCTGACCGGCCAAAGTTTGTCATCACTCTATGGAAGTGGGTGTTTTTGCAGGTGCTCTCCCTTTCCCTCTCCAAGAACTTACGTCTCTGTCATAGATGCAGTTAGCATCACCTTTATGTCAAAGGTTAGACCACTGTATTTCCAGTCCATCCTGTCACTCCTGTCCAGTACTGCACTCTTGCAAGTCTTGAACTCAGCGTATCTGAAATGAGATGAAGCACATCCCCGCTCAAAGGTGCTTCTTCCTCCCAATTTCTCTATCTCTATAAATCGCGCAATCTTCCAGTGGCCCAGGCAGGCATTAGAGAAGCCATCTTTTCTTTTTTGCCCTCTTTATCTTTCACATCTTCTTAAAGAACAATCCCATGCCCTGGGGCATGGAGTAAGTCCTACTCAAGACTTGTCCCACCCACTGGTAGGGTGCATCAACTGAAAGGACACTTAATTCCTGGGATTTGCTTCTTCAAAAAGAATCATTATTTTTAAAGTTCCAGATGTAACGTCAATTTTTTTTAATGAAGAAAGCATCAATTTGTATTTTTTAACATTTATTTTTGAAATTTAAACAATGCTGAGAGGTATTTAACATGTTAATTATTACTCTCCATTTAAGCAACTATTTGGCAAAGCATCTAAAGAGTCATGAAAACACTTGTCCCATATGACATAATAATCAAAATTCTAAGAAAAGGCTAGAATCCAAAGGTGTTCACTCTAAGTCTATGGAAAAATAGAAAGTAACCTAACTTACTTTAGGAGAATGGCTTGGTAAATTATGCTTAAGAAAATATCAATTTCAGGGGCAACTGGGTGGCTCAGTTGGGCAAGCATCTGACTTCCACTCAGGTCATGATCTCACAGTTCATGGATTCAAGCCTCCTGTTGGGCTCTTTGCTGGCAGCTCAGAGCCTGGAGCCTGCTTCGGATTCTGTCTCCCTCTCTCTCTGCCCCTCCCCCACTTGGGCTCTGTCTCTCTCTCAAGAATAAATAAACATTAAACATTTTTTCACAAAAAAATTATCAATTTCATTAGATGTGATGCAGCCATTGAAATGATAATGTAGCAACCTGGAAACACACAGAAAAGAAGCAGCTATGATTACAGCTAAGTTAAAATCAGGGATGTATTTGGCAAAAACTGGAAAGAAGTATGGAAAAATAATTTAAGATGGTTGAATCTGAACCATTTTTAAAATTTTATTTTCGTTTCTTCGTTTATTTCCAAAAACATCATGGTATAGGTAGGTAGTGGCTTTTAAACTTTTTTGACTATGACTCGTGGTGAAAACTACATTATATATCATCAACTAGTATGTGTGCCCACCCACAGACACACTTACACACTTGTGTAAAAACTATCTTATTGTATTATCTTTGTAAGATACATAATTTTTCACATTTTAACATCTCTAGATTGAGATGTGCATTACAGTTGTTGAGATCTGGAGTTTATAATTGTAAGCATTTTTTTTTCTTTCTTGGAGGTACATAAATTAAAGGTGTATCTCATAATTAGTGTTTTTAGGTGTGATAACATATGGTAACAAACCGAAGTTTCACGACACAACTACCACATGTGATGTATTGTGATATTTTTTCCTTTCTATTTTGAATCTTTTTAATTTTTTTTTTAATTTTTTTTTTCAACGTTTATTTATTTTTGGGACAGAGAGAGACAGAGCATGAACGGGGGAGGGGCAGGGAGAGAGGGAGACACAGAATTGGAAACAGGCTCCAGGCTCTGAGCCATCAGCCCAGAGCCCGACGCGGGGCTCGAACTCCTGGACCGCGAGATCGTGACCTGGCTGAAGTCGGACGCTTAACCGACTGCGCCACCCAGGCGCCCCCATCTTTTTAATTTTTTTTAATGGTGGAAGCAACTCACTAAATTGAGTCTTACAATTCCTTAATGCAGAAGCCGACAAACTGGTCATGTTTTTGTGTGGCTCATGAGCTGAGAATGGTTTCTACATGTTTAAGTACTTAGATAAGACAAAAAGAATTTTTCATGATACGCAACAATGAAAAGAAATTCACATTTCAGTCTCATAAATTTTTCTTGGAACCAGCCACCCATTTGTGTATTATTTACAACTACTTTTACACTGCAAGGGCAGACTCAAGTAGTTGTGACAGAGACCATATGGTCACAAAGCCTGAAATATTTATCATGCAGCCCTTAACAAAAACGTTTGCAGCCCCTGTGCTAATGGTTTGCAATTCGCTGTTTAAAACACTTCTAACGTCATGGCAGGAACACAGAAATGGTAAATCTGGGTCCAAATTCTGGCTCCACCATTGCTACTGCCTCCGCATTTATAAATGGATACAATGCCTAGCTGATAGTGCTACTGGGAGTTTTGTGTGATCATTTATCTAAAATGCTTGGTCCATGGTGGGTGCTTGAACAAATGTTAGGGGTTTTTTCTGCTTCTCTTTACATTCTGCTTAAGCTATGGCTCCCACTCTTCTCCATTAAGATCGCCGATGAATACTAACATGCCACCAGGGCAGTCTTAAGGGCAAAGTCCAAAGTGGTCCTCCACAAATGTGAAATTTTTGATGTTTCACATTTATCCTAAAAATTTGGGGGGATGTTAAAATTCTATTCCGAAGTATGCTTATATTTGACTCAACATAACATTAATTTTTAGGTGGAGCAAAATGGATATTCCTGGAAGACCGTCTTTGTCTGGTGGCTCTGCATGTGTGCTTTCTCAGTTTGAGAAGCACGGGTGTATGCAATGGCATTTGTTGTTGATGTTGTTGCCATTGTTTAAAAAAGAGCTTTCTTTTCCAGGACTCACCTTTGTCATTTGGTTGTAGTTATACAGGACTGGAAAGGAGCTATTTTTAAAGGAGGACATTTGGGTTTGGCCTTAGAATGGAAAGTATGAGTATTTAGGAAGAATCATTAAAACCCAAGATCAGTCCTGAGCTTGCCAGTGCAAAGCTGATTTTTTTCCAGAGTTCCCTGAAGTGGTTAGGATTAGCTGGACTTCCTCAGCTGATGAAGCTCATAAGAGACTCATGCCAGAAGCTAATTTAATAATTTGCAGAGATAAATTATCAGGTGCATTGGAAGATTGTCATCGCTTTTTTTCCCCTACAGATAAAGTTATATAAAAAGCCAAATCATAGCCACCAGTCTGCCTGCTGAGCATAGAATCATAGGAGTACAGGCAAAACTCACAGATCTTGTGGACTTGGTTCAGACCACTGCAATAAAGTGAATGTTTCAATAAAATGAGTTAAATGAAGTTTTGATTTCCTGGTGCATATGAAAGTTATCAAGGGTGTAATAGCATTGTGTCTGAAGGAATAACATTCATACCTTAATTAAAAAGTACTTTACTGTTAAAAAATGATAACCATTGGGGCGCCTGGGTGGCTTGGTCGGTTAAGCATCCGACTTTGGCTCAGGTCATGATCTCACGGTCCGTGAGTTCGAGCCCTGCATTGGGCTCTGTGCTGACAGCTCAGAGCCTGGAGCCTGTTTCGGATTCTGTGTCTCCCTCTCTCTCTCTGCTCCTCCCCTGTTCATGCTCTGTCTCTCTCTGTCTCAAAAAAATAAATAAACGTTAAAAAAAAATTAAAAAAAAAATGCTAACCATCATCTGAGCTTTCAGTGAGTTGCAATCTTTTTGTTGATGGAAGGTCTTGATTTGATGTTCAATGTTGCTGACCGATCAGGTGGTGGTTGCTGACGGTTGAGGTGGCTGGAGCAATTTCTTAAAAATAAGACAACAGTGAAGTTTGCCACATTGATTGGCTCTTCCTTTCTCGAACAATTTTGCTGTACTATGAGATGCTGTTTGATAGCATTTTACCCACAATAGAACTTCTTTCAAAATTGGAATCAATTCTCTCAAACCACTTTATCAACTAGGTTTACGTAAATCCTTTGTTGTCATTTCAACAGTCTTCACAGCATCCCCACCAGTAGATTCCATCTCAAGAAACCATTTCCTTTGTCGATCAGCGAGAAGCAACTCTTCAGCCGTTAAAGTTTTGTCATGAGATTGCAGCAACTCAGTCCCATCTTCAGGCTCCACTTCTAATTCTAGTTCTCTTGCTATTTTTTTCTCTGCTGTTTTTTCTCCGCTGAAGCCTTGAACCCCTCAAAGTCATACATGAGCGTTGTAATCAGCTTCTTCCAAACTCCTGTTCATGGTGATATTTTGAATCTCTTCCCATGCATGATGAATTTTCTTAATGGCATCTAGAATGGTGAATCCTTTCCAGAAGGGTTTCAATTGACTAAGCCCAGATCCGTCAGAGGAATTACTATCTGCGGGAGGGGTAGACTTTCAAAATGTATTTCTTAAATAATAAAACTTGAAAATTGAGGGGCACCTGGGTGGCCCGGTTGGTTGAGTGTCTGACTTCGGCTCACATCGTGATCTCTCAGTTTGTGAGTTCAAGCCCCACATCGGGCTCACTACTGTCAGCCTGTCAGTGCAGAGCCCACTTTGGATCTTCTGTCTCCTTCTCACTGCCCTTCCCCCACTTGCGCTCTCCCCCAAAAAAATATAAATATTTAAAAAAAACAAAAAACAAAAAACAAACCTTGAAAGTTGAGATTACTCCTCGATCCATGGACTACAGAATGGATGTTGTGTTGGCGGGCATGAAAACAGCATTTATCTCATTGTATACCTCCATCAGAGCTCTTAGTTGACCAGGTACATCATCAATGAGCAGTAATATTTTGAAAGGAATCTTTTTTTCTGAATGGTAGGTCTTAACAATAGGCTTAAGATATTCAGTAAACTATGTCACTAACAGATGTGCTGTTATCTGGACTTTGTTGTTCCATTTATAGAGCACAGGCAGAGTAGACGTGACGTAATTCTTAAGGGCCCTAGGATTTTTGGAATCATAAATGAGCACTGGCTTCAATTTAAAGTCACCAGCTGCACCAGCCCTTAACAAGAGAGTCAGCCTGTCTTTTGAAGCTTTGAAGTCGGCCATTGGCTTCTCTTCTCCAGCTATGATTAGTCCTAGATGGCATCTTCTTCCAACATAAAGCTGTTTCATCTACAATGCAAATCTATTTTTTAGTGTGGCACCCTCATTAATAATCTTAGCTGGATCTTCTAGATAACATGCTGCAGCTTCTATATTGGCTCTTGCTGCTTCATCTTGCACTTTTATGTTATGAAGACAGGTTCTTTCCTTAAAAACTCATGAACCAACTTCTGCTAGCTTCATACTGTTCCTCTGCATCTTTGTTACCTCTCCCAGACTTCACGGAATTGAAGAGAGTCAGAGCCTTGCTCTGTACTAGGCTTTGGCTTAAGGGAATGTTGTGGCTTCTTTGATCTTCCATCCAGACCACTGAAACTTTCTCTGTATCGGCAGAAAGCCTGTTTCACTTTCTTATTCATGTGTTCACTGGACTAGCACTTTTTTTTTTTCAACGTTTATTTATTTTTGGGACAGAGAGAAACAGAGCATGAACGGGGGAGGGGCAGAGAGAGAGGGAGACATAGAGTCGGAAACAGGCTCCAGGCTCTGAGCCATCAGCCCAGAGCCCGACGCGGGGCTCGAACTCACGGACCGCGAGATCATGACCTGGCTGAAGTCGGACGCTTAACCGACTGCGCCACCCAGGCGCCCCTGGACTAGCACTTTTAACTTCCTTCAAAAACTTTTCCTTTGCATGCACAACTTGGTTAACCGTTTGGCACAAGAGGCCCAGCTTTCAACCTACGTCAGCTTTCAACGTGCCTTCCTCACTAGGCTTGATCATTTCTATCTTTTGATTTAAAGTGAGAGACGTGTGACTCTTCCTTTCCCTTGAGCACTTAGAGGACATTGTAGGATTATTAATTGGCCTAATTTCAATATTGTCATTTCTCAGGGAATGAGGATGCCTGAGGAGAAGGAGAGAGACTAAGGAATCACCGGTTGGCACAACACAGGACACCAGAACACACACATTTATTAAGTTTCCAAACACACACAACATTTATTAAGTTTGCCATCTTATATGGGCATGGTGCATGGTGTCCCTAAACAATTATAATAGTAACATCAAAGATCAGTGATTACAATTGTCAAGTCACTATGTTTCACACCTGAAACCCATATAACATTATATGTCAAGGGTACCTCAATAAAAATAAATCACTGATTACAGATCATCATAACAAATATAATAATGAAAAAGTTAGAAATATTGTGAGAATTACCAAAATGTGACACAGGGAATGAAGTGAGCAGATGCTGTTGGAAAAATGGCACCGATAGACTTGCTCAACACAAGGTTGCCATAGACCTTCAATTTGTATATTAAAAAAAAGCAACATCGGGGCACCTGGGTGGTTCAGTCGGTTGAGCATCCGACTTTGGCTCAGGTCATGATCTCGCGGCCTGTGAGTTGGAACCCCGCGTCGGGCTCTGTGCTGACAGCTCAGAGCCTGGAGCCTGCTTCCGATTCTGTGTCTCCCTCTCTCTCTGCCCCTCCCCCACTCATGCTCTGTCTCTCTCTGTCTGTCAAAAATAAATAAACATTTAAAAAAAGTTAAAAAAAGCAACCTCTGCAAAGTGCAATAAAACAAAGTGTGTCTATATGTGTATGATCTTAATGGCTATTGTATCAAACGAGAAAGGAAGGGCATTTCCACCTCTATCAGGTGCATGCCTACCAATCAAACCGAGATTCATCAGTCTGAGTCTCTTCTATCCAGTGCTAAGCGTAGCTGACACATTCTTAATCTTGGGGAGTTTCCCTTTTCTTGATTTCGTGTCAACCTCTTTCTTCCCTCCCCACATAGTTGTGCTTACTCATTCTTTCTTCAGATGTTAAAGCCATTCATTAGCCTTTTTTTCAAAGTATATCCTATAAAATAACAAGTTTGCTTGGAAACTTTTGGATTAAGTTAGACTGTTTCTCCCTGTAGGACTTCTCAGAGGCTTTATGTATTGGTGTGAATCACGAGCCTCCAAAAAGGGAATCTACTATGTGGCGTATCTCAGACTTATCTGAGTACTTTTCATTTCTCAGAACGTCTCTCAGGACTAATAGAAGTGGAAAATGCTGGACTCCAGTTCTCTTGCCTTCACACTTATTCAAATCTTAATAACATTATAAGTCCTATTTCTACATTCAGCCTAGGAAATGCCACCTTGTTACAGTGACTTCTGCAGAAAGATAATCTTATCTGTTTCCTACGGACTCCATTTGCTTGAATTTCCCAATTGTGATAGGGTGTGATAGGCTCAGATAATGTATCTATGTACCAGCTATACATTATCTATAATTTTATTTTATCTTTTTATTTTATATATAAAAAATGTTTTTTACTAAAAAGGTAATAATCACTTTTGAAAAGTCAATGAACTAAAGAAAGGATTACCTATATCCCCACCATCCAAATTCAACCATGTACAAAAAATCTAAGGACTTATTTTGTATGCTCTTATAGTTCTCCTGGATAAATCATTCAAAAAAAAAAATACCTTACTTCAATTATTCACTTAAAAAAATGAAGATCAAAGTTATTACTGTTTTGATATCCAATTTGTAACTGAACTGAAGTCAGTTTGCTCCTTGGTGAGTCAGAAACTACCAGGTTTAGCTGTCACACAAAGAAAACTTTATTTGCAGCAAATAAGATCACAGGGAATGGCTTCCAAAGTGGTGACTCCCCAAGAGAGAGTGAACAGGTTCCTTTCATTTAGGATAGGATAAATATTTAGATAGGGAAGCCTTGTCATCCTATGTAGTGGCAGGCCTAAAAGGAAACATGTCTATACATGTTGTATGTTGTATGTTATGTAAATGAGGCTGAGTCTCCTCCTTGGGCAGAGATTTTAGCACTATAACGAAGTAAAGGTAGTTGTACAACACTCCACAGGTCACTCCATGGCATTGGCGTGAGTCGGATTTAGCACAAATGGTCTGGATGGTCTGGGCCTACTGGAGGTGTCAGGGCAGTCACCTGACAGTCACCTGAAGAGGTGGTTTCAGGTTTCATTGCCTGAGTTAAGAGGAAAGCCTGAAAGAAGAGCTTAAGGAAAAATGTAAGACAAAGGTTAGTGAGTACAAGCAGGTGGGCAGTAAAGTCTAGGTCTTGGGGTCTAGCTGGTGACAATGTCTTGCTTTAAAATCAGCCATTTAACAGGTGCCTGGGTGGCTCAGTCAGTTAAGCATCCAACTTTGGCTCGAGTCATGATCTCGCTGTTTGTGGGTTCGAGCCCCACAATGGGCTCTGTGCTGACAACTCAGAGACTGGAGCCTGCTTCGGATTCTGTGTCTCCTTCTCTCTCTGCCCCTCCCCCACTTGTGCTGTGTCTCTATCAAAAATAAATAAATGTAAAAAAAAAAAACACATCCATTTAAATCCAGTGAAGAACATGGGCAGAAGACATGAATAGACTTTTCCGAAGAAGACATCCAGATGGCTAACAGACACATGAAAAGATGCTCAACACTGCTCATCATCAGGGAAATACAAAATCAAATCCACACTGAGATACCACCTCACGCTGGTCAGAGTGGCTAACATGAACAACTCAGGAAACAACGGGTGCGGGAGGACAGGAAAATGGGAGATGGACCTTGAGGAGGGGGCACTTGTTGGGATGAGCAGCGGGTGTTGTATGTAAGCAATGAATCATGAGAATCTACTCCCGAAACCAAGAGCACACTGTATACACTGTATGTTAGCTAACTTGACAATAAATTATATTTTAAAAAGTCATCCATTTAGAAATTCCAAGAGGTTGTCTAATCTTTTCCCATACATGCAGAAAGTATAATGATCAATCTATCTGAAATATGATCACCTGCTAATATATTAAAAGACATTTACATGAAAGAGAAAGACACAATTTATTGCCATCAGTTATCCTTTCTTGTATCTGCCTATCTCCTCCCCCGCAATGGTTATCTTCCTTCCTGTAGTATATGGGGGAGAGGGGAGTGTGTCTCCAGTCTACATCTAAGTAACTCAGTGCAGCTTGTCTATTGTTCTCTGGCTCCTACTCACAGCTCCTAGGGTGAACTTGGGTCTCCATTCATTTCACTATTGGTCACCGCCTAGAAATCTGGTAGGTGGTATCAGCTGATTTCACCAGGGGGTCAGGTGGCAGAGGCTACAATCCCCTCCATAGAATCTTATTAAATGTTTGTGAGTTTAAAAAGGAAAAAGAAGAGAAATTTTGGTTCAGCATAAAGCAGGAAACAATTTGAAATTTACAGTTTTATTAGACATTACTCTTCTTATGTAAACAATCACTGGGAATTTCTCAAGCCAGGCCTGCTGCCATGGTGCTGGGAGCTGCGTCTCCTTTTTCTCTTTCCCTAGATGCCAGCAGCATCTCCAAATTTCTGTTAATTTCCAGTGCAGAGCAGTTTATCCATCTAACTCAGTGGTTCTCAACTGGGGTCAATTTTGCCTCCCTTTCCCCAGGGGACATTTGTCAACCTCTACAGACATTTCTGATTGTCCTGACTAGGCAGGGAGGTGCTGCTAAAGGTCCTACACTGTACAGAACAGCCTCATAACAAAGAATTATCCAGCCTAAAATGTCAGTAGCGCAGACGTTGAGAAACAGAGAAACTCTGATCAACTCCCACCCATCCAACCAAACTAGAATAAGGGCATACATCTGCAAATCTGGATACTGACTAAGGTATTCTGCTGAACAGTGGGTCATTTACTCCAAGACTCCACTCCTAGCAACACAAAGAATCAACAAACCTTACAAACCTATAGTGCTTTCTTGAGCATATCTTTGAGTTTGGAGCAGAATTCTATCCCTACTAACATTTTAGAAGTAAGAGGAGCAGTAAAAACATTTATGCTTCCCCTGTTAGGAAAAGTCCCTTAAGGTTAGGGATATTTTATCTCAGTTATAATTATGTCTAAACTGCTTTTCTTCTGTATAAGTGTGAATATTCCTTTTTCTGAAGCCTTACTCATAGAGATACTGAGTTGAGCACCAGTTGAGCTGGTGACAGAAAAACCACATACCGTGCCCATGACCGTGGGCTCTACAACTGCAGAAGACAGGAGTTTAGTCCTGTGGTTAGGAAATGGCTTGCTTTTGCAGTTTATTTCACTTGGGTATTGTGCATATCTCACCAGGATGCTTGCCTTGTACTAGAACTTTCTAGGTACCTGTAAGACTCCAAAACTGCCCCCACCACACTTCTCTTAATGTGTGAGATCCTTAAAGTCGTCTCCCATCTCAGAGCCGTGACTGGCCCATAGAAGACCCTCAACAGTTGTTTCCTAAATAAATACATGAATATTGGCTCAATGGAATCAGGTAGAAATGAAATAACATAGTCCAGATTAAGGCTGAGGTATAAAGAAGGACTTGCATTAATTATGCAAATGTGGACAAGATCCATCATTAAAGCTCCTGTCACATGAACATAAAGTTTGAAAATACTAATTCCTTTAGGGGTATCTGGGTGGTTCAGTCAGTTAAGCGTCCGACTTCAGCTCAGATCATGATCTTTTGTTTGTGGGCTCGAGCCCTGTGTCAGGCTCTGTGCTGACAGCTTGGAGCCTGGAGTCTGCTTCATATTCTGTGTCTCCCTCTCTCTCTCTCCCCTTCCGCCACTCCCCACTCCCTCTCTGTCTCTCTCTCTCTCTCTCTCTCTCTCCAAAATAGATAAACATTAAAAAGAATTTTCAAAGTACGAATTCCTTTAGGGAGTAATTTTTTAAAAAGGGATTTCCTTTTAACTAGTTTCTCTCATTCCATTTACTCAGAGAAAAAAAAGAATAATTCTTTAAAAAAAAATGTGTGGTTACACATACATACATACATACATACATACATACATACATATATACATACATACAAATGTATTTTAACCAGATTTGAGACCTATAAGAATCTCAAACTGTAGTGTGTATCAGAACTGGGGAGCCATCAAATTACAGAGTTCCAGGTCTCAGCAATAATAGTAATGCACATTCCTAGACTTCAGCCTAGTTCATTCTCATTCACTAGTAAAACATGACTTTTAGGAGGGCTGTGGCTAGAATTTCTGAAATCTTGTCCACCCGTGGCCTGAATTGGCCCCATTCTGGACTGGAGAGGGGATAAGTGCATCCACAGGTTAATTTAAGTGGCTCAGCTTAGGGCCAAGGAAGCAGCAACAGAGGTACAGAGAAGCAGAATTAAGTACAACAAGATGAGAAGGCAGATGGGGGCTTCCTAGAGGAGACTTCCAAGTGTCTTCAAGGGCTTTGTAGAGAAGTTGCTGTCAACTGGGTATTAATTTTAGCTCATTTTATTTCAAAACACAGGGTTTTACTTGGACTTAATGAGATGTTTTATTCATATTACTCTTATGTACAAAAGTCATCAATAGGCTTATTTTTTTAAGTTTATTTATTTATTTTGAGAGAGAGAGAAAGAGAGAGAGAGAGAGAGCCCAAGTGAGGAAGGGCAGAGAAAGAGACAGAATCCCAAGCAGGTTCTACACCACCAGTGCAGAGCCAGATGCAGGTCTCGGGCTCACGAACTGCAAGATCATGACCTGAGCCGAGGTCAGACCCTTAACCAACGGACCCACCCACCCAGGCACACCCAATAGGCTTGTTGAGATGAAATGAAGAGGGAAGTGAAGAATAAAAGAGAAAGGAGCCACGTTTTTGGAATGAGGCAGGGGCTAGTAGATGGAAAGGGAGGTGAGACACGATGAAAGAGAGTCTGCCTGGAGCAAGAGAGCGGGAGCCCAGACATGGATCCATGTTGTGACTTCTACCCACCAAGTGAAACAGCATCAGAGAAGGTGGGACACCACCCAGGTCCAACTCACTAACGGTTTATCTGTCAGCCTCCCTGGGTCCCGTCCTTTACAAGGCTCCCCAGGGTAGGCGGGGAGTTCCTGAGGACCTTTCCTAGCCTATGCTCATTACTTTTTCTTTCACTTCATGCTCCTCGCCTGGCATAAGGTCTGAAGCGCAGGGGCTGTTCTGCTCACTGCTATCTCCTTATTTGTTTTTTTCTAAATGCTCAAAGACATAGTTCTTGATGTTTGGAATAAAAGAACATATAAACAAACACCAAATCCCACATCTCAGGATCCCACAGGCAGGAAGAAAAATGTTGTTCCAAGCTACAGGCAGTAAGTTCTAAGAGGGGCAGCTGGAAAAATAGTAAAAAGACCATGGTCTTCTGGTAAGTTTTATTTTTCCTATTTCTGGTATAAGCACACTTATTTCGATAAAAACTGAATCCTGGTAACTGTAGGTAAATAATATGAAGGCACGTACAAACTTAAAGGGACAACAGTTGGGGCACCTGGGTGCCTCAGTCAATTGAGTGCCAGACTCTTGATTTCAGCTCAGGTCATAATCGCAAGGTTGTGGGTTCAAGCCCTACATCAGGCTCTGCACTGAAAACATGAAGCCTGCTTGGAATTCCCTCTCTCTCTTTCGCTCTCACAATAAATAAATAAACATTAAAAAAAATAAAGGGACAAAAGTTGTCATGTATGTATATGTAATACGTAATATGTAACATACATATGTAATATATGTTAAAGTAAAGGCAAAAGAGAATAGCAAACCATTTCATTAGAATGCTTTCATGTCTTTGAATTTGGAAAAGCTGAAAATCAAAATAATACTTGAAAAGTGAACTTCATAAAACAAAAGACAGAAAACAATGACTCATTCAAATACCTCATCCTCAGAGATTATTTATAACTGAGGATATTGACATTACCCCTCCTAGAATGGATTTATAAGCCGTCTTTGAGAAGTTGTGTGGGAAAGCTTTCCCAATGAAACGAGAATTTATTTGGTCAAATATATTTGAGTAGCCCCCTTTCTTCAGCACTAGAAATCCATTAATTTTTAAAAATTTGCTCATGTATCTCTGTATTTCTTGGTTCTGGTTAGGAGCCAGAGAAAGATGGCAAAGAAGAGACAGTCCCATCTGAAGCAGAGGATGATGGGTGTGTCAAACTGTGTAAAATTGCATGCTTCACCCAACAGTATTTATTTCTTAATTTATTATTTAGAATCCATTTCATTGAATTTTGCTGATAACACAGCAAAACTGCAATATTATGCAGGCTTGCCCTTAATCTTATTAAAACAAGACAAAGGCAAATATGTTTATTTTTCAAGGACAAGAAAAGATCTGGAGAAAGTATACTTAAAGATTTTAAAGATATGATGAAAAAGCCTTAACTGGAACCGGGAATCGAAATTCAGCAAGTGATGCTAAGACATGAACATATATATTTAGTATTTTTAAAAAAGGTGAAAAGAACTTAATATTCTAAAACTTATTCTTTCCAGTAGAATCAACGATGTTGCATGAGGGTTCCTTCATAGATTTGGTATTGTTTTAACATACAAAGTAGCCAAAATCTAAGGGTTGTCTTAAACTTCTGGAACTCTGTACATTTCCATTTCTTCTTTGGGGAGAATTTGACCCTGGTTCAACCAGAAATGCTTCAAACTTGAGTCCAATAGCTTGCTGCACCTGGCGAGCCCCTGGTGAGATTCACAAGCATGATCGTGTGTGGATCCCTTGAAGCTTCATCAGTTTGAAACATTTGATGGAGGGCTTAAAAAGTTCTTGTGTCATTTAAGAGCGTAGGAGAAACAGGTCCCCCCTGGACCACTTAATCCGTTAACTGAAGACCACAACTCATCACAGATACCCTAAGCAGTCAGAAGTTCTGGCTAGAGGATTAAATTTTGACTTCTTAGTTCATAGCATATGATTTCTCTCTCTCTCTCTCTCTCTGATATATATGTATATATATTATATATGTATTATATATGCATAATATATACATATATAAAATACATACATATATACATATGATACAAATGACATACATATTTGGATTGCCGTAAGGTTTTTTATTCTTAATATATGTGATCACTATAAAGTACTATAGAACTGCCCGTTTTATTTTACTGAGTAACTACATATTTCTTTATTTAGTTTTAATTCCAGTTCTAGATGTTATATATCTATCTTCTGTAGCCACAGTGTTTGAAAGTTGAGGAAGAGTTTATTTGACAAAAACTCTAGTTCCAAATTATGTCTTTTCCTAACGACTTATTAAAAAAAAAAGCCTTATTTTGCAAAATTGAAATTAATCCTAAAACAATAAAAATTGACTTGTTTACTTGTTATTAAACTTTAAGAGTTCCTTGTTATATTCTGGATACAAGTCCTTTATTAGATATTTTCTCCCAGTATGTAGTTTGTCTTTTTATTTTCTTAACAGTGTCTTTTGAGGAGCAGATGTTTTTAATTTTGACAGAATTCATTATATCACATTTTTCTTTTATGACTCATGTCTATGACCATATCATATATCATTTATTAATGGCTCATGCCTATAAACCACTCATATGCTATCTATGAAATCTGTATCTAATCCAGGTCACAAAGATTTTTCCCTATATGTTCCTTCATAAGTTTTAAAGTTTTGAGTTTTACATGTAGGTCTATGATCTGTTTTGAGTTCATGTTTGTATATGATGGAAGGTATAGATAAATCCAAAGTTCAATTTTTTTGCCCATGGATGTTCAAATGTCCCAGTACCATTTGTTGAAAAGATTATCCTTTCCCCCACTAAATTGCCTTTGTACATTTGTCAAGAATCAGTTGTATATATGTGTGTTCACCTATTTGGGGGCTCTTTATTCTTTTCCATTGATCTATTTGTCTATCTTGATGCCAATATCTCAGTGTCTTGATTAATATAGTTTTATAATAAGTCTTGATGCAAGTAGTGTTAGTCCTCTAATTTTGTTCTTCATTGTCGAAGTTATTTGGGCTAGTCTAGATCCTATGCATTTCCATGTACATTTTAGAATCAGTTGATCAATTTTTATTTAAAAGGCTGCTAAAATTTTGATTGGGATTGTGTTCAATCTATTAGATCAATTCAGAGAGAACTGACATCTTAACAATATTGAGTCTTCTAACCCATGAACCCAGTAATATATCTCTATTAATATCGGCCTTCAATTTTTTTAAGCAAATTGTTTTTAGTTTTCAGATTTAAGTTTTTCACATATTTTGTCAGATTGATCCCTGAATATTTCATATTTCTTGATGCTATTATAAATGGTATTGTTGTCTTATTTCTGTTTCTGATTGTTTTTTGCTGCTATATAAGAATACGATTTAATTTATCAATTTTATATTCTGCCACCTTGCTAAACTCACTTATTCATTTGGTTTATTTTGTAAATCCATTAAGATTTTCCATTTAAATGATGATGTCATCTGAGAAAAAATATTTCTATCTTTTCAATCTGGATGGATTTTGCTTGCCTTATTGCACTGACTAGAAAATCCAATACAATATTGAATAGAACTGGTAAGAGTGGATATCCTTTTCTTATTCATGATCTTAGAGAGATTCATTGATTTTTTACCAGTAAGTATGATGTTAGTTGTAGGTTTTTTATTGATGCCCTTTATAGGGTTTGGGAAGTTCTTTTTATTTCTAATTTACTAAGAAGTTTTTAATCAGTATAAATGAAAGTTGGATTTTATAAAATGCTTTTTATGGGTATGTTGGGATGCTCACATGGTTTTTCTTCTTTGTTTAATATAGTGAATTACATTAATTGCTTTTCAAATAATAAAACAACTTTGTTTCTCTGGGATAAATCCAACCGGATCATGATGTATTATCCTTCTTACATATTTTTGGATTTGATCTACAATTTTTTTACTTAGAATTTTGGCATTTATTTTCATGAGAAATATTAATCTGTCATTTTCTTTTCTTATAATATCTTTGGTTTTGGAATCAAGGTACTGCTGGCTTCACAGAATGAGTTGGGAAATAGTCCTTCCTACGTAAATTTCTGGAAAAGTTTTTATCTACTTGCTATCATTTCTTCCTTTAACATATGGTAAAATTCACCAACAAAGCCTTATAAGGTTTTTTTTTTTTTTTTATGTGTGAAAGGTGCTTAACTTCAATTTTAATTTATTTAATAGATATAGGGCTATTCAGGTTATTTATTTCTTCTTAATTGAGCTTAGTGGTTTGCGTTTTTCAAGAAATTTGCCAATTACCTGTAAGTTATTAAAGATTTTGGCATAAAATTGTTCATAGTATTTCCCTATTATCCTTTCAATATCCATCTATTTGTATTGATGTCACCTTTCTCATTACTGATATTGGTAATTTATATTTTCTTTCTTTCCTGATCAGTGTTCCAAGGGTTAATAAACATTATTAATTTTTCTCAAAGAAAAAAACAGCTTTTGGTTTCACTGATTTTTCTCTTTTGTTTTGTCTTCTATGGTTTTTTAATTTCTTTTCTGATTTTTGTTATTTATTTCCTCTATTTACTCAGGGTTTCACTCTCTATTTAAAAATCAAAGGGGCGCCTGGGTGGCTCAGTCGGTTGAGTGTCCGACTTCGGCTCAGGTCATGATCTCACAGTCCGTGAGTTCGAGCCCTGCGTCAGGCTCTGTGCTGACAGTTCGGAGCCCGGAGCCTGTTTCAGATTCTGTGTCTCTCTCTCTCTCTGATCCTCCCCTGTTCATGCTCTGTCTCTCTCTGTCTCAAAAATAAACATTAAAAAAAATTTTTTTTAAATAATAAAATAAAAATCATAACTTTAGGTGGACTTAGAGGTCATTCATTTGAGACTTTCTTCCTTTCTAATGTAGACATTTGCTGCTATAAATTTTCCCCAACATATTGATTTAGTGGCATTCCACAATTTTTGAAGTGTTGTGTTTTCATTTGCATTTAGTTCAAAATACATTCTAATTTCCTTTTGGTTTCTCTAGGGCCATAGGTTATGTACAAGTTTGTTTCTTAGTTTCCAAATACTTGAAAAATTTTTATATATCTTTATGTTAATGATTTCTAATTTATTTCCTTTGTGGTTACAGAAATACTTTGTATAAGTTGAATAATTTTAAATGTATGCATATTTATTTGATGCTCACAATATGATCTTTCTTGGTAAATGTTCTATGTACTCTTGAAAGGAATATGTTCTGGGTTGTTGAATTCTGTAAATGAATCAGGTCAAATTGTGTGATAGTGTTGCTTAGGTCCTCTATATCCTTACTGATTTCTGTTTACTTATTTTATTAACTATTGAGAGAGAGGTATTGAAATCTCTGACTATAATTGTCTATTTATCCTTGAGATTCTATCAGTTTTTTCTTCATATATTTTGAAGATCTATAATTATGTGCATAAATATTTAAGATTATTATGTTGTCTTTGTGAACTGACCCCTTTAACATTATGAAAGGCTCTTCTTTATTCCTGGTAATAGTTTTTTATCTGAAATGTAATTTGATAGTAATATCACCACTCAAGCTTGCTTGCTTGCTTTTTTTTTTTCTTTCAGTTTATTTATTTATTTTGAGAGAGAGAGAACGTGAGCACGAGTAGAGGAGAGGCAGAGAGAGAGGGAGAGAGAATCCCAAGGAGGCTCCACACAGTCAGTGCAGTGCCTGACATGGGGCTCAATCTCAGGAACCATGAAATCATGACCTGAACCTAAATCCAGTTGGAAGCTTAACCAACCGAGCCACCCAGGCACCCTTCAAGCTGTCTTTTGATTAATGTTAGCATGGTATACCTGTTATATTGTTTTACTTTTAATTTGTTTGTGTATTTACATTTAAAGTGGGTCAGTTGGAAGCAGCAGAGAGTTAGTATTACTTTTTAATTTAATCTACAATCTCTGACAGGGTATTAGACCATTTATATTTAGTGTGATCATTGATATGATTAGGTTCAAATCTATCATCTTGCTAGTTTTTCCTCTGTGTCCCATATGGTCTTTGTTGTCTTTCATTTTTTTCTGCCTTCTTTTGCATTGAGCATTGTTTTTACTGTTTGTTTTACTTTTATTTTTTTTTTAATTTTTTAAAAAAAAATTTATTTTATTTTTTTTAATGTTTATTTATATTTGAGACAGAGACAGAGCATGAACAGGGGAGGGGCAGAGAGAGAGGGAGACACAGAATCTGAAACAGGCTCCAGGCTCTGAGCTGTCAGCACAGAGCCCGACGCGGGGCTCGAACTCACGGACGTGAGATCATGACCTGAGCCGAAGTCGGATGCTTAACTGACCAAGCCACCCAGGTGCCCCTTGTTTTACTTTTAAATAGGCTATATATTTTAGATTTAGATTCGCATCAAAATTGAGTGGAAGGTAAAGAGATATCTTATATACCCCTGCCCCCACACATGCACAGCCTCTCTAACTATCAACATCCTGCACCAGGGTGATATATTTTTTAAAGTTGATGAACCTATATGGATACATCATTATCACCCAAGATCAATAGTTTACATTAGGCTTTACTCTTGGTGTAAATTCTATGGGTTTTGACAAGTATATAATGACAAGTATCAACCATTATAGTTTCATACAGAATAGTTTCACTATCCTAAAAATCCTCTGTGTTCCACCTATTCATCCCTTTTTCCCCTTTAACCCATGTGGCAACAAGTGATTCTTTTACTGCCCCCAGAGTTTTGCCTTTTCCAGAATGTCATCATAGTATGTGGTCTTTTCAAATTGGCTTTTTTCACTTAGTAATATGCATTTAGGTTTCCTCCATGTCATGGCTTGATAGCTCATTTTAAAAATACCAAATAGGGGTGCCTGGGTGGCGCAGTCGGTTAAGCGTCCGACTTCAGCCAAGTCACGATCTCGCCCTCTGTGAGTTCGAGCCCCGCGTCGGGCTCTGGGCTGATGGCTCGGAGCCTGGAGCCTGTTTCCGATTCTGTGTCTCCCTCTCTCTCTGCCCCTCCCCCGTTCATGCTCTGTCTCTCTCTGTCCCAAATATAAATAAAAACGATGAAAAAAAATTAAAAAAAAAACACCAAATAATATTCCATTGGTTAGATGTACCACAATTTATTTATCCATTCACCTACTGGAAAAACATCTTGGTTGCTTCCAAGTGTTGGAAATTATGAATAAATTTTCAATAAACACCTTTGTGTAGGTTTTTGTGTGGATATAATTTGCAACTCCTTTGGGTAAATATCTGGGAGTGAAATTGCTAGAACATATGGTAAAAATATGTTTAGTTTTGTAATCAACTGCCAAACTGTCTTCCAAAGTGACTGTACCACTTTGTATTTCCCCCAGCAGTGAATGAGATTTCCTGGTACTCCACATCTTCATCAGCATTTTGTGTTGTCAGTGTTTTAGTTTGGCCATTCAATAGGTATGAGTGGTATCTCATTATTCTAATTTACAATTCTGTTTAACAATTTTGATGTTGAACATCTTTCCATACATTTTCTTGTCATCTGTACATCTTCTTTGATGAGGTGTCTGTTCAGGTTTTTGTCAATTTTCAAATCATATTGGTGTTTTTATTATTGTTGAGTTTTTAAAAGTTATTTGTATATTCTGGATAACAACTGTCTTTTATCAGATATGTCTTAGGCAAATATTTTCTCCCAGTCTTCAACTTGTTTACTCATTCTCTCAAAGTATTTTTTAAATTATAATCCTTTGTTGTCTTTTTAGCTCTAACTTTTTGTTTTCTTGTTTCAAGGGTTTAAGTTACACCTTTCACTTATCACAGCTTACCTTGAAGTACATTGTAGCACTATACGCATAGTCTAAGAATCTTAGAACAGCATACTTTTATTTCTTCCTTTTTGATCTTTGTGTTATTGCTGCCACAGATTTTATTTTTGCAAATGCTATAAATCTCACACACCATTGTAAATATTTTTGTTTAAACAGTTGTCCTCTAAATGTATTTAAATAATAAGAAAACATCTTATATACTTACCTATGTAGTTACCATTTCCAGTGATACTCATTCCTTTGTATAGATCAACATTTCTTTTTTTTTTTTTAATTTATATATGAAATTTATTGTCAAATTGGTTTCCATGCAACACCCAGTGCTCATCCCAAAAGGTGCCCTCCTCAATACCCATCACCCACCCTCTCCTCCCTCCCACCCCCCATCAACCCTCAGTTTGCTCTCAGTTCTCAACAGTCTCTTATGCTTTGGCTCTCTCCCACTCTAACCTCTTTTTTTTTTTTCCTTCCCCTCCCCCATGGGTTCCTGTTAAGTTTCTCAGGATCCACATAAGAGTGAAACCATATGGTATCTGTCTTTCTCTGTATGGCTTATTTCACTTAGCATCACACTCTCCAGTTCCATCCACGTTGCTACAAAAGGCCATATTTCATTTTTTCTCATTGCCACGTAGTATTCCATAGTGTATATAAACCACAATTTCTTTATCCATTCATCAGTTGATGGACATTTAGGCTCTTTCCATAATTTGGCTATTGTTGAGAGTGCTGCTATGAACATTGGGGTACAAGTGCCCCTATGCATCAGTACTCCTGTGTCCCTTGGATAAATTCCTAGCAGTGCTATTGCTGGGTCATAGGGTAGGTCTATTTTTAATTTTCTGAGGAACCTCCACACTGCTTTCCAGAGCGGCTGCACCAATTTGCATTCCCACCAACAGTGCAAGAGGGTTCCTGTTTCTCCACATCCTCTCCAGCATCTAGAGTCTCCTGATTTGTTCATTTTGGCCACTCTGACTGGCGTGAGGTGATATCTGAGTGTGGTTTTGATTTGTATTTCCCTGATAAGGAGCGACGCTGAACATCTTTTCATGTGCCTGTTGGCCATC
>NW_024412377.1:28749945-28763656 GCF_014898765.1 Herpailurus yagouaroundi | reverse complement strand
GTTTCTCCACATCCTCTCCAGCATCTAGAGTCTCCTGATTTGTTCATTTTGGCCACTCTGACTGGCGTGAGGTGATATCTGAGTGTGGTTTTGATTTGTATTTCCCTGATAAGGAGCGACGCTGAACATCTTTTCATGTGCCTGTTGGCCATCGGATGTCTTCTTTAGAGAAGTGTCTATTCATGTTTTCTGCCCATTTCTTCACTGGGTTATTTGCTTTTCGGGTGTGGAGTTTGGTGAGCTCTTTATAGATTTTGGATACTAGCCCTTTGTCCGATATGTCATTTGCAAATATCTTTTCCCATTCCGTTGGTTGCCTTTTAGTTTTGTTGGTTGTTTCCTTTGCTGTGCAGAAGCTTTTTATCTTCATAAGGTCCCAGTAGTTCATTTTTGCTTTGAATTCCCTTGCCTTTGGGGATGTGTCGAGTAAGAGATTGCTACGGCTGAGGTCAGAGAGGTCTTTTCCTGCTTTCTCCTCTAAGGTTTTGATGGTTTCCTGTCTCACATTCAGGTCCTTTATCCATTTTGAGTTTATTTTTGTGAATGGTGTGAGAAAGTGGTCTAGTTTCAACCTTCTGCATGTTGCTGTCCAGTTCTCCCAGCACCATTTGTTAAAGAGACTGTCTTTTTTCCATTGGATGTTCTTTCCTGCTTTGTCAAAGATGAGTTGGCCATACGTTTGTGGGTCTAGTTCTGGGGTTTCTATTCTATTCCATTGGTCTATGTGTCTGTTTTTGTGCCAATACCATGCTGTCTTGATGATGACAGCTTTGTAGTAGAGGCTAAAGTCTGGGATTGTGATGCCTCCTGCTTTGGTCTTCTTCTTCAAAATTACTTTGGCTATTCGGGGCCTTTTGTGGTTCCATATGAATTTTAGGATTGTTTGTTCTAGTTTCGAGAAGAATGCTGGTGCCATTTTGATTGGGATTGCATTGAATGTGTAGATAGCTTTGGGTAGTATTGACATTTGACAATATTTATTCTTCCAATCTATGAGCACGGAATGTTTTTCCATTTCTTTATATCTTCTTCAATTTCCTTCATAAGCTTTCTATAGTTTTCAGCATACAGATCTTTTACATCTTTGGTTAGATTTATTCCTAGGTATTTTATGCTTCTTGGTGCAATTGTGAATGGGATCAGTTTCTTTATTTGTCTTTCTGTTGCTTCATTATTAATGTATAAGAATGCAACTGATTTCTGTACATTGATTTTGTATCCTGCAACTTTGTTAAATTCATGTATCAGGTCTAGCAGACTTTTGGTGGAATCTATCAGATTTTCCATGTATAATATCATGTCATCTGCAAAAAGTGAAAGCTTGATTTCATCTTTGCCAATTTTGATGTCTTTGATTTCCTTTTGTTGTCTGATTGCTGATGCTAGCACTTCCAACACTTATGTTAAACAACAGTGGTGAGAGTGGACACTAATTTTTTTTTTTAAGTTTATATATTTACTGAGAGAGAGAGAGAGAGAGCAAGTGTGATTGGGGAAGAGTGAGAGAGGGGGGAGACAGAGAAGCCCAAGCAGGCTTTGCAGTGTCAGTGCAGAGCCCCATGCAGGGCTCTATCCCACGAACTGTGAGATCATGACCTGAGCTCAGATCAAGAGTCAAATGCTTACCTGACTGAGTGACCCAGGTACTCCCCTGGTAATTTTTTATTAGATGCCAGTCATTGTGAGTTTTACCTTGATATGTGCTCTACATTTCTTTTTTTTTAATATATGAAATTTATTGTCAAATTGGTTTCCATACAACACCCAGTGCTCATCCCAAAAGGTGCCCTCCTCAATACCCATCACCCACCATCCCCTCCCTCCCACCCCCCATAAACCCTCAGTTTGTTCTCAGTTTTTAAGAGTCTCTTATGCTTTGGCTCTCTCCCACTCTAACCTCTTTTTTTTTTTCCTTCCCCTCCCCCATGGGTTCCTGTTAAGTTTCTCAGGATCCACTTAAGAGTGAAAAAAAATATATGGAACACTTCACAAATTTGCATGTCATCCTTGCACAGGAGCCATGCTAATCTTCTCTGTATCGTTCCAATTTTAGTATATGTGCTGCCGAAGCGTGTGCTCTACATTTCTATAAATATTTTTGTACTTTGTTCCAGGGCGCAGTTACATTTTGTGAAAACAGTTTGAATTTGGGGGATCTTGCTTTTATGATTTATTAAGTAAGATCAGAACGGTCCTCAGTATAGGGCTGATTATTCCCCACTACCAAGATGACACCTTTCTGAGTACTCTACCTACTGCTTTGTGAATCATGAGGTTCCCAGTGTGAATTCTGGGTGCAAACACTATTCTGTCTCTGTATGGGTGCTTGGTACTCTTTCTCTACCTTTCCAGGAGATTCTGTCCCTGGTCTAAGGCAGTTTCCTCAAATGAATTTGCTAGCTAGTACTCACGTGAAAATTCAAGGGAAACTCTGCAGATCATCAGGTATCTCTGTCTAGAAAGCTCTTTTTCTCTCCAGTATTTTTTCCTGTGACCTCTAGCCATCTTGTTCACTGCACACTTACAGCTCCGCCTCAAGTCAGGGAATCACCCAGGCTCCACCTGTGTTCCCCTTTCTTGCACTACAGCCTGGAATCCCTCGTAAGACAGTATGCTGGGATAATCACAGGACTCACCTCATTTGTCTCCTTTCTTTCAGAAGTTGATATTCTTCATTTCATGATATCCCGTGTCTTGAAAACCATTGTTTCATATATTTTCTTCACTTATTGATTGTTTAATGTGGAAATGTAAATCTGGTCCTGTTACCCCACCTCAGCCAGAAGTGTAATTCAGTTTCCAGCATATTTATTTGGAGAAGAATATACTTCTTCATAGGTACTGTTCACTATTAGGAAAGAAAGGGGGGGGGGAGGAAAGAAGGAAGGAAAGAAAGAAAGAAAGAAAGAAAGAAAGAAAGAAAGAAAGAAAGAAAACAAAAGAAATAAAGAAAGGAAAACTTGGTTTTAAATAAATCTTATAGAAAGAGATTATTGGGGGGGCCCCTGGGTGGCTCAGTCAGTTAAGCATCTGACTTTAGCTCAGGTTGTGCTCTCATGGTTCGTGGGCCCAAGCCCTGTGTCAGGCTCTGTGCTGACAGCTCAGAGCCTAGACCCGGCTTCCCATTCTGTGTGTGTGTCTCTCTCTGCCCCTCCCCTGCTCATGCTCTGTCTCTGTCTCAAAAATAAATAAACATTTAACAAAAAGAGAGAGAGATTGTTGGGAGGTAGCACAATGAGGAAAAAAAGAATAGTGTAGAGTTCTTGATGAAGCTAATTTTTTTTCATTTAAATGTCAGTTCCTTATGCTAAGGTATATATTTGCTACTTTTGTGTGTTAAAAAGACTTTCATCTGGTTTTGCTTTTTACCTTGTAAAATTAAAACTTGCTTATCTTCCAACTAAAAAACATACTGGCTTATCAAATTCTAAAGTCTGGAAAGGAGTGGTAAATTTTGGGACTAAAAACAGGTGAACTTCAGATGGCTGGGAAATAATTGATTTTTTAAAACTGTTTATTTATTTTGCACGGACACAGGCAAGCAGGGGAGGGGCAGAGAGCAAGGAAGAGAGAGAATCCCAAGCAGGCTCCACAGTGTCGCACTGTTAGCACAAAGCCCAACAAGATCCTGGCTTGATCTCAAGAACCATGAGATCATGACCTGAGCGGAAATCAAGAGTCAGGTGCTTAACCAACTGAGCCACCCAGGTGCCCCTTGATTTCTAAGGTGGCAAATAAAAAACTGTGAGCTCTTTGAATGTTGAGAGCGTATCTTCATTAAACATTTTGTTTCCAGTATCCATAACATAGCTGCTGCTCAGTATATGCTTATTGAGTGAATGACTGAATGACTGAATGAATGAATTTGATGTCTAACCACATAGTACCTAAGGACTGCTGGTCTGGCTGGCCCAGGAATTTTCCAGTGTAGCCCTCTTCTTAATTGATCTGGTTCATTAAAGTGGAAACAGTGAGACTAATTGGCTTTGACACAGGCTAATTTCCCCAAGTCAGTGATGTGGCTGTCACACACACTGTAAATAAGCTGATACGCAAGGCACCTGAGGCACGGGACCTAATCAGTTGGCAGGATCTTGGACCATGACAACCTAGACAGGGATAGAAGAAACAGTATAGCATTAACTGGTGAATCTGCCAAGATTTGGGAACAAAGACACAAAGAACTGACTGGGAAGATACCTGCCCTATGGAATATAGTCCTGGCTGCTCTCTAGAATCACTTGAGTTGTGTTTTTTTTTTCTTTTTAATATTTATTTATTTATTGGGAGAGTGCAAGCGGAGGAGGGACAGGGGGGTGCAGAGGATCTGAAGTGGGCTGTCTGCTGACAGGCCGACAGCAGCGACCCCGATATGGGGCTAGAACTCACAAACCTCAAGATCATGACTTGAGCCGAAGTCGGATGCTCCACCAACTGAGCCACCCAGGTGCTCCTTTGAGTTGCTTTTATAATATACAGATACTAAACCCTATACCCAGAAATTCAGCCTCAATTACTCTGAAGTGGGGAAGGAAATTTGAATATTTGTAAAGCTCTTCAGGAATTTCATCATATAGCTAGGGTTACAAATTCCTGTGTCAAGCCAAGAAATTAATAATCCCCATCTTTTTACCTTTGTTAGTCTCTCCCATTCAAAAGGTGTCGTATTCTCCAGCAAGATGCTACCAGTAAGAGTTATGCATTAGAAAAATGCCAAGTCAGATGTTAGCAGATGTGAAACTCCCTTTATTTTGGTATTGGTGCCCATTTTCCTTTTCCAAGCCTCTATTTCTGTTCTGCAGGAGGAGAATATAATTCAGTGTAATTAGGTAAGCATCTGTCTAATTTAGTATATCTGATATCATATTCAGGTCAAACCATTTCAATCACTATCCAGTTCAAAATCCTTTCTCCAAACTGCCTTTACTCCCTACTCTTACTGAATTTCCAGGGAAGAAATCTCATGCTTGACTTTTGTGAAAGCAGCAGGGAGATGAAGTCAGGGTGAGTGAGCTGACTGGTAACAGACCGGGCAGACAACTGAAGAGCTGATTCCAACTGCCAATGTCATCACCCCATCTGGTTGTGGGCATCTTCTTGTTGGCTCCGCAATCCCTGAATATTCCTAGCTTTATCCCCAGATTCACTTCTGCTTTATTCCCAGAGTGCTGGTCTACGCTGAATCTCTGCTTGTGGGGTTCGTTCATGACTTCCCAACCTTTTTTTTTTTTTTAATGTTTATTTACTTTTGAGATGGAGGGAGACAGTGTGTGAGAGGGGATGGGCAGAAAGAGAGGGAGACACAGAATCTGAAGCAGGCTCCAGGCTCCAAGCTGTCAGCACAGGGCCCGATGCAGGGCTTGAATTCATGAACGGTGAGATCATGACCTGAGCCAAAGTTGGATGCCCAACGAACTGAGCCACCCAGGCACCCCAACTACCCAACCTTTTTAAGGCTCGAGGCAAATGGAGGTCCACATATCTTAAGTCTATATATTTAAAAGTTATAAATCAGATCAATAAATTGCTAAATGAAATACGTTCTATCCTCCTAACTTGAAATATATACTTTGTAAGGACACATCAGAAAAATATATATAAAGCTGAGAGTTAGCAAAATATCACTTGACTACAACTGAGTTTAATTTGTATTGCACATGCCAGAGCATTCTCTTGATGGGATGGCAATGTTTGGATGAGTAATAGTTCAGAAATTAGTATATATTGGTTTCCTGGAATCCAAATTTTTGGCCATCATTTCAAGTAAAGTCACTAATTATGGTGATATAATCAAAATTTTCACATATAACTTGTTTTCTTGTGTTCACTAATGAACACATGGATTAAAAAGTAAAATGTAACTATATCCAAACTATAAAATTTTGGTAAGGTTTTAAGAAAATTTAAAGTAAGTGTAAACAAATAAAATTGTTTTGCCTAGATTGTTAAGTAAGTAAGATTTCTTCTAAAATATTTAAAATCATTGGGACGCCTGGGTGGCTCAGTGGGTTAGGCATCCAACTCTTGGTTCCGGCTCAGGGCATGATCTCGCGGTTTGTGTGTTTGAGCCCCACATAGGCTCCATGCTGACAGTGCAGAGCCTGCTTGGGATTCCCTCCCTCCCTCTCTCTCTGCCCCTCCCCCGCTCACTCTCTCTGTCTCTCTTGCAAAAATAAGTCAACTTAAACAATTTTTTTTAATATTTAAAATTATCTATTAAGATTAAAAGGCAAACTACACAGTACAATGAATATCAATTCATTTTTTCACAAAATTTTATATCAAAGTGATTCATCGACACTATAAATTTCAAAATTTTAATTCTTAGTAAATATTTTTATAGAAACAGAACTATTTGTAATTCTAGCATTGAATGCCCATGAAATTGCCAATATAAAGGAAAGTGATTGCGCTTCATGCCTGTTACACTAGACCTACACTATACATGCACGTAAGGATAATATGAATAATACTGTAGCTAATTCTCAGATACCAGGTTAACTGTTGAAAATCGTGAGCACTGGGTAGTGTATGGAAACCAATTTGACAATAATTATATAAAAAATAATAATAAAAATAAAATAAATAAAAATGGGATGCTTAAAAATAAATAAATAAGCCAGTTATATCTCTTTGGTTTTTCTGGGTAATTGTGACTTAATTGAATGTAGTATTTTCAGGAAACGTGATCCATTAACTGTATATGCTTATATATATATACATATATATATATATACATATATATGTATGTATTTATTTTATTTTTCATTCAAAAAAAAAAAAAAAGAAAATAGTGGGCAAATTCATGAGCACCTCTGCAAGTACAAAAAATAAAATAAAGAGAACAAAGAAAACAGACAGTTGGCACCATAAGGGAATTGCTATTTCATTATAAAAGACACTTCTGAATTCACACTATTTGAGAGGAAGGATTTACAAGTTAATTAATTTGGTTTTTTCCTCCCCAAAGTGTTGTCACCAAATGCATGGCTGAAATCCTCCCCATGCTCCCAAGCAGCATCGACACAAGCGCAGTCCACGAAACTCTGGGCTTTGGACACAATTGCCTTTTGTTTAGAGGATCTAATGGAGTGGAGAAGCTTTCCCTGGGGCCTGAATAGTGTCAGTCGGAGAGCAAATATTTAGGGTTTTGCGTTGGTCTGTGCCGCCTCTGACCTTGGGTCCTGAGTGGCAGCATGTATTCTTCAGCAAACGCACTTGTTGGTGATCAGCAGAGCCCTGTAAAGATGGGGTCCAGGACAGGGGTCCCTCTTGCCGAGACTAAGCGTGGTCCTGGAACCTTTGCTTCCTGTGTGTCTGGGCAAAGAGGATTTGCGGAGCCAGCTGACCTGTGCTTCCAACCATCTTATTGGACCTCTGGGGCCCTGGGAAGCTTAGACTCCTTATTAGAACCGTCTTGGCTCTGTGGAACACTGGGGGGTAATTTGTGGCCATTCCTGGCTTGTTCTGCCCTCTTTCTGATCCCACTGCTTGTGTCCAAAGCCCGCTGGTGTCTTCTGCCCGTGCCCTGGCAGCTCTGGACGTGCCCACGGGTTCTGCTGGTACCATCTCTATGTTCAGATGTATCCCTGAACTTCACAGGCTATTCTCTGGGGATCCTCTTTATAGGAAACCATGGCAAGTGCTCCCCTTTCTCAAGAGTGTGAGGATGTGGAAAGAACAAGGCTTCCAACTCTAACACTCCAAGATCTCTTTAAGAAGTCTACCCAGTCTTTCTCTTGTATCACTCTGCGCAACACCCTCTAGCGGCGGAGTGAGGCATCTAGTTCACTTCTGAGTCACTCCATTGTTTTTGTCTCACGCCTGACTGGTCCTCACTGAGCCTACACATCTGTCCTTATGTCTGGTCTCTGACCCAGGAAGGAGTTCAGAGCAAGGGGAAGAAAGTAAGACGTGTAGATTGCCATTTTGAAATCATCCCAGGACTGTTCACCAGCTGGCTGTGGTGAACTAGGCTTTATGCCACATTGCAGGTTGGAGAACATCACTTTTTTCATGACTTTAATGACGTCTTTTTGCCCGCGGGTATAACATCAGGTTGACTCCAGGCTGTGAACCTGGAGTTCACAAAGACTTTCAGAAATCTCTGCCGTGTACTGCTAGACAATTCAGGTATCTTAATTTTCTGTCAGTCTTAGTGTCTTTAAACTACAAAATGCTTGCCTCCTTTTAAACTCAAAATGAAGTTTATAAAGTTTGTTTCAAATGAGCTTCAAAGAGGGAAAACCAAGTATTTTTATAAAATAATTTTTAGACAGCTCCCACTTACATACTTAACTCTATTTCATAATACTAATTCCCTTAAATGAAATATTATTTCTTATACCAAGCACAGCTGGCCCTCTGAAATGCATTGTAGATAATTCCACTTGGTATCTGCTATGTAATTTACTGGGTCTGCCAAATGCTGACAAAATAAATCATGTTAGCTGACTCCCAGTGGGGTGCTCTTCTGCAGTTCAGACTGGGCAGCTATCTCCATCTTTCCATCATATCTAGTTAACATCTTCTGTGCTTTGTGCATTTGTAAACAGTATTTTATTTAGAACTTTATAAATCATAAGAATGATGTAATTTTAAACATTGCAGTTCACAACCATAATAACAGAGTCTGGAAAAAGAGAAAGAAAAATATCTGTTTTTGTTTCTTTGTTGGCTTGTTGGTTTGCTTATTGGTTTGTGTTTTGGGGGTTTTTTGAGGGCGAGAGAGGAGAAGGTTTCTAATGAAGCTCTCGCATGCATCTGGAAAATTCTTACAGATGAAAGGTTGGCTGTTTCTCAGCCATGGAGCTGAAAAAGGTTTCCTTGCACTGAGAGAAAATGGCAATGCGAGGAAAGTCAAGGAATAATGAAACCCTACTTCTTTTCTGTTTGATGTTATGCAGGTTTTAAAAACATGTTACAGGGGCGCCTGGGTGGCGCAGTCGGTTAAGCGTCCGACTTCAGCCAGGTCACGATCTCGCGGTCCGTGAGTTCGAGCCCCGCGTCGGGCTCTGGGCTGATGGCTCAGAGCCTGGAGCCTGTTTCCGATTCTGTGTCTCCCTCTCTCTCCGCCCCCGCCCCCCGTTCATGCTCTGTCTCTCTCTGTTCCAAAAATAAATAAACGTTAAAAAAAAATTTTTTTTTTTAAATAAAAACATGTTACAAAGAAAGATCCTGCCAGGAGTTCTGGGATCTTATGTTGATATAAATTTTAGCAATATGGCTCAGATGAGACCTTGAGAGTGATTTCATGAATTCATTCTTCCAATGAAACTCATTGCCATCTAGGGTGTGCCAGGCTCTGTGCTCCATTCTTGGGACCCAAAGTTGAACTAGACATGTTCCCTGTCCACACAACGTCTTGATGTTCTCTTGTTGAGACCCCTGCATTCCACAGGCCTCAAATTAGGTAACTCAAATTTATCAATTTGTCCAAGAATGGTCATTCTATAGAGAGTTGACTCATCCTAAACAAACCAGAACAGTATGTATATATTCATGGTAAGAAATATATATATTCTAGTCAGTACTTGCCATGTATAAAAAGATGCTGACATCTAAACATCTAATTGGCTTGTGCCCAGCATTGAGCTAGGTACAGTTATCTCATTTAATGCAAACTGCATATTAATCATATAAGATCGGTGTTATTGTACTCATTTTGTATGATGCAGAACTGGAAGCTAGAAGATGGGAAGTTGCTCAAGGTCATACGGTTAGCACAGGGTGAAGCCCAGATTCCAGCAGGCTTGCCTGATTTCAGAGACCTTCCAATGTTATGATCTTGATCTCATTTAATGGTATAAAAGCCTGTCTTTGGTTCTTAGGTCAGTAGCACTTTATTCTTTCTATTTATTATGGATGTCAATCACTTAATCTATGTTTCCCAAATAAAGATTTTTTTTAATTTTTTTTTAACGTTTATTTATTTTTGAGACAGATAGAGACAGAGCATGAATGGGGGAGGGTCAGAGAGAGAGGGAGACACAGAATCTGAAACAGGCTCCAGACTCTGAGCTGTCAGCACAGAGCCCGACGCGGGGCTCGAACTCACAGACCGTGAGATCATGACCTGAGCCGAAGTCGGATGCTTAACCAACTGAGCCACCCAGGCACCCCCCAAATAAATATTTTTAAAAATTGGCTGCAATGTTTTCTATTTTGTTTCTTAACCATGAATGGAGAAGAAATTTTCCCAGTTTGGGGAACCATCTGCTAGGATCTAAACATGACACAAGTTGATTATTTCATCATGGTCTCATTGAGAAAAAAGAAAGAAACCATAACACTTCTCTTTCTTCCCTTCCTCCATCTTTCCCTCTCTTTTTTCTTATCATCTCCTTTCCTTTCTGCCCTTTATTCCTATTTAAAAGTACCATATATTCAGCCCAATTCACTCATATCTTAGTGGGAAGAAACATATGTGTATGGAGAATTATCAGGAAATACACATTATACAATAAGAGAAATATAGCCAAAATATAGGTCCAGCCCAGAAGAGAGTATGGTTAACTCTATCCTGAAGACGGTGGGGCCACGGAATCTTTCACCCAGAAGATGCTTGATGTTGATGCTTGAAAAATGAAGAGGCAAGAGGAAGAGCAGCTCAGGGAGAGAGCACAGAGTATGAAAAGCCCTGATGTGTCTTTGTTGGCTACAGATTCCTGTACCAGTGACTACTCAGTGCAATATTAAGAAGAGGAAGGGAGATGCAGAAAGGTGGAGCCGAGCAAGTATTGTGTTGATATTGGCAAAGTGTGGTTTCCAAAGACAAGTGTCCTGCTGCTCCGAGCATTGTTAGAGTGGAAGGTGAGGCAGCTGCAGGGATGGCACCGAGCCAGTCAGTGTTGATGGAATGACTTCTCTCTCTCCTGGAAATTATGATGCTAAATACTTCATTTTTTTTAATGTTTATTTTTTTTGACAGAGAGAAAGAGAGAGTGTGTGTGCGTGTGCAACTGGGGAAGGGACAGAGAGAGAGGGAGACAGATGATCCGAAGGGGGCTCTGTGCTGACAGCAGAGAGCCCGATGTGGGGGCTCCAACTCATGAACCACAAGATCATGACCAGAGCTGAAGTCAGATGCTGAACCGACTGAGCCACCCAGGCGGTTTTTCTCAGTACTTTTCCTGTTTGTTGTAAAAGCCATGTGACATGATACAAATTATTTTCTTGGAAATCTTTAATGCAAGGAGAGTGGGGTCTATGTGATGATTTAGACCAACCCGTAATGACAGGGATGAGGCCCGCCTCTCCTGAAGCACATAGCTGCACAATGCTAGAATTCTGTCAACATCAAGGAGGGAGGAAATCGCTGCTGGGCAGGCATTCAACTATGTCTGCTGCAGAGCGAATGAAAAATGAAAGGACAAGGTGATTGACTTTGCAGTTAAGTACAGATACTTAATTGGTACTCCTGTACTAATGAAGAAGGAGCATTGTATATTTTCTCTCTTTGTTAGTACCATCCACATCATTATAGGTCATGTATAATGGTCTGTAGAGAAGTTTTGTTAGTTTTTGTTTTGTTTTGTCACATCTTTATCATTTTCAAAACAGGGCTTTATAAAAGTGCTTTGAAATATCTATCCATCATCTGCAAGGTACAGGAGATTTTTAATTGGCCTTGATTCATTCGATATCGGAATACGTATAGAAGGCAAGGGATTTGTTTTCTTGTGAAAGTAGTCTTTTCTAAAATCAAAGATGGTAAATGAAAATGTTTCTTCTGGAACAAAAAAATAGAAGCCATCAGAGATCTTGGATGATCTCAAGGAAAGCCACCTACCTAGTCTGGACCTCTTGATCATCACTGGACTATTATAAAAGAAAAAATTCTATCTTCTTTGAGGTACTGCATTTTAGAGTCTATTTATTATTATTTAAAAATTTTTTTAATTTTTTTTTTTTTGAGAGACAGAGAGACAGAGCACAAGTGAGGGAGGGGCAGAGAGAGAGTGGGAGACGCGGAATCCAAAGCAGGCTCCAGGTCTGAGCTGTCAGCACAGAGCACGACGTGGGGCTCGAACTCACAAACCGTGAGATCATGACCTGAGCCGAAGTCAGAGGTTTAACTGACTGAGCCACCCAGGCACCTTAGAGGCTAGTTATTACAACAGTCTATCCTAACACACTCGTTACCTTTTTTGAAGAGGGACCAAATCTTCCAGTTTTGTCACAAGAACCTGAAATTTAGAATTTTGTATAAAATCTACAGGTCTCTCTTTTTTATTAAAGGTTGCTTGTTAATTCAATATTATTTGAAGCCCCGTTTAGGGAAAAAACCACATGTCCACACATCACCACTGCCTCTTTGGCATGGTTTCTTGCCTCCAACACTTCTTGGCTTTATGACTGGCTGCTTGTGTGTTTTGACTCTACCACAGATGCAACAATATTTGCAGGGAGGCAGAGACGGGGTCCCTGGCCAATATTTGAAAAGAGAGGATGAATGGTAGGTTGTGGACTCTCTATGTCCCTTATTTGGTACTTTATAAAGAAATTAATTTATCAGGTGAAAGTACTACAGAACATCCAGCTCCTCAAATCAAGGATGTAGTGGTAGATGACGGCAAACGGAAGGACAGCCTACAGCGGACTGCCGAGGGGATTAGATGGGTTAACATGTGTAAGGACTTAAAACAGAGCTGGAAAACAGTAAACACACACTTAACACTGGGTGTTAGTGTTATGCAACTTGCCCAAGGTCACAGCTAGTCAGCTGAGGAGTATACATGGACCTCCTAAACAGACTTTTCATGTTTCAACTTGTTCAAAATTTTTGTCATTTTGCTCTGTGTTCTCAAAATTTCCATTACTTTATCTTCTATATGACTAATTCTATCTTTAATCAGGTTCATTATTTAGTTCACTTTTTAATTGAGGTGTGGGGTTTTTTGGGCAATCATATTTTTAATTACCAATAATTTTTCTAGTGTCCTGGCAACTCAGTTTGTGATGGCAACCTGTTCATATATTATGGACGTAATATCCTTTCTGTTCTAAGGACACTAACAAATTATTTTTTTAAGTTCTCTTTCATTTCCTGCATTATTTCTATTTCGTTTTTCCAAGGTCATCTATTCTGTTTGCTCATCTGGTCCTTTTCCTTACTTGTATTGGTTTTCCTCAAATATCTAATGATCTTACGTTGGTCATTCACATTTATGAGTGAAGGTTTAGGTTGACTTGTATGGAGACTTAGCATGATTTTCCTCTGTAGGTGTGTGAGTCTTCTTTCCCCAGCAGACTTCTCCTAGGGGTTGACTGCATGCTTTGTATAAGTGCCTGGTTGTATTGACAGTCTTTTGGGTTCATGGATATAAAGCAGACAGGCAGCCTGAAGATATCCTCCAATTACCACAAAGCAGGACTTTGGCTATGGAAGGCTTCAGTACATTTCTTTCCAGTCTCTTTCTGGGTGGAAGGGGAAAGGGGACGGTCTCAGGTTACTTTCAGCTCTACTTCTCTTTCTGGGCCCTGTTTAAAAGACTTTTCCAAGCAGATAACCTACATTCTTTTTTTTTTTTTAATTTTTTTTTCAACGTTTATTTTATTTTTGGGACAGAGAGAGACAGAGCATGAACGGGGGAGGGGCAGAGAGAGAGGGAGACACAGACTCGGACACAGGCTCCAGGCTCTGAGCCATCAGCCCAGAGCCTGACGCGGGGCTCGAACTCACGGACCGCGAGATCGTGACCTGGCTGAA
>NW_024412377.1:28555957-28749935 GCF_014898765.1 Herpailurus yagouaroundi | reverse complement strand
CTCGAACTCACGGACCGCGAGATCGTGACCTGGCTGAAGTCGGACGCCCAACCGACTGCGCCACCCCGGCGCCCCCCCCCCCCCCCTTTTTAAATCTTCTTAGAAGTCCTCATAATTTTTCATCCAACGACGGCATGTACATAAAGGTGACACTTTAATGAGCATCACCTATATTTTTTTACTTACCCCTTTGTATGACTTTTCATATTTTCTGAATGGATTTTGAAGTGTGTGCTCAGCTTGTTATTTTAATTAGTCTTTTTTTGTAAGTAAGTTTAAAAGTTCCTTTCTCTATTGTCTTCTTTAAATGTGTTTTAGGATTGATTATCTACATGGGCTTACTTTGGAAAGCTGACAGTGAAGAAGTGTATGTTTGCTGACAGCTGATGTACGTAATATACAAGAAAACATACCAGGAGTTTTATTTAATTGTACCAATAACACTTAAGTCTAGGTAGACTGCAGAGTTCCTGGGAGAGCTTCAAGCTCCCTGAATTGAGAAACAATTTAAAAGATCAGAAGTAGAAGGTTGATTCTTTCTTGATGTACCCAACTGGACCCCTGAGACAATGAGCAGGATCCTGTATTCTGACCCTTCCATCTTCTTCAACCTCAGTCGCTTTGGGTCCTCACTGTGCAACAAAGGAGTGGCTTTGGTGGCCCTGGTTCTGACACAACTGTTCAGGGAGTCCCCACCCTACAGCTCACTAGGTGCTGTTGTTATTTGAAGCTACATATCAATGTCTGAGCTACAAAACCTGATCCTCACATGCCATTCATGAATGCCAGAGAGATAAGGAGTGTGTGTGCGTGTGTGTGTGTGTGTGTGTGTGTGTGTGTGTGTGTGGTTTGGGAGGCAAGAAGTGGTTGTAGTCCAACAGTCAATATTTATTGACTATCATGAGCAGGCCTCTGAAGTCATATATGTGGGAATATAACGAGTTCCTAGATACCTTTTCTCCAATGCCCCGCCAAGGAGCTGAATTTATATTAAAACCTCTCCCATTCTTGAAAATACAACCTGTTCCGGACTGAATGTTTGTGTCCTCCCCAACCCCAAATTCAGATATTGAAATCGTAACCTCCAATATGATGGTGCTAGGTGGAGCCTCTAGGAGGTGATTCGGTCATGAGGAAGGAGTCCTCCTGAATGGAATTAGTGCCCTCATAAAAGGGACTCCAGAGAGGTCTCTCACCTTCTTCCCACTGTGTGAGGACACAGTGAGAAGTCAGCAGCCTGCAGGCCAGAAGAGAGCCCTCACCAGAACCCCACCATGCTGGCACCCTGATCTTGGACTTCCAGGCTCCAGAACTGTGAGAAATGAATTTCAGTTGTTTATAAGCCATCAGTTTATGATACTTTGTTACAGCAGCCCCATAACACACAACCTAATTGCTTTTTTAATCGAAAGTTTAAAAATAAAATAGTAATAAATTTTTTTAAGTGGTGTAGAAGGGAACATCTGTACGGTTGAGAAGTAGTGAGTAAAATGACCATCTGGTCCTATTTAAAAATGAGTGTGGCATCTTCACGTAAGGCCCAGCCTTACGTGGCTCTCCTCTGCCACAGAGGTCTCTCTGAGCTTAATGATCATGCCCCTTTGTCAATAGCAGATGTTTCCGAGTGTAGCCCAATGTGGGTTTGTTTGTTTGCTTATAAATGGTATTCATGTGCTGCTCCACAAATACAGTATGAATGTTAACATTTCCCATCTTTGTATATGTTTTATAATATAGAAAGTAGGGGCGCCTGGGTGGCGCAGTCGGTTAAGCGTCCGACTTCAGCCAGGTCACGATCTCGCGGTCCGTGAGTTCGAGCCCCGCGTCAGGCTCTGGGCTGATGGCTGGGAGCCTGGAGCCTGTTTCCGATTCTGTGTCTCCCTCTCTCTCTGCCCCTCCCCCGTTCATGCTCTGTCTCTGTCTGTCCCATAAATAAATAAAAACGTTGAAAAAAAAATTTTATAGAGAGTAAAAAGTTAAATAGGAAAAGAAATGTGGAGAGCTTCTCTCCACGTCCTAATAAATCACATTGCCCATTCCTTGTATTCTTTCAATCAGGTTCATTAAAAGTAACTATATTTAAAATTTTTAATCATGGAAATTAAATATATATATATATATGTGTGTGTGTGTGTGTGTGTGTGTGTAGGAATATATAAATGAAGGAATAATATGTCTCATGTGTTCACTTAGTTTTAATAAATATCAATTTATGGCAAGACTTTCTTATGGGCAGGGGGTGGGGAATTCCAAGAGGCTTTTATTGAGATAAATTGACAAAAACCAAGATTTTATCAACCGTTTTTTTCTGAACCTTATAGACTCAGCAGAGACTCTGGTCCATATATGTGTACACACAACATAATACATCCCAACAAAAACAGAGTCCCACTGGAACACTTGCCAATTAACAGAAAGCCAAATTTCCCTGTCCCCAAATGTTTTTAAAATGTTGAGTCCCCACTGTACACTTTTCAGTGGAACTGATCCCTTATGGCTTAGGACATTGGGATTCTATTCCTATTTTTACTGAACAAAAAATACATTTTTCAAATTTTAGCCTTATTTTAAGAAAGGGAAGTGACTTTGTTTTCTCCAGGCACCTCTCCCCTACAACCACTGGTTAAAATACAGTATGATTTATGGCAAGTCTTATTTTGTCTATACCCTCCATATCTCCCTCACTCAAATTATTTTGAAGCAGATTCCAGACGTATATTATGGAATATAATGCATTATACTCCATTTAATTAACATAAAAGAAAATGAGTGAAAGAAGAAATAGAGAGAAGGAAAAAGAAGAATGGAAGGAAGGAACCAACAAACAAACTAATGGAAGAAGGAAGGTATGAAGGAGGTAGGGAGGGAAAAACATAGTTCGGTGATTACTTTATTCCTGTGAATGTAAATTCATATCAAGTAACAAAAGTTTGGTCTGGTGCAAGTTGATTTGCTTTATTTTGGAAATGATCCCAGTTAATGAGTGTTTACCTTCAAAGAGTTCAGTTCTGCTACAAACCCATTGACCTCATGTCCATGTACTTCAAACATTTTTAGGTGGAATTCAGATTCTATAGGATCATTTGATCCTACCCAGATGGTGGACATTATGGAACCAGAACCACCGTACTCCCGTTTCCTTGCCACTTAAAACAAACAAAATAAAACTCTGCATTTTTCTGCCCTTTGGTTTTATTTTGTCTTGTTTTCACTTTGGCTATAAAGACAGAAAAAATGTACAGCTACAGAGATTAAATACCAGCACATAGCAATCCATAGGAGAATAATCAGGTAACTTTCCTACAACTTCAGACACAGATAAGCATTTCCTGAGCTCACTAACACAAGACCCCATTCTGAAGACATGGGTTTATTTTGTGCTGAGGCCGAGGCTATTTTGCTAACTGACCTTGGACTCTGCTGACCTCCAGAGGGAGCCCTGTTGCAGCCAGATCTGAGGCTCATCTGTGAAAGGGCCAAAATTAATTTTGCTTCAAATGCCAAGGCAATGTTTATGGAGTGAGACAATATTTCTGATAACCAAGACCCGAATGTTGATGTTCAATGGATTAAAGATCAATGGTGGCAATTTCAGAGTGTGAGCACCTTGAATAGGTAAGCAGTTTGGTGCTATGCCAGTGTCGCCTCCTCAATTCGTAGAGAGGAACAAGCATTCAAGCAGAACAACCTCTAATACAACCATTTGCATCTCCCATGTTTTAACAAATAGCAGTTATGGGAATCCAGCCAACTGTGCTACCTGAGAAATTCTTTGAGCTAAAAACATACAGTGACTTAGAGTAACACAACTCTAGACAGCCACAAAAGCCTGCCTTGATGAGCTTTATGATAAGCATGTTACATAAGCCATTGTGAGAGCCTGAAACTACATTCTCGTCCGCAATGTCTTTGATGGAAGGAAGCATGATCTTAAAAAAAAATCTACCATGAAATGTTATAAAGGAGCAGAGGATCTGTTATTTAAAATCAATAGAAATTCTAAAGTCGTAACACTAGTTCATGAGTATTAAACTAAAATGGCCATGTAATAATCCCTGCAGTGCTTTGGGGGTTGTAGTGAGGCTCTGGCCAGGGCTTCATGGTTTTCATGTTTGCATATTAGGGGTCTTTTATCCTATTCTTTGAGGATAAGAGTGATAAATGTAATACTGCTGCTTTTTACTTATACTTGTCATTCAAAGCACTCTGAACACTTTCAAAGAGTAGATATACACTATCATAAACACTTTTGAAACAAGGCAGGTTATTAATTAAATAACTCACTTGCATACTAATGTCCAAGGCATATGTTCCTGCTTCTTAAATATGGTTCAACTGAAAAAAGAAAACTCGCCTATAAACTTAGGACCATTCATATTATTTAACCAAGCACTATGCTTTCTGAGCTCTAAGTTCTAATCATAAAATATCATTTTTCCCAGTATCCATCCCAAACGCAGTCGTTGAGAAGATCAATTATTTACCTGTAACATGCCATTCAACAGTGGCGTCTTTTTGACATCACAGCAAGTTGGTAAGGGAATAAGCTCGAGTTTCATAGAAATTCTAACTCATCTTTAATCAAATTGCAAGTAAAAAATGCCAAATATTATTCACTTGTTTTTTGACCCAACCAGACTTCACTTTCTACACTCTGACTCTTTGCTTTTGTTTACAAGCAAAAAGCAAAGTATAATATGCCCATTATGAGCTACTAACTTGGTAGTGTTTCTGAAAAATAAGGGTATGGCTTATTATAACTGATTCTAACTATGGCTGATAGAGCTGATATTATTTTACATATTCCTATTACATATTACTTTCAGCTATCCTGGCTTTTTTCCAGTGGAAATTGGTGAGTCAAAACAGTCTCCTCCCAGAGCAGAAATGTGACTCGATATGCTGTGTAAGAACCCAGGAGTCTCTGTAACTCAAGTAATCAACCACAGGGTCACTGCCCAGGGCTGACTCAATAATGCACAACAGTGGGACATAGAGGAACCAGGCAGTAAGTCTCCCCGGGGATTGTCCCTATTCCCTAATGTTGTGGCACTGGAAACTAAGTTTAAAGCATTCTTGGTTTTGGTGTCATCAGCCCTCAGGAGAGATATAATGAATGAAAGAATGAGCAAAGCAGACTATTTAAGCAGGTTATGCATATTTACCTGGACAAGAGGACTTTATAAATATTCCATCTAAAAAAAATCATATATTTATATAAAATATAAACCATGTTTAAATATATATATGTATGTATATATATATTTCAGACACCACTCGTACCTCCAACACTGCAGCTGGGAGTCAGGAATCTCTATGACATTCCCAGAGTAATTACAGTGCTCAGCCAGGTTGGAAAATCAAGGGCCTAGATTTTCAGATACACTCCCAAATCCTACTCATATTTTTTGTTTTAAATCTATTTCTTTCTCCTCAGGCTATAGCCAAAGACAAAACAGGAATCTCCTTATTTTCTCAAGTCTTTATATTCACAGAATAAGTATTGAATAACCTCTTGCATTGTTTACCAAACATTTGTTTCATTTGACAAATGAAGACACAAACTCAGAGATGTTAAGTACCTGGTTCAAGGTTACACAGTCCACTAATGGAGCACAGGGCTAGAAGTTAGCTGTTTTAGCCTCTGTGGTCAGCTGACCATTCCTTTTCCCCCTTCTCCCCAGCTTTACATCCATGCGTAAGAAGAATGGAGGCATCTAAGGGCTTCCTTGAAAAATCAGACATAAATCAGGGTAAATGTAAGATATTAATCCCCATGCAATATTTTCTCTCAGAGAGAATCCTACACAGTGAAAAAGACTTATGAGACATATCAACCAAAGACCATGTGTAGACCTTTGGGTCCAGTTTGAACAAAATGTAAAAATGTTTTGAAATTATTGATAATGATTAAATCCAAGTGATGGGCACATAGGGCTTATTATGCTATTCTTTCTACCTATTCATATACATATATATATATATATATATATATATATACACACACACACACACACATATTTATACACATATATATACAAATATATACACACATATATATACACATATATATATACACACACATATATATATATTTAAATTTCTCACTATAAAACTTTTTTTTAAAAGAATCCATTTCTCTCAAGGGCTGACTTACAGTTTTATGGGTTATTTGACTTACCTATATAATAATATGCTTATCAGTGAGGTCCGCAACTTGATAGAATGTTGATAGCTTTATGTCACTCTGGAAGAAAATGCTTCAGCCTTCTGCCATGACTGCTGTGAAGCAGGAGATAAATGCCAACCGTTAAAGCAGAAACTATGTTTCTCTAACAATTGGAATCTCTTTCAAAGTAGCTAAATACTTCTATAACCTGTTGTACTGTGAGGGGCCCAAGACAGGTAGACTATTAAAATAATAAAGGTGGTTTAATAAGTCATGGCAGTTATGGAAGAACAATCACACATATCACAAGGGTTTTTATAAGTCAGAGTATGTTTGGGGAATTGTTCATCGCCTCAAAGTGGAAGGAGAACACCCATCCAGATCCGGCAAAGAGGTAACCTTCTAGTTAGGCTTTCAAGCTTAGCACCAATTTCCAAGTGCGCCCAGGAAGCTGTGGAGCTCAGACTTTGAGGCTAAGCACTCTGCCTTTCTCCTTCGTCCTGGCCCACCACCGCCGTTCAGAATCTACAAAGAGCTGTGGAATCTTGAAGGGCAGCATCTAGTAACGTTCATCACAATTTCAGGGGTAACAGCTTCTGAGTTAAATGAAAGGTGTTTAGGGTTTGTTTTTAAACAGTAATTAACTATGCTATTATTTCAATGAATATTTCAATGAAATATGCTATTTCAACACAAGAAACCACTGGAAATCTCTTTGTTTTGTGACCTAGAAGTAGACATGGAGAGTCTAAAGGGAATCAGAGGTAGATTTCTGGGAAGATAATGTTTTATGTGTTTATTTGTCTTCCAGAACTCCAAATAGTTGCGTTGGCAGGCAGGCTGCTCTATAACTGCCCCCTTCTGAAGACTCAGAGGTGTTTACAGAAACTGAAAGTCCCAGCAGTATATTTCCATGAGCTCATTACCAGTTCCGCTTATACCCTTCAGATGTTGCATGTGCAAATGAACATCCATGCAGTATAAACCCCTGCCTCGAGCTTTTGTTCTAATTACAAAGTAGCACAAGTCAGAAACGTGGTGACTATAACATCAGGGCATCTTTTTAGAATCCCTGCTTTGGTCACTATTATTCAAAGCAACTCCAATGCCATTTCTTGCCTGCCTCTTTATGCTAATCAGCCTAGCTCCCTCGGCCCCTCCTCCTTCAGCTTCCTTTAAGAACTGTTCACTTTCAGCTGTCACAGAGGGTAACTCAGACCAGGCTTGGAAATCACTGGATTTAACTCAGCAGCACTTTTTAAATTTTGTGTATCTTATTCTAGCAGTCCTCTTGAAATACTAGAGGCATTAGGTTTCGTGTCAGCAGATGGGTCAAAACATTGCCAAAACTGTAATTGGTTAGAAATAGTTACTTTGTAGGATTTTACACTGTAGAGGGGAAAGCTTCAAAGTACTTTGAAATGAAAGACAAATTAAGCTGTGCTTTTATCCAAATGAATTGGCATCTTTGTATGTAGGGGAAGTTATATTGGTCAATATTTATTTCAAGAATCATGACTAGAAAGCACTTGGAAGTTTATTAGAGAAGTAAATGTTTTACACTCAAGGACAGGATCTGCATGTACCTCTGTGGCTCTGGGTGTCTGGTGAAGACCATTTTAGGTGACTAACCAGGGGAAGGAAATGTCCTAGTGATACTGGAACCACAGCCGTATTGCCAGCACCATGTCTACTGCACAGAGAAAAGACAGCAGGCACCTGTTTAACAGTTTTTATACCTGTAAACTGAAGCTTCCAGAAGACCAGCGACAGCAAGGTGAGTCAGCCAGGCTAACGCGTTCTGTGACCTGGTCATTTGCATTCCAGGAGGAATGGTAGGCTGGGGAAGTACCTGGGGAATCTCTGGTTGGAAGATGCTTTATAATCTTTGATTTTTTTTTTTTTTAACTCTGAGAATAGACATAATAGTAATGCATAAGGGTGAGTTAACTTGGGTTCACTCCTGGTTTTTAAAGGACTATGGGAGACTATCAAGAATGCTATTCCTTGGACTTGTCCTTCTGAGGCTTATGTGCTGAGACTTCCAGCCACTGTTGTTTTTCTAGAGTATGCTATATTTGTGTAATTCAAAACACCCATCCAGGGAAGGCTAAATCAGCTACAAGGGGAATTTGCTGAGATTAGCTTTATGTTACACTGGAACTATCTTCCCTGTCCTGCCACTAATGGCACACTTTTGGATTTAAAGTTGAAGCCTAATTTTGCCTGGATCTCTGACTCACTCATTTGTGGAAAAAATAAATATATTCTTGGCTCTTTCCCTGTTACGATGTAGGAACAGCTGGAGAAAGACAGTGAAAAGTGTCACATTTCACATGATGGGCACTCATTCAGACTAAGCTATCTACCTGGCAGCCATTTTCACCATCAGTCTTTTTTAAAATTTCAAATCCACTACCCAGCCAGCTGCATCAATTAGTGGCAGATGGCTGACATGAATAGACAAGATGATCTTTCCAACCCATTCTGGCACGGACAGCAAAGGACACTTGAAAAAAAGGCAGGGTGCTGTCACAGATGACATCATCACTCCCCAGAGGTTAAGGATTGGTCCCGGACATTTCTAACTTGCCCTTAATAACCACTGATGGATCTGTCTATGTAGGGATCTAGGCTGCAAGCTCTTTATTTACTTTTCCACAGACACGGTTTTAGATTTTAGTGGTGTGGACAGAGCTGGCTAACGGGCTGAAACCTCCCATTTCCAAGGTGGCACCTGTGTGCTAACGTTTGCATGAAGGGGTCAGGCCACTTTCTTGCATTAGTTCCTGGACTTCACGCTGTACAAGGCTTACCATAGTGGGGGTAGAAAATACTTTATAATAAATGGAAACAGCAAAAACTTTTGAGACCATTTGGTATCATCAGGGCTGAAATAAGTCATTTTAAACTAACTGCTTTAGCATGTAAAGTCCTGGAATGTGCCAGAGTTTAATCATAGCACTATAAAAGTTGTGCTCTTCTGTTAGTAAACGCTAGTCCATCATAGGTTTTTGTTGGCTGTTCATTTTGTTTGAAATGTTTAAAGCTACTTCCCCACTCCAATTGCTAACGTAATATTTATTATATAAAATTTGCCAGGGGGAGCATAGAGGAGATAGTTAAAAATCACCATCCAGAGAGTGTTGTTCTTAACCCTTTAGTGCATAGTCTTCCAGCCTTTTCTTCTGTGCCCATGTACAACATACTTTTTTGCTTGATTTTTAAACAAAATAGAGTTATTTTATATATAACATTGTATGAACTGCTTTTTAATTTAATATTTGATTATGAACAAATTTCCATGTCATCATTCATGTGCACATATTCTTCTACAACCTTATTTTAGCTATTTATTTATTTATTCATTCATTCATTCATTTAAATTTATTTTTGAGAAAGAGAGAGAGCATGAGTGCATAAGCAGAGAAGGGGCAAAGAGAGAGGGAGAGAGAGAATCCCAAGAAGGCTCCACATTCAGCATGGAGACCGACACTGGGCTCGATCCCATGACCCTGAAATCATGACCTGAGCCCAAATCAAGAGTCCAGTGCTCAACCGAGTCACCCAGGTGCCCCTCTGCAGCCTTGTTTTTAGCAGTTGTATGCTCTTCCTTAAATGGATGTAGTAAAATTCCTTTAGGCAATTCTCTATGATTAGACATGTGTTTTATTTCTATTTTTTCCCTTTTACAAACAACATTGTGTTTAACCTAAGCAAATGGATAAATCATTGCAGAGGTAAGATTATTTTCTTGGGATACATTCTTAGTGGTGGAATTGCGAGGTCAAAGGATATGTATGTTTTTTAAGATTTTTGTTGTTGTGGGTTTTTTTTGTTGTTGTTGGTTTGTTTGCTTATTTTTTGACAGTTGGCCCTCCAATCGGCAGTATAGGGGTATATTCTCAGTAATATTGGGTATTATTTTTATTTTTCCCCAATTTTCAAAGTGGAAAATACCATGCTGCTGTGATTTTAATTTAAGGCAGGCTGTCTTAATGTTCTTCCTTTATTGGCCATACCCAGAGGAGACTGGAAAAATCATTATGATGACATACTTCCCAAAATACCAAGAAGACTAGAAGTCTAGTCTTTTTTTCTCAGACTGAAGCTTTTGCCTAGAATATTTTGAAAGCAACCATATTCTTCCACAACTGAGTCTCAAAATATCAGTCCCCAGAAACCACAATCCATAAGGTTGTAAAGCACGTGAATGCAATTGAGAACAGCGTTCAACAGCATTGACTGCTACAAGAACTGTCATCTAGAGATCTGAATTGACAAGTGACACTGGGCAGTGTTTGCTATGCTGCTGAGTAGCATTTAGTTACTCTTCTGGAGTTTAAAAGGATTCATTGAGTATAGTGGCCTTGATTTTTTTTCCTCCAAGGTACATTGGCACCTTGTTATTATGCAAAGTTCAGCAGAGGTCCAAGAAAGCAAAGCGATTGGTTTCAGAGAGTGAAGTCTGGCTACGAATTTGTTTATGGAGGCATTCTGAGTTTGTGGCTTTGGCCTACCCCCCAAACCACACCAAAGCTCCAGCTTTTTAATATACAGACCATGATTAATTGGCATTTAACTCCTCAGAGGGCATAACCAGATTCAACACATAGGTACTTTCTAACCCTCCCTGCTATATGCTGAAGTGCTTTATGTTATAAAATTGTACTTTTTGGGTGATCATTTAGATAAAAGTCACTTATTGTTTAGCAACTATCTGAACAACGACTATGCAAAGCACTGTGCCAGACATGGTACATCAGTTGAACCAAGCCAACTAAACTATGGTTTCCAGTCCCCATAGTATTTACATTCTACAGCAGCAGATGCTAAACAGTCCAGCACAGGAATCCAGTAGGCTTCTCTCCCTACTTGTTGCTGTCTTTATAGATTCTTCTGTGATAGTTCAAATCCATTTATCTATAACACTGATCTGAGATCACATTTATAAACATTAACTTATATGTCTACAAAGCCTCAACAAAATTCAGTTCACATTACATGTGCTAGGTAGACTTAACCATACTTATGTTTTATAAACCATATTTATGTTTATATACTTTAAAATTCACAAAGTAAATGTTTAGAATGCTTTAAAAATAACACAATTCTCAATACATTATCTTATTTAATTCTTACAATAGTCAGGTGAGGTAGTGTATTAGTCAAGGTTCTCCAGAAAAACAGAATCTCTAGGATGTGTGTGTGTGTGTGTGTGTGTGTGTGTGTGTATAGATAGAGAGAGAGAGATCAAAATTTATTTTAAGAGATTGCCTCACACAATTAGGGAAGATGGAAAGTCCAAAATGCACTGTGTGGGCCACCAGGCTGGAGTCCCAGGCAAATTGCTGACCAACATTACAGTTGAAATCTGAAAGTGGTCTGCTGGAAGAATTCCCTCTTGCTCAGGGCAGGTCAGTCTTTTTTATATCCAGGCCTTTAGCTGATGGATGAGACCCACCAACATTCTGGAGGGCAACCCGCTTTACTCACACTCCACCAGTTTAAATGTAAATCTCATCCAGGGGCACCTGAGTGACTCAGTTGGCGAAGTGTCCAACTTCAGCTCAGGTCACGATCTCACAGCTTGTGAGTTTGAGCCCCGCATTGGGCTCTATACACTGACAACTCAGAGCCTGGAGCCTGCTTTGGATTCTGTGTCTCCCTCTCTCTCTTTGCCCCTCCCCTGCTCTTGCTCATATATAGCTATCTCCATAAAATCCATGATTTTTGAGATACAATGTTTAATTTTTTTTTATTGAGCCATATCAGAGAAACTTCTCTGCAGATATTCAAGATGCATTAGTGTTCTTTCTGATTTTTCTTGTTCTGACACCAACTGGGTGTACTACAATTTAATTAAATTCTGTCATTATCCAGAGTTAATGAAGACTCCAGAAGTTAAGGGCTCAGTCTCAAGAGACCGATCCACTTAAATGCTAGCTACAAATTTCAGGTGTCTCCAAGCCACCTCCATTTCTGCCTGGATGACTACAAATTTAAGGCTTCCCACAACTCTCCCAGGTTTGAAAATTTGCTAGAATGACTCACAGAACTCAAGAAAGCCCTATACTTATGATCACCATTTTATTATAAAGGATACAAATGAACAGCCAGCTGAACAGATACATAAGGCAAAGTGTCGGGGGTTTCTGAGCACATGGAGTCAGGGTATCCCGCTCTCTCAGGACATCAGTAAGATCATCAGCCAGGAAGCTCCAGTAAGCATGGTGTCCAGAGTTTCCACATGGGATCTCGCTACATTTGCATGATTGATTAAATCAGTGACTATGATTGAACTCTGGCTTCAATCTCTCTTCCCTCTCTGGAGGTTGGAAATGGAAAGTAGGGCTAGAAGGTCCAACCCTATACAACCTTGTTCTTTTTGGTGTGGCCAGCCTCTCCCTTGAGTTTCCTCGTTAGCATAACAAAGACAAATGGCCATCAGTTAGGAAATTCAGAGGGTTTTTCAAGCTCGGTGCAAGGAATGGAGAGCTAAAACCAGATCTATTCTTTATTACATCACATTTTGGCTGTCATTTTCAGGATGAATTCTTTTCTTAATGTTAAGACAGTTTCCTGCAAGTCAAGGAACACAGATTAACGCCCGCAACCACTTATTTATTCAGTACAGTTTTTACCAAGAGCTGGGAGCTATATTAGACACCAGAAATGCAAGTTTTTCTGCCCAAGTTTATTTTCTGTCATGTGCTTTTTTGAGGAATTCAGTAATAAGAACTCAGCTAATGGTACTTTTTCAACTTTTTGGGTGAAAGAAAAAGTGATTTGACTCCATAATATTGTGACCCTGCTGCATTAATCCTCATTCTGTGTATTTTGGCCACACTCCTCTTGAGGGTTCCAGAAGGCACTTAATTTAGCTTTGAACTTAGTAAATATAAATATAAAGGCTAAGTGGGGCATGTTTACTGTGAGACCAAATTTGCTCTGAGTCTAAACCATAAAACACAAATTATATTTAGATTGCCGCAAATGCACTATTTCCCTTGAAAATACTCTGTGAACATTTATGAATATACTTAATTTAGAACACTTAAAAAATTTAAGTGCTAAGGAATGAAGATACAACCATGAGAAAGGAAACCCAGTGGTGGCAAACAATGAAATAATGCCTTTTATATGAAAAGATAATGTGAGATACACACATTATGCTTCTCAAAATAGATTTGTATTAGCTTTCCTTCTTTGTGATTCTAAAACAGTGAAATGTCATAGACAACATGACATCTTTTGGGTGATACATGGCTAAATAAACGAGGATCAGAGGAAGGAACCCTGCACATATTTCTGTTTTTCTTCCACCAAAAGGGAACCTCAAAGTGGCTCAAATGAGTTTTGTTCTATCTACAAAACCATTACTCACATTTTTAAAAAAAAATTTTTTTTAATGTTTATTTATTTTTGAGACAGAGAGAGACAGAACATGAACCGGGGAGGGTCAGAGAGAGAGGGATACACAGAATCTGAAACAGGCTCCAGCCTCTGAGATGTCAGCACACAGCCCGATGCGGGGCTTGAACTCACGGACCGCGAAATCATGACCTGAGCCGAAGTCGGTCGCTTAACCGACTGAGCCACCCAGGTGCCCCCCCATTACTCACATTTAAAGGCACAAATTGGTGGAAACAAATCTAGACCATTTAAAAATAACTGGAAAGGAGAGAACTCATTCTATTAGATTTGATTGTATTCAAGCTCCCACTCAGTGCAGGAATTCTTTCCACTAAGCTTTCTTAATAGATGGCACATTTATGACGATCTGAAATATATATATATATATATATATATATATATATATAATGGTTTAAACTCCATTTTCCCACTTCACACTCATTAGGATGGCTACTATCAAAAGAAAAAAATAGAAAATAGCAAGTGTTGGCAAGAATGTGGAGAAATTAGAACTCTTATACACTGCTGGTGGGAATGGAAAATAGTGCATCTGCTGGAAAATAGTATGGCAATTCCTCAAAAACTACAAATAGAATTACCATGTGATCCCGCAATTCTACTTCCAGGTATATCCCCCAAAAAAGTGACAGCAGGGAATCAAACAGGTACTTGCACACCAATGCTCATAGTAGCATTATTTACAATAGCCAAAAGGTTAAAGCACATCTTTCCATTGACAAGTGAATAAACAAAATGTGGTATATATATATATATATATACACAAGAAAATATTATTCAGCCTTAAAAAGAAAGTAAATTCTGATACATGCTACACCATGGATGAATCTTGAGGACATTATACTAAATGAAACAAGCAAGTCACAAAGAGATGAATACTATATGATTCCACTCATATGAGATTGCTAGAGTAGTCATTTTCAGAGACATAGAGCAGAATGGGAGTTGCCAAGGGCTGGGAGGGGGAATAGGGAGTTATTATTTAATGGTATAGCGTTTCAGTTTTGCAAGATGAATACGTTCTAGAGATTGCACAATAGTGTGAATCAGCATTATTGAACTATGTGCTTAAAAATGATAAATTTTATGTGCTTAAAGATGGTAAATTTTATGGTATGAAAAAAATTTTTAAGCCATTACTGGCCAAAGCCATCCCTAATTATGTTTCTGAATTTGGGCTTAAAAAAACAAAAACAAAACAAACTTTCATTTTTCCTATTCCTAAAACCAAAACTAGAAGGAAATATTCTGCTCATCTCTGATTCCCAAAAGCTATTTCTTTGAAAACATTAATAAAATTAATAAGCTCCTAATTTTTACAAAAAAAGAAACAAAACATTACCAATATCAGGAATGATATAGAGTGTCATTATAGATCCTACAGCTATTAGAGTGATAATAAAGGAATATTATGAATAACACTGTGCCAGAAAGACACCAAAAAAAAAAAAAAAAAATTCAACAGCCACTCACATAAAAACTCCAAAAGGATTTAGAATAGAAAGGAACTTCCTCAACCCAAAAAGAACATTTTCAAAAAACTGACAGCTAGTATAGTGCTTTCATTGTCAATGAAAGACTTAATACTTCCCTACGAAGATTGGGAAGCAAGCAAGGATGTCCACTATAGTCACTTCTATTCAACATTATGGAATAGGACTGAAGGTCTTAGCCAATGTACTAGGTTAAGAAAAAGAAATAGGGGTGCCTGGGTGGCTCAGTTGGTTGAGCATCTGACTTCGGCTCAGGTCATGATCTCATGGTTTGTGAGTTTGAGCCCTGTGTTGGGCTCTGTGCTGACAGCTCAGAGCTTGGAGCCTGCTTTGGATTCTGTCTCCCTCTCTCTCTGCCCCTCCCCCACTCATGCTCTGTCTCTGTCTCAGAAATAAATAAACATTAAAAAAAATTTTTTTTTAAAGAAAAAGAAAAAAAATAAAAGTTTTATATTTTGGAAATAAAGAGGTAAAACTATATTCACAGATGAATGATAGCTGGTATAGGAAAAACTTTAGGAATCAATTAAAAGAAAAGAAAATACTACAACTAATAAGTGAGTTACCAAGATCACAGATAACAGCATACAAAGTCAGTATACTAAAAACAACTATATTTCTATATATTAGCAAAGAATAATTGGAAGTTGAAAACTTTTAAGTATTCTTTTAGTAGTACATTTTTTATAAAAAAAATAGTAAAGGAGTTATTAACAAAAGATGTGCAAGACCTGTACACTTAAAACAAACATTGTAGAGAAAAGCTAAAGAAGATTGAACTAAATACATAAATTGGAAGGTTCAATTTATTAAGATATTAACCCTCCCCAAATTGATCTAGAGAGTCAAGGCCATCTCAATCAAAATTCCCGCAGACTCTTTTTTCATTGACAAGCTAATCTTTAATTTATAAGGAAATGCAAAGGACCTAAAATAGCTGAAATCTTGAAAAAGAAGAACAAATTTGATAACTTATGCTTTGGATTTCAACTTATAATAATCAAGATGGTATAATATTGGTATAAGCATAGAACATTTATTATTGAAACAGAAGAGGGAGCCCAGAAATTGACTCACTCATTTTTGGCCAGTTTTTGACAAAGATATCGAGATAGTTCAAAGAAGGAAAAGATACTATTTTTTGTAATACCCCTGGAACAAATAGCCCTCATTACCCACCTCACACAAAAATTAATTTGAGATGAAATATGAAAACACAGAAGCTTAATCTGTAAAACTTCTAGAGGAAAAACACGGGAAAATATTTTCATAAATTGGAACAGGTAATTTTTACAGACACAGAAAGTACTAACCATAAAAAATAGATAAACTAGACTACCAACATTAAAAATATTTGTTTTTTAAAAGATTACATTAATACAAGAAAAGAGAAACTGGGAGATGAGTGCCTGGGTGGCTCAACTGGTTAAACCTCTGACTTTGGCTCAGGTCATGATCTCACAACTCGTGAGTTCAAGCCCCATGTAGGGCTCTGTGCTGACAGCTCAGAGCCTGGAGCCTGCTTCAGATTCTGTGTTTCCTCTCTCTGTGCCCATCCCCCTGCTTGTGCTGTCTCTCAAAATAATAAACATTAAAAAAAAAATTTTTTTTAAGAGAAACTGGGAGAAAACATTTGTGATATATAGATCTGGGAAAAAAGCTTGTAATCAGAATATGTAAAGAACTCAATATAAACAATTTGATTAAAAAATAAGCAAACAATCTGTCAGACACTTTGCAAAAAGGACATATAAATGTCTAAGAATCACATCAAAAAATGCTCAACATAATTAGTCATCAGGGAAATGTAAATTAAAACCTCTGTCAGATGTCACTTCCCATTCACTAGAATAGCTAAAATTAAGAATGCCAATGATACTGTGTTGCAGAGACTGTAGAGCAATCAGAACTCCTATGTATTGCTGTAAAGTGATACGACCACTTTGGAAAATAGTCCGGCAATTTCTTTTATCATTAAATCTACGTCTACCCTATGATAACCGATCACATTCTTAGTTATTTTCCCAAGAGGAATGAAAAGCAAAAAGCTTAGAGAAGAATGTTCATGGCAGATTTTATACCTATGAGCTCCAACATGTGAACCACTCAAATGTACATAAGCCCGTAAATGGATAAGCCAACTGTGGTATGTCCGTAGACAGGAATGTTATCCAGGAGTAGAAAGCAGTAAGTTGCGGTTACACATAACCACATGGATGAATCTGAAACTGTACGACATTTGGGGGGTGAAGCCAAGAGGCTGGTCTATGGGGTGAAGGACCAAGGGCTTGGCACATGTGCAGCTCATACAGCAGTATGCTGCCGTGCATGGGCTGGTAAACTCTGGCAGTAGCATAGACTCTAACCCTTATGCTGTGTGATAGAAGGCCATCTCCTGAGGATGCTGTAGACATCTCAGATGGAAAATTCTGCTAGGGCAACTGCAAGATCCCTTTCAAAACCAAGATTCTGTGGTTTGCCCCCAATTCTTTAATTCATTTTGATGTTGTCTCCTCAACGGTGTTGTGCAAGTTCTTTGGGAGCAGTAAACTGGGTTTATACTAGGAACCACTCACAGCACTACAGGTCACCTGTAAACAAGTCATATTTTGTCATATGTCATCCTAACCCAAAAACTCCAGAGCCTGTGCTATAGCCCGAGTTTCCTTCCTCTCATGTGGGCTCATTTAAGTACCTGGAAACGATCTGAGTGATGGCTGGCCCTTGAACTCAGTTTGTCATTCAGTTTTAAATGTGTTGCTATTCGAGTCACCAGTTGATCTGTATGTAAACCGCTCACCACATCCGAATGTCTCCCAAAAGGGGTATTTAACTCTAAAACAATAGGTAAGAAAATGCAGCAGTATCAGTGCAAACACATCAGATCAGAGCAGGTGGCCTGCTTACTGGGCTAGCAGTTTTCACTGAAATTTAAATATTTGCATGATATATGTTTCTTAAACTGCACGAAGTGTGAAAGATTGCAATGTACCACTTTTGGAACTGGGCCAATATGGCCTTGGAGAGATGATTTAGATTTTAACAAAATAAATAAGAAGTACCAAAATCTCCAAATTAAACAGAGGCTAAGCAATAGTCATTATTATAACTCACTTTTTTATTTAAACTGGGGACTCTATTCAGAATAAAGTGCTGGCTCAAAGTGCTCATTATATTAAATCATTAACTTGACTTGAAATCTTAACATTTAGGCCAGGTAAATTCACACCTGACTTGCTTTTTAATGAAATCTATTGGTAAAGCTAGCATAATAACCAAAGGCAGGATTCAAAATGCAGTAAATACTCACATCCAGTAAAAAGCTGCATTCCTTCTACCCAATGATCAGATATCTCACCCTGTGTAGATGGTCAATAACTAAGCACGAGGTCATAAGAGTGAGATCTAGATTACTGACAAGAGATGATGATAGTCGGAAGATATCTTTTGATACTAAACCAACATCAAAGAGAATGAAACATGCATCTGGGAATTGAGCCAGAAGGAGACAGAGGCTAAACTGTAACCGATGAAATGGAAACTGACCTATATACTCGAACGGGAGAGCGAAAAGATTTTTGTAAGTCTCCCATATCACTGCAGAATGGGCTTCAGGTCCTAAGAGAACCCACAGCTAACAGGACACAAGTTCCTTTCCCTCAGTAGATGCAGAGAAACTACCAAGTCTCCAGACATGACAGCTTAGTAACTGGATTGTCCCTCTTTTTAAAAATTTTTTTTCAACGTTTTTATTTATTTGTGGGACAGAGAGAGACAGAGCATGAACGGGGGAGGGGCAGAGAGAGAGGGAGACACAGAATCGGAAACAGGCTCCAGGCTCTGAGCCATCAGCCCAGAGGCTGACGCGGGGCTCGAACCCACGGACCTCGAGATCGTGACCTGGATGAAGTCGGACGCTTAACCGACTGCGCCACCCAGGCGCCCCTGGATTGTCCCTCTTGAGTAAGAATCTGTAATGACTGGTTTCAATAATTGGCTCCAAATCCTTTCTTGTTCTGATAAAAGGAAGTAGTTCATAATAAGAAGGTATGTTACCATCTGGAGAAAAAAGAGTAAAGCAGGGAGACTTGATGGAAAAGGACCATTTTGGTCTAGGCCTGTCTGTGTTAAACTGTAGTTGACTTGAAGAGAAATGAAGTCACAGATAAGGATTTATGTGTATGTGTGTTTTTATAAACTGAGTGTGGGTAAGACATATACCAGAGCTACAAATTATGAGGGTCTGTGCAACAAGACCGACTTTGTCATAAGGGACTTAATGTGTGAAGTATGGATTCAGTGTGGATTAGTTTTGGTATTAGTTGCCATTTTTCTTTCTGAAAACTGAATACGCTAAAATTAATTAGTAGAGGTGATTGTTTTGATCTTAGGATGAAGCAAAGTAGATTTTGAGGGACTTGCAGAAAGCTCTAGCTACAAATAAAAAGAGAAAAAAAGCATAAAGATTTAGAAAAGACATCGTCAAAAAACACCCATAATAGATGTGCCGATGTCTTTCTAATTTTGTAAACATTTCTTATATTTTAAGGTTTAAATTCACAATATTGTTATTGTCTTTTACTTTGCTCGTAGCAGGCTACTAATGTTTATTTAGTAAATCAATACTTTTTCCCCAAAAGTTCATCCAAGTGATTAATAGTCCTAAATTACTGAGTGTTCGAGCTTTAAACTCCACTCAGGGCAATGGATCTTCACATGCTAGAAAACTGAAAGCAGAGGAGAGAAGTGACTTACTCAAAGTTAATAGCTAGTGCAAAGAGCCGGTACTATACTTCTACATTTGTTTGAGAGTGTTATGAAGAAAGGGCCAGCATAATAAAAAGTATCTACAATGCATTAAAAAATTAAGACAAAATAAACTTGAGTTGTACCTTATTTAAAAATACCCACAGAAAGAGTATTTACTTGTGTAATAATCTTAGTATTAAGCAGATGGAGAAAATGATGAGTATATGAGGGAGGGGAAGGAGAAACAGGAAGAGGGAGGAAGGGAGAAGCGCGGAGAAGCAAGGAACCAGGCGCTAGAGAGAAATATGCAGCCAATTGAGAGCAAAGAAAGGAGAAGAAGCAAATGAAGAAAAGCTGATTTAAAAAAAAAAGAAAAAAAAAAGGTCCAAAATGTGCTACATACATACACCGGGATATTATTCAGCCTTAGAAAAGAATGAGATTCTTCATACATGCTACAGCATGGATGAACCTTGAAGATACGCTAAGTGAAATAAGTCAGGTACAAAAAGACACAGATTGCATGATTCCACTTCTACAAAGTGTCCTAGGGCAGGTGGATCCACAGAGTCAGAAAGCAGAGTGTGGTTTGGTGGGAATGCAAGCTGGTGCAGCCACTCTGGAAAACAATATGGAGGTTCCTCAAAAAACTGAAAATAGAACTACTCTACGACCAGCAACTGCACTACTAGGCATTTATCCATGGGATGCAGGTGTGCTACATATGCACCCTCATGTTTACAGCAGCACTATCAACAATAGCCAAAGTATGGAAAGAGCCCAAATGTCCATCGATGGATGAATGGATAAAGAAGATGTGGTATATGTATACAATGGAGTATTACTCGGCAATCAAAAAGAATGAAATCTTGCCATTTGCAACTACGTGGATGGAACTGGCGGGTATTATGCTAGGTGAAATTAGTCAGTCAGAGAAAGACAAAAATCATATGACTTCACTCATATGAGGACTTTAAGAGACAAAACACATGAACATAAGGGAAGGGAAAGAATAATATAAAAACAGGGAGGGAGACAAAACAGAAGAGACTCATAAATATGGAGAACTGAAGGTTAGTGGAGGGGTTGTGGGAGGGGGGATGGGCTAAATGGGTAAGGGGCACTAAGAAATCTACTCCTGAAATCATTGTTGCACTATATGCTAACTAATTTGGATGTAAATTAAAAAAATAAAAAATAAAATTAAAAAAAAAAGAAAGTAGAGTGTGGTGACACAGGCTCTGGGGAGAGAGACATGGGGAAATAGCGCTTCGTGGGTACAGAGTTTCAGTTTAGGATGATGGAAAAGTTCTCAAGATGGACGGTGGTGATAGTTACGCATCAGTGTGAATATACGTAATGTCACTGAACCGTACATTTTAAATGGTTAAAATGGTAAAATATTATGTATATTTTCCCACAATAAAAAAAAAACCCCACTTAAAAGAAATGAATTGATTACAGGATCTCCTCTAATCCTTTCTTTTGGACTTATCACAATAGTTCACTGATCATGAAAACTTGAAGGAAAGAAAATGAATAGATTTAAAGACTTGTTCTCAGTTTTCTTGAGAATTCTTCAAGTCGTATACATTTGAAAAGTGAAAGTTTTTCTCTTATAGTTTTCTTTAGCATGATGAACAAAATGTTTCTGGTAAGGCTTACAAATTGCTACCTGGCCTTGACTTCTGCCAAACTAGCTCTAAATCAATGCAATAAGGTATCTGCGGCCGGCATTGCTGTATTCCTGCTCATTTCTGTGCCGAGGGCCAGCAGGGCATTTCAGTGACGATGAATGGCCGCCTGCCGGCTTCTGTGAATTCCCAAGAAGAGAATGAGGTCTGGGCCTTCTGGACTTGTGAGCGCCTTGGGTGGGCGGTTCTTGATCCTTTCTTCTGGCCTAGGCCTCCAACATCTTGTTCTCAGGGGAACAACATCCATTTAGTCTTGTGGAAACGAGAAAACAAGGAGCCTTTTTTTTCCTGCTTGCTCAAAGCCTCAGGACAAAGAGGAATAAGGAAAAGAGATTTGGAATTAGAAGAAGCTGCAATCAAACTTCTCCATCCGGCCTGTGTCCTTGGAATCTAGGAAGGAATTTAAAAATAGTGTGTTTCTTTAGTGAAGAGGAAGAGCTTAAATTTATCTGAATTCAATGTATGAAGCTACGCTTCAGCCATATTGATTTATTAATAGTCTATGTGAAGAGTGACTTCTTACTAATATGGTATTTTGTGTCAGAATCACCTCTTTAATTTTAGCAGTACAGAAATGCTAGAGAATTACTTAAAATAAAGAGATACCATTTTAAACCTGTGCATGTGCCTGGTCAATATTAATCTTCAACATGTCATAAAACCTTGGCTATATTTCTGTTCCCCCTCCCTCAGCAAAATGGAGAGACCCATTTCTAACATATGGAAGCAGTTTCACACTGCAAGTTATTCCGAGGGGAAAATATGTGATTCATAAATGCTGTCAAATGAAATATGTATTTCCAAATGGTACCAAGTTGACCAAGCACATCCTACGACAGATTCCACATCTTTATTACCCCATATGCATAAATGAAAGAACAGTTTAGAGAAGGGCAAACAGCCCCTTTTAGCATCCTCCATCCGGAAGTCCCATGTTTGTTGCTGGGACACATATTCAAGTAATCAAAGATTGCAAGTAACCTTATCACAACATAGCTTTATTTATAAACAAAATAGCACCTTCAAATTATGGAGAAATGGGTATGCTCTGTCCAAAGTAATACATTCGTCTGGGTTATTTTCGTCAGTGGCTGAATATATATATATATATTGACAAGAAGATTTTAGATGGCAAGGTTCACCATGCCATTTGCCTGCCGACATTCCAAAACAAACCTCTTTGGTCAGAATACGAAGAGAAAATGGTGAGACCAAGTGAAGCATCTTACAGTGTTTACAGAGGGCAAAACCAAAGTGCAGCTAGACTGACGCAGTCTGTGGCCACATCTCGACGAGGCTTTTACAAACCATGGAAGCAGGAGAACCCTCAGAGCCCAGGCACATCACAACTTCAGAAGAGAGGAAGCTGTCAAGTAGTCATTTAACTCACAATGGAAGCCAGGAGGGACTCTTTCTTACAGGAAAAATCTCTCCCGTGCTTTAGTCCCTAAATATTAGCTGTCTGGTCTCAGGCACATCCTGTAATTTTAGAGGCTTTCTTTTCTCATAAGCACAAGGGTCTAATAACCTACTTTTGGAGAATCCTATAATGCAGTAAGAGCGGCAGCTTACTGAGCATTTCGTACGGCCAGGTGTTTTACCTCCGTTACCTTGCAACTCTGTGAAGTATGTTTTATTATCTCCATCTTGCAGACAAGGAAACCTGGGCTCAGAAGCATCAAAGCCCTGCCCTGGCTTATTATTAGTAAATTCAGGAGATGGAATTTGAATCCAGGTCTCTTTTCCACCAAAGCTTGGATTTTTTAAAACCACGCATTCTGGACCTTAGTAAGCATTCATTGAGTCACCAAAAACTAATATATTTAAATCTGTCTTACAATAGGTAAAGTAGGATGGAAATGGAAGTCTTTAAATTACCCCAGTGCATAAAAGAAGCATCATGGGAGGTCACCAAGGTCCAACCTTTTATACTACTTCTTAAGGTCATATTAAGTTAAACAAAAGGCAAAAGGATAAAGATTAGTCGTGACATGCATAAGCATATCATATAGTAGCTACTGTCTTTAAGAATGAAAAAAAGAAATAATTTAAAAAGTCGGGGTGCCTGGGTGGCTCAGTCGGTTGAGCATCCGACTTCGGGTCAGGGCATGATCTCGCAGTCTATGGGTTCAAGCCCCGCATCCGGCTCTGTGCTGACAGCTCTGAGCCTGGAGCCTGCTTCGGATTCTGTGTCTCCCTCTCTCTGCCCCTTCCCCGCTCATGCTCTGGCTCTCTCTCTGTCAAAAATAAATAAAATATTAAAATTTTTTTTAATTAAAAAAAAGAATTTAAAAAGAAATGAAAAAAGAAATTTCTTAAATTTAATAATTTAAGATGATGACCGTATCTTTTGGGATCAATTACAGAACACTCTCAAAATTATAAAGCCATTTTTTCCCCTCACCATTGTGTTTTGATTGACAGAGTGATTTTGCCAGATGTTCTATACCACATGACTTAATTAAAATTATTTGTTTTTTAATCTGTGAACCTCTCTATTTATACAGGCACTAGTGAAGTGATTTTGAAAAATAAGAAATTTTCTTCAGTTGAATTACTGCTGCTATAAATCTCCAGATTCTAAAATGCAAGTGAAATTAATTCACTGGCTATCACCCACTACCGCACGTAACTGGATTATAAATAAAGCAGCACAGTTTAGAGGTGAGGTTGGGTGAATGCATTCAACACAGAATTCTGAGGGCTTGGTCCTACCTCCAGAATGGTAGCAAGGGCCATGTTTGACACAGAGTCTGAGTCTTTTTGCTTCTTGCTCACATCAAAGACTTTTATTATCTCTATGCCTTGATTTTCCAAAGTTGGTCTGTGTATACATCTAGACCGATGTACAAACCAAGGGAGGAAAGTGTCTAGACTCTTTAGAACTTATGATGAACAGATCCCTTGAACACTATCAGTATGAGAAGCAGATGGGCTCAGAAAATAGGATGGATTGGGCAAACTCTGGGTGATGATGGTTGTGTTCAGTGGGTTGAGAGAGAGTTTTCTCATCTTCTCCGATTTCCTATTATGAAATGATTCCCATTCTGAAAATGAGTGATTTCTTTATCAGCGTGGTATTGACGGGAAGAGGAGTAGCTTTCTTTTTCTGTTCTAATGTTGATTTTTTGTCTCTAGTGTGGGCTTCTCATAATGAATCAAAACTAGAAATGCTCGATTTCTTAGAGTTGGCAGTTTAATAACTTCATTTTCAACAAGAACTTAAAGCAGCTCAAACAAATTAGACGTTAGTTGAAAGGCTGAGTGTTTTTCCCTTCTACTTCATATACTGTACTTACTATAACAGTTTTATATTTATAGTACACAGAATTGGTTATTGCTTCAGCAGCAATGACCAGTACTGGAATGCTTCCAGCAGGATCCATTCATCCTGTGTCTCAAGTTGAGCTAGTAGCTTTGTGAATCAGCCTGGAAACTTCCTGTGTAAACTGCCTCTGTTTTCCTCTGGGGTCCTGGTTATTTTACTTTAACTCAGTACAAAACATCTCATAAAATAGAACCGAGAGTGTTCCGTCACAGTTAATAGGGTCACTCTGTGGCCCTACCACCCCCTCTGTAAAGACATAGTTTTTTATATGATGGTGGGTAATTTGTTACTTCATTCTTCTTGCATTTTTATTGAGCTCCTCCGTGTAGGGCTAGAAAGAAGTACAGAATATCTCATGCTAGTGCTTCCCTCATAAATTGGCAGATTCCTTTTTCTTCTGGGGCTGCCACTTGCCCTTATTAAAACTGTCTTGGAGGGGTTCCTGGGTGGCTCAGTTGGTTAAGCCTCTGACATTGGCTCAGGTCATGATCTCGCGGTTCATGGGTTTGAGCCCTGCGTCTGGCTCTGTGTTGACAGCTCGGAGTCTGGAGCCTGCTTTGGATTCTGTGTCTCCCTTTCTCTCTGCTCCTTCCCTGCTTGTGCTCTCTCTTTCTCTCTCTCAAAAATAAATAAACATGAAAAAAAAATAAAAATGTCTTGGAATATTTTAATATAATGTTGACGTTTGTTTTTTCTTTTTACAAAAAGCAAGATTATGATTCAGACCCTCTGTGTCTCTTCTTTCTGGGGTTCCATACAGAGACTAAGGTCACTTGCTATGATTTGCCTATTTTTTCTACAGAAGATCTCATTTTTAGAGTTGAAACTTCAGAGGTTTCAAACTTTTGGTGAAGAATCCTAGTACTATGGCAATATTTTTTGATGTAGTTTATGCTTCCAGCCTAATTTTTTGCCTTGCAGAAATGAACATTTTAATGAACATTTAATAATTTCAAGCCAAGACACTTTCCAAAAACATTTTTTTTTTCAGGGACACCAAGGTCAGATTTCAGACATATCAAAACAGCAAACAAACTTTTGCATTTGAGAGGAAATCATTAATGGCTTCAAGCAAAATATCTGAATGACTGATTTCAGCGTCAGTGTCAATATTTTAATATCCTTACTACAGAGATTTCTTTTGAAGTCTTCTGAGTAGCCCTTAACTTCACCTTACACTGAATCATAATCATAGTATGGGGTTTGAGTAGCAATCCTTTTCTCATTAATTGTCAGGTTACTCAGAACATCTGGAGAGTTAGTCACTGACTCCAGGAGTCTCCACTGCCATCTTCCTAAATGTGGTATCAGGTGACAGAGACCTGGAGGTGCTCTCTAGGACTACCTCTTAACCATATGTATACATCACCTAGGGATAGTGTCAAATACGGTCATTCTGTAGGTATGGGGTGGGCCTGAGAGTTTCTGTTTCTAACAAACACCCAGTAATGCTTCTGGTCTACCTGGTCCACACTTTGACCAACAATCTCTAAAACTCTGTATGGACCACAGCCTGAATTCAGAAACTTCCTGACATTAAAAGAAGAAGAAGAAAGATAGGGGCTCGATGAAGAGAAATGAGGAAGAAAACTAGGGATAAGAATATGGTAATGAGTGAAAGGAAAAAGAAAGATCTTTGAGGAACAATGAGGCATTTCCCTCAGACTAACAAGAGTCACAGGGTACCCACAGGTAATATCGGACTGGAGGGGAAGAGGACAGGGAATCTCACTTTTATTGAATGTCTCCTGTGCAACCTGTGGTCTGACATATTGCTATATGTTTATGTATGTGTGGATAGATGATGCTAGATAGATAGATGATAGGCAAATAGATACTGGAATGTACTGTAAATATCTGGATATATAGAGAGATGTGTGCAAATATAGAGAATAGATAGATGATAGATGGTTCTGCTTTGTTCCAAATGGGTTTGAGGAGGAAGCTGTACGAGATGCTTCTATATGCATACATTGCTTCAAGCCTCATGACAAGCTTTTAAAATATATACACAGAGACATAGATCATAAAACTGAGGCTTGGATTAATTTAAAAAAAAATACAGTTCTAGGACTATTTGACTTCCGAGCTCCCAAATCTATGCTTTGACCAGTTAGAGAGCTGGACACAAGTCAAAGAGGGTGGAGAGGACAGGGGCATAATGAACAATGTTGGAGCCTGGGCTAAGACAGTGCACAAGGAGAAGAAATTAGAGAAGAGGATGTGGCAGACATGTGGATAGGTCCAGGAAGAAAGGGAGAGGAAAAGGCAGGACCTGCCAGGGCTGCGGCCCAAGTGGATAATTCCAGTCCTGGTAGCAATTAAGAGGTGACCCATTTGGCATCACCTGCCTCTCAGTGGGAGGGGTTGTTGCCACTCTCTTTCCTGCCAAGTCCGTTTCCACAACCTTTCTGGCCCCGGCTAGGGCAGCCTGGTTCTATCCAGTGTGGAGGATTCAGTGTTCACCTTTCCCCAAATCCCAACGCAGTGAGAGGCGGTCCGCAGGACTCTGCTGTGTAGTAGAAATTTGGGGCCCCTAAGGGTGCCGGTCCTGTCCCCACTGGGACTCTGAGTTGGGGGTGCTCCGTGCTCAGTGTCTTTCTCCTCTTCTGGATCTGCTTTTGGCTCTGCAGATCCTTTTGAACCTCCTTCTCTGAGATGATTCATTGGGAAAATCCTCCAGTTACGTTTTGATGAAACATATGAAAATAAAGGATAGGGACAAGGCCTTATGACCCACCTAAAACTGGGGGAGAGGGAAATTATGGTACATATTAGAAGGAGGAAAAGTTTATATTTACTCACCTTCAGCCTCATCTTGTACCACTGATCCTCTCTCTCTTGCCTTGCAAGGTGGCTTGTACATGGTCAACCCTCAATACATATATTTTTTTTAAATAAATGGATTGATTAATTAATACATTATACACTTGATCTTAGACAAAAGGCCGAGAAGCGATTAATGAATACATTATAAAGCAAAAAAAGCATAAACTTAAAATTAGAAAATCATAAGAACCTTGCTTTTATTTTGAAAATTTCCTACTGGGTTAAGTAAAAAAACTGTTATGGACCCGATGGCTGGATAAATGCTTACCTTTGGCTTTGGCTTTGGAGCCAAAAGAACTGCTTGGAAGAGGGGAACCGAATCCAGATGGAAGAGGAGGTATGGAGATTATCTGCTTTGCAACTTATGTGCTGGGCGGAGTCAGGGAGAGAGGGTGGCTATGCTGAGGCTAATAAACTTTCAATCAGACAATGTATCCTTACATCCCAGCACAATGCCTGGCACAGAAAGGATGCCCAACGAATATTTGTTGAATTAATGAATAAAAGTGACATTCTTACTTTATCATATGTTCTCTAAGCTGCAAGTAACCCTTTACGATTTCCTCCTTAATGCTGCATTGAAGAGTGCTTTTGCCTGTGTTTAGCTGAATGTTTTGATTGAGGGAAAGTCAACGTGTTACTTGTCTAGAATTAGGCCTCGTCATGCTATTTTAGGCATAACTATCCTAAGTTTGGTTTAGAAGAGGCTGATTTATAATTCCATTGCATAAGTATTCCCCTACACATTCACGAAGCCTATTTTCTTTCAAAGTCACTGGAGTTCTCATTTCTTAACTCTAATGTAATTGCTGAACAGGAGCTTGTTTGAGAAGGAACAAAGAATTGAACCATAGTTTCATGTGGATGGGACTGCCAGTATGTTCTTGAGTATTTTCTGCTGGGACTCACTTAGCTCCAAGGACAGACAGTGCAGTAAAAAACTTGCATGAAAAACTGAGCAGGTTATCTCCGTGGACCACAAGAAGTACCCCCAGGTCATAGGGCCCCAGGAGCTTGGCAAGAGTGGCCTGGCAGAGTTTTGACACTCTCTTACGGGATTCAAGTATGGGGAACTGGAGAACCCCTTTCTGGCATATAACAAAATGTTATTGGCGGTTGCTTGAAACTCCTCAGTGAGAGTTTTATTTATTCATCCCAGGGATGGCAAATTACCTTGGCTTGTATGCCAGGACAATATACTGGTAATGGCTATTGAAAACCTATAATGAGAAAAATTCTGAGATCATATTTGGGCTCATTAAGAAAGTGTCATTTTTACTTCAATTTAAAAAAGAAAGTGTTGTCTTAAGTGGTCAATGTCAGCTAAGGATTGGTGGCGTGCCATATATTTAATATTCTTTCTTTAAAGCTTTTTTTTTTTGTCTTGTAAAAAGCTAAGCAATTATATCTAAAAATCCATTGCCACATACACTCTGAGAGGTAAGTACTGTTATAATCTTCATTTTGTTTTCAGATGAAGAAACTAAAGATACAAACATATTATTTCCCCAAGAATTAGTGCTACACAAGCCTCCCTAACTACAGAGCCCAAGCTCTTTTTTTAAATTTTTTTTTCAATGTTTATTTATTTTTGGGACAGAGAGAGACAGAGCATGAACGGGCGAGGGGCAGAGAGAGAGGGAGACACAGAATCGGAAACAGGCTCCAGGCTCTGAGCCATCAGCCCAGAGCCTGACGCGGGGCTTGAACTCCCGGACCGCGAGATCGTGACCTGGCTGAAGTCGGACGCTTAACCGACTGCGCCACCCAGGCGCCCCAACAGAGCCCAAGCTCTTAACAAATGTCATTTTCCCTAAGAATTCTGGAGTGCTGATATTTAAATCTGTTATCCCTCATTTACACCCTAGAATAAATGAGTTTCTCTCCATTGTCTTACCTAAAATAGGAAAATATAAAAGATTAATAAGGTCAATGGGGCTGAAGACAAAGTTTATCTACTTTACAACACTGTTTTAGACTGATTTTTAGGGGCACCTTGGGTGGCTCAGTCGGTTGAACATCTGACTCTTGATTTTGGCTCAGTCACGATCTCACTGTTTATGAGTTCCAGCCCCACATTGGGCTACATGCTGACAGTACAGAGTCTGTTTGGGATTCTCTCTCTCTGTCCCTCTGCCCCTCCCCTACTCTCTCTCTCTCTCTCAAAATGTAGAAACATTTTTTTTTTTTTAACAAGACTGATTCTTAGTTTAAATATTTAAAACATGGCAAATATTTTCCTCTAATCAAGGAAGTATGAGTTATTTCTGGATTATTCTAAGGATCTACTTGAGATCCAACCCATGTAGAAGAACTGTTCTTAGATGAGATTTTTCAGCCCTTTGTGGTTTTTCATTCTAAAAGTAAACATGTTAATCATTATGCCCTAATGATATTCTAAATGCAGGTAATTATACTTTGTTTTCCTTAAACACTTAAAGTGTGTTCTTTAATGGGATGAGCTCACTATTTGTGGAAACACATTATTATCACTTTCCCCAACTATTTATATCTGTAAATAACTGAAAATCACTTGCAAATATGCAAGTTCTAGTGTCCATGTAAACACAGTTTGGATTTTCCCTAAAGGCAGGGAAAAACACAAAACAAAACAAAAAATCTTCAAATACTCGTAGTTGGTGTTAGAAATGTCAGAACATGATTTGACTTTTTGCCTGTTCTTTTCCTTCTACAGAAAAATCTGTCATTGCTCAGCCAATATTTGTTTTTGCAAAGAGAGAACAAACTTTTAAGGTAAGACCAAGCTACTTTTCTTTGTTTGATTTTCACTTTGACCGAGAAAATTATCTCTCAAGAAGCTGCTGTTACTAAATATCATTGCTGCCTTAGTTTAGGCTCTTGTTCTTTACTTAGCAGAGTAGTGCCTCCAGAATATTTATATAGTCGGTTTTTACTGGCAGCAATTTGGCTGAAATGGGAGGCCAGAGGCCTTGTCTTGAAGCTATGAATAACATAGCATTTTTACCAAAATTATAGGGTTTTTTGGAGTGACTTGGAAAGGGGCAGGACTGAAAGAGGTCAGGAGGACTGAGACTCCTTGTGGGTCTCCACCACTGACCTAGCTTAAAACTGGGTATCAGATAAGTTCTAAACTCTGATACTTGATTTAAAAGGGATCTTGAAGAATTTATCTGCCTTTTCAGCCTCGTAACTAAAAGCACCTTCTTTGAAAGACGAACGATAAGATTCATGGCTTTTCTCTTTAGCTTGATTAGGATTTTCTTGTTATTCGTTCTTGCTCATGCCAGGTCATTTACCCTACGACCCACAAAACTAACTAAAGAAAAGCTCAACCCCAAGCCCTTGTCGAAAAGTCCGTTTCCTGGGCCCCACCCCAGGCCAACCGCTTCAGAATCTCGAGAGTTGGTGTTTCAAAACCAACCAACTTTTAAATCAGTTCCCGCAAGCAATTCTGCAGTCACTGAAATACAAAACCGCTCTACGAAGACTTTGCTTTTTCTTGAATACATACCTAGTGAGCAAAGGTGAGTGGCTTTAACCTGGCCCATCTGAATAGACCTGGCTTTTGAGAATTCTCTGATCAAGTGACAGGGTGGAATTCTGACCTAAAAATCAGCAAGTACTCAGCTCTCATTGACAGCTTTGCTTCTTTCCAGAGACCTGCAGAAGACACCCTGTACGAAGCAGCAGAACATGGTAATGACTTACATCCTTATTTCGAAATCAATCTTCACGCAAAGAAAATAAGCAGGCACAAGCATGTAGACATGCGGCAACAACTGTGTAAAATGTAATGGTTTTTCTTGTGTTTAAACATGAAAGGAAAGTGGCTTTTGTTTTGACAGATGACACGTAGGTCCTGAGGAACCTGACCCTAGTGACACTAAACTCCCTTGTTTCCCCATTGCCTGTGTCTCAACCTGCCAAAAACATTCTCTGTACGATCTCAAAATTCGTATGCAGTTTCTTGCTGAAGCCACTCGTTTCTAATTGTTCTTACTAGGATGATATGCCTACTGCTTTATAATCACCAAGCTGTTACCCCCAGTATTTAAACTTGTGCTTCAGGAGTTAACATGTTATCAGATGATGATCTATGTAGGCAAGAGGTAATTCTATTTACCTTTCCATATCTTTGCTTGAGGATAATTTGTTATCCAAGCAATTTTACCCTTCACATTGAATTTCTTACAGAGTCTAATGGTTTTCTGAGAAAGCGCGTACGGTCTTCATCTTTTACTTTGCATACTACACATCTTCAGTCTCAAGGAGGTAGGTATAGACCTGACTGTTGGCCGTTCACTGTTACGTTTACCCCGAGTGTGAAATTACTGAGAAACCTTCCAGATGGAAAATGTTTTAAAAGTCTACCCATCAGATAATGTTTATAATAAGTTGATGTATGAGGGGCCCCTGGGTGGCTCAGTCAGTTAAGTGTCCAACTTCGGCTCAGGTCATGATCCCATGGTTCGTGAGTTCAAGCCCTGAGTCAGGCTCTGTGCTGATAGCTCAGAGCCTGCAGCTGCTTCAGATTCTGTGTCTCCTTCTCTCTCTGCCCCTCCCCAACTCGTGCTTTGTCTCTCAAAAATAAACATTAAAAAAAATGTAATAAATTGCTGTATGAAAACAGCAGTCTAAAAATGGATTGTATAGTGAGTCACTATGTACAAATTCAATTTATCAACATTGGATGAAAGATGGAAAGGACATAAGCCACAATGTCGGCAGTGGTTGTCTTAGGTAATGGGATTACAGGTGATTTGGGGTTTTCTACCCACTCTTTATATTTTGTTGTGTTTCCAAAGTGTCTGCATTAAGTATGCATTAGCTTTGTAATTAGAGGAAACTGCCATTTCTCCCTAAGTAACCACCTACTTAAACAAACAGATGTTTGCCTTCAAAAGAACACTTTAAGAACTTCATCGTGTACGTATTCGGAGTAAATCCATAACTTAGTTTGCCTCTCTTCTCCACTCAAAGCTCATTGGTGATCCCTTTTATAAATGACCGCATTGCCCCTTGCCTTGTACTACAGCTATTTGTGTGCGTGTCTGCTTCCCACTGTGAGTTCCTGGGGGTCATCTTCTTGCCTGATAGAGTGTCTTACATGTGCTGAGCACTCTGAAATTTATTGGTCCGAATAGAAATTAATTTATAATTCTCACCACAGCCACATTTTATTTCTACTGATAAACATACAAAATCTTGTCTAAATTAGTGATGTAGAAATTTTTCTGAAACAGCAAAAGTTCAAATAAAAAGACATACAAAAACCAACCTCCTTACTGACTTTAGTTTGCAATTTGCTTCTAGCATCAACCTTGTCCCAGAATCGAATGAGATCATCATCCTTCACTGACCTCCCGACCTTCCCTCCTTCTGGGCCGGGTAATAAACAGCTTCTGGAACTTCAAGCCTGACACTCTGGTTTTTCAAAATCCATTCTCGTTGATGGTGAACCTTCTTACTCAGCCATTATAAAATGCTGGCATTTTAGTGGAAAATAAAATAGAGGCCTTAGCCAAGTATGATTAGAAGAATGCCTTATGAATCCCAACTCCACAAATCCTGTTTGTTTCTGGTAGAAAGTTTGAACTTGAATTTTTTTAGGATTTCATGTTTATGATAAAAATATTTTCTGTAAGGCAGCCATACAGAGTAACTTGTTTTATTTCACTTATTATTGTGCATCTGTATGGTTCATGGTACCTATGGTACTCAAAATATACAGCTATGCTTCAGATTCTTATTCTAAAGTTTATGCTTTAGATGATATTCTAAGGTTTAGAATATGATTCCTTTTAAACTTTTCACTAATTAAAACATTACTTCTTTTGATTTGGAATTTGTAGTGCTTTGCTAAGTAGATCTATTTTATCATTACAAAATATTTGAGATGGTTGGAACATTCTCTACATAAAAATTATGATTTATATTCTTTTTGTGTTTGTTTCTACTGAACAACCAGCTGCCTTTTCCAAGTTAATCTTGCCACTAAGAAACTAAAAAAATACAAACTATTCACTTCCTTTCAACTGATCCCTCTCTACCTGGGAGCCACAGAGTTCTCAAACTAACGAATTTATATTCTTATTAATAATTCCAAGCATGGCTGAGCAACATATATGTCAGATACCTTTCAGATACAGAAGAAATACTTTCTAGCTCAATATACCCCATTTAAACCTCACTGACAAGTTACAGACATTAAGAGGAATTGGGGTCCTAGCCTAGAGAATTTGTTTTATTGTATTTGTGCATAAAATAAAGGGATGGCTGTAAGTATCTGAATAACTGTTTCGATTTATTAGTATCTTAAGTTAGACATACATACACAAAAAGACTAAAGAACATTGATATCAGTAAGCATCATTCCATTTTATGCTGTGCAGTATGTTGGTGGTGTTGGAATGGAGAAAAATAGTACAACTTTATACGGCCCTTTGGTGCTCGTTTTCAATAATAAAGATCATAAACCATTTAGTTGCACTTTGAATTAGAAAAGCAATTCTACCCCAACATTTATAATATGTTATAATACTTAGAAGAAGCAATTCTTATTCTTTTCTCATTTCCACTAATCAAATGCTCGAAGGTTGCTGTTTCTGCAGTTTGCAACCAAGAGATGATCTCTTTGAAATGTACAGTAATTCTGTATTTGCAGCTACCACCATATTCTTCATACTATGAACACACCTCATAGAAAAATCACCTAGCATAACAGTCATCTTCTGTCTGTAGGTATCACCAGGGTAGAGAAAGCGGCAGAATTTGCTAATAGGCTCATAACATTTTATAAGAAATACATATTAACGTACACATAGGGATCACTATCATCAGATTTCATAATATGTACTCATTTCAGTACTTGTTTTTATGATTCTAGAGAAGACCGCCTATTCCATTAGTTGCCCAATTTTCACTTATATTTCTGAACGTAAACAGAACTATGTGGCAAAACTCACTGCCATCAGTCATTGTTAGCCCACCTGCCTTCTCAGCACACTGCCAACAGTGACATCTACTGGTGAGCTTAAGACAGGACTGTTAAAACCCAAATCATGTAGAAACTGACACCCTGTTAGATTTAAATTTTTCTAAATTGTTTTTCTTACAGTGAAGAAAAACAATGTTTTTATGACATCAACTCATGTGCAAAGGAATGTTGATATGAACAGTGCAGAACAAGGTATGTAGTTTATTACAAGAACCTCTGAAATTTTACATTTTACCATTATATTTTAATTTGGTGTGTGTGTGTGTGTGTTGGGGTATGGAGGTAGGACCCAGTGACAAAACATGAAAAAATATATTTGGTAAGCCAAGTCCCATGGTCAAAATGACTGGTTATTGGGTAAAATCTAGGCCAAAAGTAAGCACTAACCAATTCATTGGCTATTTTGACTTTGGTTAGTTAACATTAACCCCTCATTTAATGATGACTTTAGAAAATAAGCGTTACATTGGTCAAAATATGGAGGAAGAAGTATTTCCCTAAAGATATATTGACTCTTGAACCCTGTTCTTTTAAGGTCCCGTGAAACATTCCGAACATGTTCTAAGACCTGCTATTTTGCAACCACCTCAAGCTCAAAGGTGTGAAAAAGCAAGAAAAACATTTGGACACGATACCTTGGAATCCTGCAAGATTAAAGACAAAATGAAAAATAAGGTAAGGAACCTCCAATGGCAGGACTGACACAAATTCTCCGTCTTTCATTTAGTAGATTGCTATGGGCCCTACATCCAAAGTTAGGGGCTGCCTGACTTTTGTTCTGTTGCTGAGGTCACTGCCAGGCTGGAGAAACACCCCAGACTATAGCAAAAAGCCCTCAGTAACCTTATTCAACTTGTCCTCTTAAACTGGAGAGTAGTTTCTAGGAACTAGTTTTGTGGTCTCCCCTAAGCTGAAAAACTGAGTCCCTTGGGGTAGAAACTTCTGGGGTCTTATTCCAGTGCACTGATCCCACGTGAGAATAGGGGGAGCAATGAGGTGGCCAGCTCCAGGAGTCAGAAGTCAAAAAAGGAACATGGGCTTCCAGCATCTCCAGCTGGTTGACATCCTAGTGTGGCTTTGCCAGTTGAGGTCACACCAGGTATCCATCCAGACCCACCTTCATGGATAATGGGAGCAGGGAACTACCCCCACAGAGTAGGGAATTGGGAGGGCCGGGGAAGCTTCTGAAGACAGAGAAAAGTCTCTCTGCCAGTTGTTGTGGCTGACTGAATTCCTCAGTGTGGGCCTTTCTAGGGAGATTGTCATTTTGCTCAAGCCATGCAGATATGGGTTTGGGGATATTTTGTTGCTGTGTCTTCCAGAAGCCAATAGTTGAGAGGAATGGTACCAAAATCAGTAGGTTGGAATTTGAGAGTAATGCCATCCTTCATTCATCTCCAGCTAAACTGTTGAGGGTTGGTCACGTGTTTTGTTTTGTTTTGTTTTGTTTTGTTTTCCATACTGAACATAAAGAGAGTGACACATGGAAGCTGATAATACCAGCCATTTCATCAATGCAATGAAAAAAACATCAGATGGGTAGTAATCCTACCTCTGCCACTAACTATGTTTACATTCTTGGACAAAGCACCTAATCTTCTCTATCAGTGAAGTGAGAGAGTTGAACTTGGTCAGCATTTGACAATATTTTTATAATTTCAAATCCTTTTTTTGTAAGATATGACTTCATGAGAACTATTTTGAATTTTAAAAATCATTGAATCATTTCTGCATCGTATATGGTATGAGCTTTAAGTAAACCATGTTTTAAATTTCAAACCAGGGTGCCTGGGTGGCTCATTCGGTTAACCTTCTGACTTCGGCTCAGGTCATGATCTCACGGTTTGTAAGCTCGTGCCCTGCTTTGGGTAAAAACATGAGCTCCACTTGGGCGAGCTCTGCTTCTCTCTCCCTCTCTCCTTCCCTCTCTCTCTGCCCCTCGTGGGATTCTCTCTCTCTCTCTTGCCCCTCGCTTACTTGCACCCTCTCTCTCAAAAAACTTTCAAATCAGTAGATTGTTAAAAGTTTTCATTGAAATATAATCTAATAATCATTACCATATTACATAAATTCTTACTTTTATCCATTTAAGAAATGATGCATGTTGTTTAATTTGTGTTAAAGTATATAAAAAAAGTATGATATGTTGACTAATTTCTAAATGTTATTATATTGCATATGATTTTGGAAAAGTATGCACTATAAATTATAGATTAAAATTTTTGTTACATGTTATAAATCAATATTTCTTCTTTGGCATGGCTTTTTGAAATTTTGCATTATGTATTTTATTTTTTTTATTTTTATTTTTTTGCATTGTATATTTTATAAAGTTTATTAATATTTTTCTTGTATTTTCTTCCTAAATGATAAAGAATAAGAGAAATTTTCAGGCTATTGTGTGCAAGCATTTCTTCTTGAATAAATGTATTAAGCATAATGATGCAATGTAAGAATTCTGACAAAATGTAATTTATAGATCTGGTGAAAATTATCTCTCGGTGATTTCATAGAACTATTATTTTCATGTTTCTTATTAACTTGTATATAAAATCAGAGCAATTTTCATTCATTCTGTCATTAATCAATGGTCACTTATGCACTATACATATAATATAGCATATGTACTGTTTTACATATGAGTATATTTTAAGTACATAAGAATAAAAGTACATTTTGGCTGAGAGTTAAGTCATTTGAGTGACCGAGTCACGAGGCATGCACTTTGATCTTTGCTTGCCAACAGCATGTATTCTCTTCATACATATTTCTCACCTCTCAAATTCTGTTATAAAGGGAAAAATGCTCAAAATTATTTTTATTGATTGATGTGAAATTGAAGTGGAAACAGACCCTATCTACCTTTAAAGATATGAACTCCTTGCAACATCTTTGCAAATCCCTGCTGGGGGAAGGGTGAGGTGTAGAAAACATTGGGGACATCTATCAGATAATTTATAGGGCTCCTTCTGGTTCTAAAATTGCTCATACCTGGGGGCACCTGGGTGGCTCAGTCAGTTAAGCCTCTGACTTTGACTCAGATCGCGATGTCATGGTTGCTGAGTTTGAGCCCCATATCGGGCTCTCCTGCTCTCAGTGCAGAGCCTGCTTCAGACCTTCCATCTCCCTCTCTCTCTGCTCCTCCCCCACTGGCAGGCTCACTGGCACACTCTCTCTCTTTCAAAAATAAACATTTAATAAAAAAAATTTGCTCGCTCCTTCATCTATACATTAGTCAGGCAATGTGCATATGTATATACATCAGACAAACTAGTTGATTAAGTTACCAGTCAAAAATTTCTAGATGAAGAGATGAATGGGATTCCCTCCAACGTTTGGCAGCTGTGCTGGTAAAGCTCTTAGGGTGTTTTGGGGGGTTCAACAGTCCTGAAGGATATATCTGCTAAATTAGAAATGAGAATTAACTCCATGTGGCTAAAAAGATAAAAGTAACAAAAGGAGGTGGGATTTCTGAATATGATGGCTAAGTATACAGTCTCTGGTGTCAGACCCTGGCTCTAAAATCAACCCCATTCCTGGCTGCCCAAGCCTAGCCACGTTATTTAAACTCATTGGGTCAGTTTACTCATCTGTAAACTGTAAAATGTGGATAGTAGACATACAACCTATAGAGAGATGTTGTGAGGAGTAAATGAGATAATGTATCTAAAATGCTTAGGGAAGTACTTGAACACAGTAAATTTTCAATACATTTAACCGTAACTATTGTTTCCTTGTCTGATGCTCCTTTTAAGGCAACTGAAAGGAACTTTCTGATGGATTGTCTTTCAGATTTCTGAGGGGAGCTCCTGTTTGCTAGGTGAAAAATTACCCAGCACCAGAATTTCAGTCCTGCTGACTACTAAACAGAATTGTTTAGGTGCTACATCAGTAGGGTAAGTTAATGCTGAGGACACAGAGAGGATATCCTTTTATTCTTGCTTTCTTTTACCATTATAATCATTTGTGGAAAAATAACTTTCTGATACTGCACAGATAAATTGTCAAGATTTCTGTTTGAGATTTTGTAAAGAACACAAGTTTAAAATGCTTTTCAAATAAGATAAAAAGAGAGAGGGAAACAAACCATAAGAGACTCTTAAATACAGAGAACAAACTGAGGGTTGCTGGAGGGGAGGTGGGTGGGAGGGATGGACTAAATAGGTGATGGGCATTAAGGAGGGCACTTGTTGGGATGAGCCCTGGGTGTTATATGTAAGTGATGAACCCTTAAATTCTACTCAGAGATCATTATTACACCATATGTTAACTAACTTGGATTAAATAAAATTAAATTAAAAATAAAATGCTTTTCCCAATATCTCTAATATATAAAGATTATCCTATTAATATTGGATTATTTCTACTTTTTCATTGACTTGGGTGAGAATATTTCAAAACTGTGTAGCTAAATTTTTATTTAGTTGGGAATTAATGATCTGACTGCTAGCTTAGCCTTTTCTACCTTTTCTCTGATGTTCCCCTTTTTTAAATTACTTTGAATATTAAATTATTATTCATTATTTATTGACATACATTGGATAGACAACAAAAGAAAGCAGTATAAATGTGAACAATGAAAGTATTTCCTGGTATCATCAAGCATGAAGGCAGGTTTGAGTTGAGAGGAGATTAAGACAAGCCATGGACATAAACGGACTCACATGGTTGGGGCCCGTGTGGGTCCCACAGAGCTCACCTACAGCACATACTAGGGATGCAATGTGGAGCCCGGAGTACATCAGCCTACAGATAGACAGCTGTATGTCTGAGTTTCTCATCATGCAGAACACTTTTACCATTAAAAAAAAAAAAAAGTTCCAGGATGAAAAACCCAAATTAGACAAATGCACATTCAAGTATCACTGACAAGATGCATTGGTCATGCCTTTGCTCTGGAGGTCTCTGGTGGCTAAGAGCATTGGCCACTTGTGGAGGAGGAGAGTAGAAATTAGAGACTGACAGAGGCTGTGCTGGAAAAGCAAGAAGATAAGGGCTGGGCAGCCCCTGGTTGATCACACGGCCTGAAGAGTGATGGGCATGACACGTGTTTGGACTGGTTTCAACTAGCGCTGTCACAGCTGTGAAATATTTTAAATATTATCCCTGGAAGTACCTATCTCAGTTTTCCCTTCATTTCTCAATATCTGCAGATGAGTAAGAGTTAACAGATGTTTTTGTGCTTTACATAAATCTACTAAACCATTTGACTATTTCATGTGCTAAGGTTTAACATGGCTTTATCCATATATTTTAAATAGCAAATGCTTATTTCTTTTCCTTAGATGTCAACCAAATGAAGAGAAGTATTCTTTTAAAAGCTGCAGTTCTGATTTCGTGTTTGGAGAAAACATGGTAGAAAGAGTTTTGGTAAGAATTTGGCAAAGGTGTCTATTATATAAAAAGCTGTCACTTCAAGTTTCTGGAGGCAAATTAATTAAAACAATGTTAAATTGGATCATACTTTAACTCCTGAGTTCAAAGGCACATTTTCTTTCTTTAATGGAAATGTTCTCCTGGGAAGCAAGTTCTAGTTGTTAGAATAATAGGCAGGAACCCGCAGAGGAAGGGGATTGTTTAATTATAACATTATTCCTGATGAGAAATATTAAATAGTTCTTTCACGTGTGTTAACTGAAGGTATGCATGGAAATCCCAGAATCATCTGCAATAGACAAGCTCCACTGGTAACGATATTTTAATGTAGGTTTTTGATAGCCTTTTTCATAACATGGTGCATTTAAAACTATTTATTTTTTCTTATTAACTACAACCCTCCCCTTAGAGCTTTTATAGGGAAAACATCATTATAACTTTTTTTTTTTTGCTAGCTTTAAGAGGAAAATAATAAGACTTTAACTTGCCTAGGGAAACATCCTTGTCAAGTGGAAACGCCTAACTAGTATTACTATCATCCTTATCTAATATCGAGCATCCTCCTCCAAGAGGCCATTGCTGCCCCATCCTCCACAGAGCATGTTTGTAAAGCACAGCAGGGAAGTAGACAGCAAAGTGAAGGCTGTGCACCTGGTCCATCACACCTTCATGCTGCTTTCACCCAGACCAGCGTCTTGGTTGACATAGGCCAAGGTGACCAGTTTATCTTGTGGCTACTAGTTCTATGGAGGATCCAGAGGAGGCTACAAAGGTTTTAAAACCTGTGTAAAACCTCAGAATAACAAAAGGACCAAGTCATGAGGTCAGTCTATTCTAAGTTTCTTAGGGCTTTCACAAATCAATCACTTTGAAGACCTTGTTTATGCCATACCTGCCTCAGGCCGAACCCCAATCCCAAGAGTAGTATCATAGCTTTTCAGCTTAGAGGCACCATCCTTCACTCTCAAGATGAAAGTCAACTCCACAGTTCTAGAGCTATTGACTCACCTCTTTGGATCTGAACCAGAATGGACCAACTTCTAGAGGGAAGTCCCGGGCAATACATTCAGGCACATTTCTTCCAAACCATTTATTCCCAAATTTGGCACTAGATTAGTCACAGCTTCTATAAGATGTCACAGACACAAATAAAACATTTCCCAAGCCTCACAGGATCAACTTTAACATTCAGTTCAATTCAACAAACATGTTTTGTGTTCTCATGACATCTAAAGCACTGGCATTGGTCTCAGCTTTGCTGCGTGTTAACAATCATCTGGTGAGCCACTAAAGGATTTCTTAGGGCATCTCCACAAACAGAATAGATCAGAGTCTCTGTGGGTGAGGGTAGGTGTTAGGTGACTTGAATGTACAACCAGGATTGAAAAACATCTGGGTAAGTGGTTATACAAAGCTAAGGGAGCCACTGTGCTCTAAAGGTGTTTATAATCTAAGGGGAGACAGAGAGATCCCTGAACAAATGAACTACAGTTGGGATTGTAAATTTGGTTTAGGGAGGTACTTGTGTATATTTCCTATGGGCACTTTAAATCTGGCTTGTGAAGGAAACTGTACTTCCTGTATTTTAAGTTGATAACATCTGAGGACAGCAGGAGCTATAGAGATCACTTGTATTTGTCCTCTAGTTAATCCTATAATCCTGTGGCCTTGTGATTTGGTGGTCAGAATGCCTTCCTGATTTGTTTGCTGACCATGTGCTTTTCAAGGGGGTCATTAAACTTTCTGAGCCTTAGTGTTTATTTTCTTCAAATGGAAATAATCACACCCATCTTGGGTGCCTGGGTGGCTCAGTCGGTTAAGCATCTGGCTTCGGCTCAGGTCATGATTTGCAGTGTCTGAGTTCGAGCCCCACATCAGGCTCTGGGCTGACAACTCAGAGTCTGGAGCCTGCTTTGGATTCTGTGTCTCCCTCTCTCTCTGCCCCTCTTCTGCTCACCTCTGTCTCTCTCTCTCTCTTAAAAATAACATTAAAAAATGTTTAAAAAATCACACCCAACTCTACCGATTTTAACAGAATATCTTAATGTCCAGTTAAATAATGTGGAAGAATTTTGAGTTCATAAAGGAAAAGATAGAAACCTAAATTCTGAAGTACTGTTCCAATTCTCCCTGTTCTCCAGGGGGCTCTCCAGTATCAGAAATGGCATGGCTGACTCAGTTTTTTTTCACAGGCCTTGATTATAGCACATACACAAAGCCCCATGTGTGCAGCCTTAAAAGCAATTGTTGGCCGAAATTGTCTTGGGAAAGGGGCCCCTTGGGAAAGAGGCCCTCTCTCTCTCTCTCTCTCTCTCTCTCTCTCTCTCTCTGCCCCTCCCCTGCTCATGCTCTCTCTCTCTCTCAAAGATAAATCATTTTAAAAAAGAATATACTTAAAAAAAATAAATTGTCTTGGGAGAAAAATTACAATTCTTTCTGTAAAGATGAGCTCTGAGACAGCTAGTGCGTTCTTTGGACAACTTTATTTATTTATTCATTCATTCATATGAAGTGGGTATAAAGTGAAGTGCTGGGAATACCGAAATACCTTGAAACAGAAATAAGGGACACCTGGGTGGCTCAGCTGGTTAAGCGTTCGACTTTGACTCAAGTCATGATCTCATGGTTCATGAGTTCGAGCCCCACGCAGGGCTCTCTGCCGTCAGCACAGAGCCTTGTTCAGATCCTCTGCCCCACCCCTCTCTCTGCCCCTCCCTTGCTCTTTCTCTCTCTCTGTCTCTCAAAAATAAATAAACATTAAAACAAAAAGAAAAGAAATGATAGTTACGTCTCCTTCTAGGCATCAGGTTAGTCTGGTGGGAGCATGGAACAGCTGCTACCTCCTTCTTGGCCTCTAAACCGTCTCCCTTTGTCCCTGGAACTAGATCCCACCTGAAATAAGCTGGTGGTAAGTAGATTATGCTTCCTGAGGATGAGAACCAGGGTCCTCTGATGATAGGAAGGATTTCCCCATTCAGCACACAGGGAGTCCAAAACAAAAACAGAGCAGTTGAGTTCATTTGCCCTGTTGAAGTGGAACAAAGGTATCTTTTGGCTTACTGCAGATATATGGGGATACAATTAAGTAATACATCTTTTTCCTTCACCTAGGATATTCAACATCTCACCCAATCTCAACCTGAAAATGATTCATACACCAAGGAACAACCATTCAAATCCATACTAGAATTTCCTGTCAACTCTCTAAATTCAAGTAAGAATTATTTGATTTGTAAAAAATTTGATTCAACTATTATATTTCCTGTGTTTCCATGTCATCTGTTCAATAGCTATAAAATACAAAAACAGTAATGCAACACTTTAAAACTTTTTGGCAAAGATTAAAGCATAGAAAATATTGTTGTATGATACATAAGCATTAAAATTTTTTTTTACTTAAGGATATGAGGAATCATTAAAGAGATTTATCTAAACTCAAGTAGTTTCATATTTTTGGTAACACTCATTATTATAAAAAGCTAAGGAGACATGTATATTAATGGGGACAACAAGGAACTTTTACAGTAGAGAAAATGGGGTCTTTACGTGTCTTTTCCCATTTTTTCTTACAAACAGACTCTATTAAAAATATATCCCTAATCGAATCAGCTGCTGCTTTCTCTTCTAAGCCATCACCCAAATGCTTGCTGCAGAAAATTGATGTTGTAACAGGGGAGGAAGCTGAACATAATGTGTTGAAGGTCTGTATATCACACATTGCTCTTTCTGGGAGCACTTACATACACGAAACCAAGTTTCTATCAGCAGAAGCACCTTTAAAAATAAAGGCAGAAGTATAGTTTTCATGAAGACTGAGCTGCTTAACTAAACATGCTAGACACTTCCAAAGATTAACCCAATATTTTGTTGTATTCTTATTTTTGTACGGGTAATTTTCAGGAAAATGCGTTACTGGGTTTACAACCATTCACATTAGTCTCTTAGAAAGAAGACAGCCAGGGACCCTGTCTTAAAAGAACTTCAGACCTACATTTTATACTTTACATGCCTGTGTTTATAATCAGTGCTATTATTGTGTGATTTAAAAGTTCTACTTACACTGGACATTTTTTTTAATTTTTTTTTAAATTTTTTTTTTTTAACGTTTATTATTTTTGGGACAGAGAGAGACAGAGCATGAACGGGCGAGGGGCAGAGAGAGAGGGAGACACAGAATCGGAAACAGGCTCCAGGCTCCGAGCCATCAGCCCAGAGCCCGACGCGGGGCTCGAACTCACGGAGCGCGAGATCGTGACCTGGATGAAGTCGGACGCTTAACCGACTGCGCCACCCAGGCGCCCCTACACTGGACATTTTTAAATGATAAGATGAATAGATTTCAGTTCAAGATAGAAAAATTCTGGTTTCCTTTGAAAAGTTCTTTTAAATAAGTTTTGAATTTCATATAAAGCAAGAATTTCACACACGTAGTATATAGTATCATGCATAGGATTTGAATGTTGAGTGACGTAGCCATCAGCGTAGGCACGTGAAATAAGGTAGTCATTTTCCAACAAGGAACCGATTTCCCTTTCTTTTTATCCATCTGTTATAACATTAAATTTCATTTAAAACGTGGTACATATACATATATTTGTTAAGTGGAAAAGCAAGATGCAGAAAGTATGTATGATATTCTACTGTTTATAGAAAAAATAGGGGACATGGGCACTGGCATGCATATAAACACAAATATCTCTGGAAGGATAAACAAAATATTAGCAATAGCGATCACCTGATCACAGGGGGTAGAAATCGACAGACGAAGAACAAAGGTTGGGAAGGACTTTTCAATTTGTACATCTTTTTGCTTTTCGATATTTGAACTATTCAAAAATTGTATGGTTTAAAAGTTAAATAAATTTTTTAAGCTGGTTTACAAATCATTAACCAAGGTTATTCTGGTAAAAATCAGGCAAATAAAAGTGTTGTAGCATAGAAAGAAATCATTTTAAAATAAATTTCTATATATTTGACATTTCAAAAAATTGTCCTTTAGATCAACTGCAAGCTTTTTATATTCAACAAAACAACACAGTCCTGGACTGAAAGGGGCAGAGGAGCTTTGAGGCTGAATGACACAGCAAGCAGTGACTGTGGAACATTCCAGTCGAGACTAAGTAAGGAATCATTTTGTAAAGCAACCTGCCATTTCTCAGGGTAAAATTTCCAATAGGCACACATCATTTTCTGGAGATGTGTTATAAAATAGTCAACAAATCACTGTTGAAAACAATATTGTTTCTAATGTGCTGTAGGATCTTCCTGTTTAGAGCAGGCTCTGATGTCAAACTACACAGGTTCGGTTCTGCCTCTATCACTGACTAATTGGTGACCTTGGGCAACTTAGTCTCCCCACAGCCTAGTTACATCAGCTTAAAATGGGGATAGTAGTACTCCATGACTTATTGAGCAATTGTGAGAATTCAGTGAGATAATGCACCTATGACACAGCCCAGCACACCCCTAAATTGTAATCTCGGTAATATTGAAAGCAATATGATGATATTTTTGAAGGGAAAATGGTTTTTCCTAAAAAGGATATTTGCCCTATATTTCATTCTTGGCATTCTAAGCATGTTGTGTGGGGCGAGATGAAGTCAGTTTCCAAGGAAATTAAGGTGTGTGGTTATTGAATCCTGTGTGTGTTTACTGACATCCATAGTGATGGTAGGGATCTGGAGTCACTCAGACTGAGAGGCTCTCAAAGTTTTTGGCTTCTGAAAAGACATTGTTCAGAGGCCCAAACCGAAAGTGAGCACAGGCAGAGATCTGGGCGGGGTGTGTAGGTTTACTGGCCAACATTGGCCAATCAGAGCTGTGGAAGGAACCACTGGAAGAAGTGGGATCCATGTATATGGATTTTTATTGAGTTTCAGATATCAAGCTCAAGAAACCAGTAAGGAATAGAATTCACACTGAGAGAATAGGAACCGTGTTTTCAGTTCTATAACTGGCAAACAGGTTTCTAAATAACCCAACAAAGTATTATTCCCAAGGCAGGTGCTAGTTGTTTTCTACTCTTGTTCAATGCCACTCTGGCCACTGCCTGCCAAAATTTACAATGCATGCTATTTACACTGTTGTGTAACCTGATTTTACTTTTTATATAGTATATACCATGACCACCTTTATACATCAGTAATGATCTTTCTTTAATATTCTTAATGGGTTTGTAATATCTTGAATAGCCATGTCATCATTTATTTAGCTAATTCAATTGTTTGAATGCTCAAAGTTTTTGCTTCTGTTTTCTCCATTTTGGATAAATATTTTTCAGACCACTAGGTCCTCAAAGGAATTCTAAAATTGTAATCATTGTTTATTATAGTAAGAAAATAATTCCAGCTTTTAAGCTAAAAACGGCCTTCCAACCTAATAAAGCCAATTTGAAAACCAACTTATAATCAAGCCAAATTACAACTTAATAGTGAAAATACAGTCTGAAAAACAACTAGAGGATTTACTTCACTTTCAAAAATGGCAAGTTCCCCGGGGAAGGTTAAGGAATCAACTATTCTGTAGTCTTATATATTCACCTTCCTGTTTTAGTTATGCGCAATCAAGGCAGCCTGAGGCTGATTCTCAATAGCAAACTCTGGGCTCAAATGGAGATTCAAAGAGCGAACCACAAAAATTTACGAATAACAGCTACTGATTTAGAAGACTATAACATCAAAGTGTTTTTAATTCAGGTAAGTAACAAATTTCAGTGATAGAGGATTATCCTACTATATTTATAGATCTCTGCAATTGCTAATTTTTTTTCACTGTATTATAATAACTTGCACCATTGGCCAAAAACAAAAAAACAAAAAACCAGCCATTTATTTTGGTTGTTTACAGTTTAACGTGAGACCTAAATTTTAAATGAAATTTACAGATTAACACCAAAATCTGTAGTAACCAATTGGCATGTGTCCCAAGACATTTGTATTGATATATGCTTCAAACCTTCACATTTTTTTTCCCATTGAAATTATGTCAACAATCTTACAAAGTTATCAAAGGGACCGTTGTCAAGATTGGCTCCTAGGAGTCCAGTGGAATACATAGCCCAGTGCTTACACTGAATGCTGAAACTGAGAAGGCTTTGAGATCACTGGAAAGGACCCCCTGAGAAATGGAAAAACACAGGGCTAGTAAGTTAAAACAACCAGTCCAACAGCAAATTCCAATTCTGGACATGTGTCAGTCACCAAGGTAACAGGATGGGAGCACAGCTTTAGCTCTTCCTGGCAGCAGGAATGCTTGACCTCAAATACAAAATCCAGGCACAAGAGAGAGAGAGCTGGCAGGGATCAGGCTAGAAAAAAAGGCTAGGTTTCCCACATGAGCTGAGACCCAGAAGACTGGAGAAGACTGGGTACTTACGTGACTCAGGCGGAAAGTAACAATGCAAGTAAATAAACTTCCATACGGTAATGGAAAAAAAGTTGGCAAGTGCTCAGTGATGAAAAACCAAAAGTTTTATTAACTACCAATAAGTGCACTGTTAGGTATAAGTGATACTGAGTATTAAGATGTTAGAGTAAGATAATGCCCAAACCCTGTTTACCATTTAGGGAGACAGACAATACCTGATATCCCGCCAGGCTGGATCTCCTGGTTTTGAGTGAGTAAAGCAGCCCGCTGCCACTGTCACTGAGATTGAGACTATTAGTTATGATGAGATTCTGCTGCTCAATGTCTGACCCGCACTGACCCTGTAAACTGTAGGATATTTGCTAAATAAGCCAAATTTAGTTTGCTAAATGCAAATAAAAATCACCCCAAATTCCATTCCCAGAGATGGTCACTATTAACATTTTTATCATTTCAGCATACGTGTGTGTGTACATATGTATATAATGTGCCAACTGTATGATCTTCAGGCAGGTTATATAGATTCCTTAACTTGATTTTACTCATCTGCCCAATAAAGATTATAATGATACACTTTATAAAATGGTTGGGTAGATTCGATTGCTAATACTTGATTATGAAGTACACATGCGTAACCTTTTTACTCATCAATGAAAATGAGTGTTTTCATGTCATTAAATAGTCATTAAAGGTGAAAAGAATTCTATTCTGCACCATAATTTATTCCATTAATCTTGCTTTGTTAAATACTTATGTAATTTGCTGTCTTTCACTATTATAAATTCCACAAGAAAGATGTGAGGAATTCTCTTTGTACACGTGTTAATTTTCTTGGGAAAAGGCTTGACTTGTCTTGACAAATTTCTCTTCAGAAAGACTGAACCAGTTTTCATTCTCGCCAGCATTTTCTTATGGTACTTCCTGGGAATTATAATTTTTTTAAGCATTGAGAATTTGTTATCTGAAAAATATGTCATTGTGATTTTATTTTTAACTTCTTGTTCTGAATTTCTTGAATGAATATATCTAAATGAATTTAGCCAAAGGCAATATATTGACTAATGAAAGGCATATTTAAATTTTAATATTAGAAAGTGAAGGTGGCAGAGTAGCATTTATATTTTTAATACTTTCAATATTTATTAACGTACTAAAGAAAAATGACATCTTTGCACATAATGTAAAAAATTAAATCAGTCAAGAGTCAACATTTACTCAACACCCTCTATAGATTATTTAGCACAATATGAGAAACAAAAATACTTTATTTAATTTATAGTTATTTTTTGCCCCAAAGTAATTAAGGGAACTTAAGAACATGCAAATGAAAAAAATATAATTGAAGACCCTTCTCCCAAACAGTTGGCATGTAGTTTGTTCTTGCTTTGAAAAGTTTGATAGCTTTCTGGAGGGTTAGCAAAGAGAATAATTTACCTACCTTCTCTTTGATATTGTGAAAACATACAAAAATGTAAACCACTGCCATGTTACCTTAAAAGAGCACTGACTCTGATGACAAAGGTCTGGGATTCGAGCCCAGCAGATTGCTGACTAGCTATGTAAATGCAGGCAAATCATTGTACTTTTCTGAGCCATATCTCCTCATCTGTAAAGGGATGTGGGAAGTAAGTATAAATTGAATACTTGTGCTAAGTGCTTTTGCTAATATAAATGGAATAAATGACTAATTCATAGTTTTGTTGTAAGTGTTGAATAAAAAAAGAACGTAGTAACCGTAAATGTTATACAAATGTGATTGTTACCACCATTTTTTATATTAACAGCAACTATTAAAAATAGCATAGAAAAGTACTGAAAGCAAAGACTTATGACGTGTTTAGGATACAGTATCATAAGGATGGCTCTGTGGCACAATGGACAGCGCATTGACTTCTATGATGCAATATTAGACTGCTTTAATGAGCTCTGCTTTTCCACAGAGCTGTGAGGCTTGTTGGGATGTCTAAACAAAGTGATGTAAAGGAAGTGGAGGTTTGTTATTCACCGAACCCTCTAATTTTCTATTAGAAATAGAAAAATAGTAAAAAAATAGAAAGATAGTAAAATAGCAGAGGAGGGATAGTCTTGAATTCAAGTAGAAATTTTACATCAAAAATTTCATTTCTCAGTTTAAAACGCACAAATAGGGACCTGTTATAAAATTATTCACTTTTGGACTTAATTTGTTTGGTTCAGGATGTATGGCTTTTTACCCTTTAACTTCTAGGGTTATTTATATCCTAGATTTCTGCCATATAATTCCTTCCTAAGAGTGAAAGATTAAAAATCTCTGAAACGTGGCTATTATTCAGTTATTTATATTCTTAACAACTTAATTTTCCTCATGCAGGCCAGTGCCAAAGATACAGGGTGTCTGTACGCGGCAATACATCATCGGCTCGTTGCACTTCGAAGCTTTGGTAAACAGGAAGATGTAAACCAAGCGGAAAGCCAGTCAGATACAATCCTCCAACAATTAAACTGTGAAAGCTGTGATGAGGATGAGGATGATTTCATCAAAGCAACTAAGAATAGATCAGGTAAATAATTTTTCTTTTGTTAGGTCGGAGGTATAAGAAAGAAATCTTCTACACAATCCTAATATATGAAATTGTTTTGTTGTTGTTGTTGTTGTTGTTTTTAATGGAACTGGTATGTTTAAAGTGGATGAGGGGGCATTTGGGTGGCTCAGTCAATTGGGCATCCAGCCCTCAATTTTGTCTCAGGTCATGATCCCAGGGTCATGGGATGGAGCCACGTGTCGGGTTCTGCACTGAACGTGGAGCTTGGTTGGGATTCTCTCTCTCTCTCTCTCTCTCTCTCTCTCTCTCTCTCTCTCTCCCCCCCCCCCCGCTCTCTCTGTAAAATAATAAAATAAATAATTAAAAATTTTTTATAAAAAAATAAAGCAGATGGGAATTAGAGTCCTAGCTCTTTGGATCAGAGGAGTGGATTTGAAAGTGACTGCCTTCTATGTGTGGCCTCCATCAGGATTTTACCAAAAGTCATCCTCATTTTGATGCCTGTGTGTCACTTGTGCATAAATTTAATAAAAATACCACAAAGTATTACATTCATACACTGAAACTACCTATTTATTCATATTTCTCTTCACCTGTTCTCATTGTCCTATTATTGGCTATAGTAGAACTTTATAAATACATCATAAATGTAATAAACATATTACAATGGATCCACCAGGCAAAGCTGCCTTGAAACACTGAAACTCCTATTTATCTCCTCTTTTTGGAATTTACTTTATTCTCAAGGACCTTTTTTGCATAGGCCAAAAAGTACTATTTTTTTGTCAGGATTCATGAATTGAGCAAGGTTAAAATAGAACCAGTAGTTATCAGATTTTTAGGTTTCGGTGCTTGCCCTGGTGAGTAGATTTAAAACAAAAACTTATGATTATTTTTGGAGAAAAAGATTGTCTAGGAAATAATAAGTCCTGCTTTGTTATATAAATGGAGCCAAGTATTTTCAGTAATAGTTTCATTTAGGCCTGAATTCTGTTCTACAGAGAACTGAGCGACATACCTACAAAGATAGTGTGTTAGCAAGCATTTTTCCAACTTTTATTTATTTTAAATCTTAAAGGTAACTTAATCACACATAATTTAAGAATCTATCAAAGCACATGTGTAAAACTTGAGGAAATATCTTCCTTTGCCTAATACTAAAAAATGTAATCAAAATGTACAAAATATGCAGACCAGGGGGCACCTGGCTCAGTTGGTTAAGCATGCAACTTTGGCTCAGGTCATGATCTCAAGGTTTGTGAGTTCAGGTCCTGCGTTGGACTCTGTGCTGCCAGCTCAGAACCTGGAGACTGCTTCGGAATCTGTCTCCCTCTCTCTCTGCCCCTCCCCTACTCACACTCTGTCTCTCTCAATAAGAAACATTAAAATTTTTTTTAAATATATGCAGATCAGGATTATAGATTGCTTGACTCAGTGAGCCAAAGAACTAAATGAATATGATTTTTCTTGTCACTATTAAATAGTTTCTTATTCTTCAAAATGTGTGAAATGTATAAATAAAATCATCTTTTATAATGTTTGTATTGTCAATAATAAAATAGGGTCTATTGGAAAATGAATTGGTATCTATTAGAAATGTTAACATGAAATAAGGATTAAATGGCAAAGTTCTCTCATCAATAAAAGTCACATTTATGAAGTCTATATTTTATTATATTCCATTTTAGGAAAGAGTAATATACAACTACCTTCATACAAAATGAGAAACAATGGAAATAATGGAAAATAAATGTCAACCGTATGAACCCCTCTTCCTCTGCCATTTTTCCCTTTTCACTTAGTACTTTCTCTGGGAGGTGATGCATACAAATGCTGAACTGTTACAAAAGCAATAAAAAGTCCAATTTTTTAAACTTTGTTTCCCATGAATTAAGGAAGGGTTTAGTTATCTGAAATATCATGTTTAAAATTAGCAAATTTCAGGGCACCTGGGTGGCTCAGCCGGTTAAGCGTCTGACTTTGGCTCAGGTCATGATCTCATGGCTTGTGAGTTCGAGCCCCGGATCAGGCTCTGTGCTGACGGCTCAGACCCTGGAGCCTGTTTCCGATTCTGTGTCTCCCTCTCTCTCTGACCCTCCCCTGTTCATGCTCTGTCTCTCTCTGTCTCAAAACTAAACGTTAAAAAAAATTTAAAATTTAAAATTTAAAATTAGCAAATTTCCAAATGTTACATATAAAATGTAAATTCTACATTTTGCATTTCATCACCTGTAAGCATCTTCATGCATATTCATGTTCAGTTGTGTTCAATATTAAATCTAATCTGAATGTAACATTTTCTAACATTTTAAATTTATATCACAGATCCTTCGAGGTGGACCCACAGACAGTCGGTTGCCTGTTCATGAGCACTATCTACTATAAATGTGACAACATCTACAAAAAGATTGATCACCTTACTGAAAATCCTAAATCATCTTAAGTAAATGAGAAGATCCTATTCATCCCTTGAAGAGTTTTTATAGCAAAGTTCATAAAACATAATTTGTTGCAATTAAAATTTTTCTCTTATGTAGACAAATAATTGTAAGGTTTTACATTTTGATTATTGTGGAGAAAATGAAAGAATTTAAGAAATGCATGGACTTAGGAAGTTCAAAATTTATCATTTTTGAAGAGGTAATTTAGAATAGGGTTTGATAACTAATTTGGACTATTCATCACATTGGTGGATATCATAGTTAAAATAAATTTCTGGATTTGATAAATATCTAACTAAGATATTTATTTTTTCAGTCATACACTGTCTAGTCATAAAACAAACATTTTAAAGATTTCCAGTCATGTCTTCAAAAACACTGTAACTGCATGCTAACATTTGATTAAGTCGTGTTTATTTTCTGGGAAATGTGTATTTGCATTTAACCTTTGGATTTACTAATACTATAAGATTATATATTCATGGTATGAATTTCTTTAAATTTACTATTGTTCTTGGACCTGTATCCATTGTACCTTGTATATGGTTGATTCCAGGTCAGCATCCAATAGTTGTTGAAGGGATGAACAAAATACATTACCTATGTAACAAAATAGTAAGTATACAAAAGTAAAATATGTTAACTCGTTCTTTGCTTTATGTAATTAAATTGTCATTAATATTTTATGGGTGTAGCTGTATAGAGCCTGTTTTTTTTATACATACACATAGCCAAATAAATCTTTTCTTTTTAAAAAAATGTTTATTTATTGGGGCACCTCAGTGGCTCAGTGGGTTAAACATCTGACTCTTGATCCCGGCTCGTGATCTCATAGTTTATGAGTTCAAGCTCCACGTCGACCTCTCTGCTGTCAGTGCAGAGCCTACTTCAGAATCTTTGCCCCCTCTCTCAGTCCCCTCCCCCCTCAAAAACAAATAAACAAATGTTTATCTAATAATAAAATTTGTTTTAATTAATTAATTGAGAGAGAGAGAGTGCATGAATGGAGAAGGGGCACAGAGAGGGAAAGAGAGAATCCCAATCAGGCTCTGCACTCTCAGCACAGAGCCCGACGCAGGGCTCAAACTCATGAACTGGGAGCTCCTGACCTGAGCCAAAATCAAGAGTCTGATGCTCAACTGACTGAGCCACCCAGGCGCCCCCAAATGATACCATAATAATGGTAGACTGTAATAATTTTAACAATCGTGCAACAGAGTTTTGATGCTCCTCTTTTGAGATTTGTCTCAGAGATACTTCATGAGTTACACACAAAAAAGTAGTCTCAGTGCTCGTAGCCATACTTCATTTTTTAATCAAGTTTGATCACCCCATGACTTCAAAATGACTTTTGATCATCACTCTTAAATAGTCCCTTGTTAGAGGCATCTTACTCTTCTCGGTCTGCCATAACAAAATACCGCAGACTGTGCAGCTTAAACAACAGACATTTCTTTCTCATAGTTCTAGAGTCCGAGAAGTCGAAGATTAAAGGGCCAAGAAAATAGGTTTCATTCTGAGGCCTCTGCTCTTGGTTGTAGGCTACTCACCGGATCTCTTTGTGGGACACAGGCAGAGAGACAGTAAGCTCTCTAGGGTCTCTTCCTATACACCAATACCATTACGCCAGGGCCCTTCCCTCATAAACTTGTCTAACTGTAATTATCCCCCAAGGCCCCATCTCCAAATTCCATCACATTGGGTGTTAGGGCTTCAACACAGACATTTAGGGGGAGAACATAAACATTCAGTCCATAACTAGGGAATAAGATTTACAGTTCCAAAATGATTTCTGAAAAGTTTTTGAACAATGACGACATCTATCTGGAATAATGGGTCTAACTTCACTAAACGCTACTTTGAAGAACAATATTCATTTGAATGTAGACATGTGAATACACAATTTTTCAAAGTTACGTTATTTTGTTACAATACCTTTTACAGTAATAAAAGCAATTATATATAGATACATATAGATATACTAAAACCTGAGCTAATGCCTGAAAATTTTAGTTTGGCATGTGAAAGTTGAGTTAACTCTTTTCGACCATAATATGGTTACAATGTAAATTGTTCAGAGTTTTGTTCCTTCCCTATAACTAAGTATAACTTAGTGAAAAAGTGAGCTACTAAGAGAAGCCCATTCATTTTTCTAGTGACTGTGGAAGAAATACAGCATCCTTTACTTCTAAATTAAGCAATGATTCAGGAAATGGAAAAGAAAAAGTTAATGTGAGAGAATGATAGAGGAAAGGTAGAGAGAAGGTTAAAAAAAATAAAAGAATAGCTCTAGCATGAAAGAATAAAAAGAAAGGAAAAACAAATTTTAAAGTTGGTTGCGTTTTTTCAATCCCAAAAAGTGCCTCTGATGCAGAACATAGTCAGTGAAAATTTTCTTTAGAAGCTAACATAAACAGGAAGACATTTGGAGAAGAAATTAAAGAACTGGTTCTCTTTTCCTATAAGATCTTAGCCAATAGGGGAACGTTGTGATTGCACTAAATTGTTAAAGTGAAGCAGGGAACAGCGATCTTTATCCTCCTAACATGTTCATTCTTGCCCTCACTTTAAGGTGGAGATAGAGCAATGTTTTCTCAATGCCTCAAACATTTTAATGTAATTTGAATTCATTCTTTCCTTCTGTGATTTTCCTTGAACTTCTCTGCAAATACCAAGCAAAAAACAAAATTAGATTACTTCAATTACTTGTCTATATATTAATGCCAGTGCAACAGAATGAAAAATAGTATTAGAATGTCAGGAAGGCAGAGAAAGAGTGAAAATTTCTGGATTAAGACATAGTTACTCACAGCAGAAACATGGTATTTAGCTTGTGACTTTCAAATCATTTTCTGTCCACTGTACTATTCCTTCTTACAATCTTTATGCAAATATTTAGTAATATTTTGGATAATAGTAGAAACATCTTATAGTTTCTGTTTGTCCTGTTTCTTCATCTAACCTCCTTTTTGGCTTTTCTACATACTTTGACCTCTCTTTAACATGAAGAGATCATCATACAATGATAATTTTCATAAGTTATTAGGTGATCTCAAAGCACACATCTTCTTAGATTTTAATAGATGCTGCTTTTATTAAAATTTTATTAAATATTTCCCAAATATATTAGATATATATTTAACATTATATTTAATTATATATCATATATATATATATATATATATAATAAACTTAACAGTCTTCTCTTTCAACAGGACTTTAGACTTTACCAAGTTATTCAGCTTAATTTATGGCCCGTCAAAATGTTCTCTCTTTAAACTATTATTTTACATCCATTACTGCCAAAGCCAGGAACCCTTTGACCCCAGGGACTAATAACCTATGCAAGTCTTAGAGTATGTGGATGCCGTTAAAGAAAAGGGGCGGGGGTGTATATCTTTCATAGAGTCAGAATGTGCATGAAGTGAGTTGGAGGGGGATCTAGGGATTGGGAAGGATGCATTTTAAGCTTTGTAAATCCTCAAATTGTGAATGTCACAATGATATAGAACTTTTCCCATAAAATGTTGAAAACAAGTAAACTTCTTGAGATGTGTTTACCAGGTGGTTGGGTAAGCTTACTCTAGAAAAGTACACCAGCACTGCCAGACCTGGGGTTTGAGTTTGAAACTCAGTAACATTACAGATTATTTTAGTAGTTTGAGGGTACTGAAACTCATATTAAATTCATGAATGCAAGCACTTTTGCTTGTTTTGCAATGAATAGATCATACCCACAGTACTGCATGATTTTTGACATCAGACTTGGAGTGGACAAACTGGAATACATGAACACATTTAAAGTTTCTAAGATGATATTTAGAAACTGTGGCATTGGAGAAGTTACTGAAATAACTGGGAATGTTTAGCCTTATAAAGCCTTGATGTAATAGCTTTCAAATAATTTAGAAGATTGGCAAAATTTCTTAATCTCTGCCAACCTAGTGGATATGAAAGACTATTTCAGTGAAATTACCTTAATTTGTATTTTGGTTGAGTATATTTCAGATATTTATTCTCTGCTTGTTTCTTCTAAGAAATTCCTGTTCATAAATAATATTTGCAAAGCTAAGCATGTCATTTTCCCCTTTTAGTGGCTTCTTAGCATATACAGGATAAAAGCCAAGTTCCTAAGCATGGATATAACATCTTCCATGTTTTTCCCCCATCTGCCTTTTTTTTTTTAACTTGTTTTATTTTTTATTTTTTAAATTTACATCCAAATTAGTTAGCATATAGTGCAACAATGATTTCAGGAGTAGATTCCTTAATGCCCCTTACCCATTTAGCCCATCCCCCCTCCCACAACCCCTCCAGTAACCCTCTGTTGTCCATATTTATAAGTCTCTTCTCATAATGAGGTTTTGTCCACCTCATTATGAGCTTTTGTCCACCTCCCTGTTTTAATTATTTTTTTCCTTTCCTTTATGTTCATCTGTTTTGTCTCTTAAAGTCCTCATATGAGTGAAGTCATATGATTTTTGTCTTTCTCTGACTAATTTCACTTAGCATAATACCCTCCAGTTCCATCCACGTAGTTGCAAATGGCAAGGTTTCATTCTTTTTGATTGCCGAGTAATACTCCATTGTGTATATATACCACATCTTCTTTATCCATTCATTCATCTATGGACATTGGGCTCTTTCCATACTTTGGCTATTGTTGATAGTGCTGCTATAAACACCCCCATCCACCTTTTATAGTAATCTGCCTCTCTAGCCTCACCTTTCATTGTTGCTTGCCTCCCTCTAAATTCTTTAGGAATTCAGAACTGCTATTTCATTCTCCATACTTTTGTTCATGCTGTTTCCTCTCTAGAAATCCTTACTATAACAGTGTTGGAATAGTGAGAAGAGAAAGGACCTTGAGGATGTTCAAGTTATAAATGAGTAACTCACAGGAGTGCCTGGGTGGCTCAGTCGGTTGAGCGTCTGACTTCGGCTAGGGTCATGATCTCACGGTTTGTGCATTCCAGCCCCGCGTCAGGCTCTGTGCTGACACCTCAGAGTCTGGAGCCTGTTTCAGATTCTGTGTCTCCCTCTCTCTCTCTGCCCCTCTCCTGACTCACACTCTGTCTCTCTCAAAAATAAACATAAAAAATTTAAAAAAAAAGAAAAAGAAATAAAAAAATGAGTAACTCACATCCCATAGAAATTAAGAGATGTGCTTAAATTTCCACTACAAGTCACTATTAGCACCTGCTGTGAGGCAACGTTCCTGGCCAGTGACCTACTAAAAGACATCTGGGGCGCCTAGGTGGCTCAGTTGACTAAGTGTCTGGCTCTGGATTTTGGCTCAGGTCATGATTTCACCATTTGTGAGTTTGAGCCCATGTTGGGCTCTGCACCCACAGCGTGAAGCCTGCTTGAGACTCTCACTCTCCCTCTGCCCTTCCATATGCTTTCTCTCTCAAAAAAATAACATTAAAAAATACTGCGTGGTGGCTGGGTGGTTCAGTCAATTAAATGTCCGACTTCAGCTCAGGTCATGACCTCACAGTTCGTGAGTTCAAGCCCCACGTTGGGTTCTGTGCTGACAGCTCAGAGCCCGTAGCCTGCTTCAGATTTGTGTCTCCCTCTCTCTCTGCCCCTCCCCTCCCCCCACTCATGCTCTGTCTCCTTCTGTCTCTCAAAAATAAATAAACATTTAAAAAATACTTTAAAAGTAGACATCTATCAGACTCAATTGTATATTTCCTAATAATATAGTACCCGGCACACATTAGGGATTCTATAAATATTCAGGGAACCCATGAATAAATGGTGGTGGTGGTGGCTAGCTGAAAAGGAAGAGCCCAGATTCAGAATCAATTTGGGCTTGATAGAGCCTTGGTGCCACTCTAGTTCAGTATCTTCATTTTACCGATGTGGAATCCGAGGCCCAGAAAGAGTTAGCAACCTTCCCAAAGTCCACAGACTAGTTATTGATAGTGCTAGGACTCTAAAGAAGCAAAGAGGGAGCCAAAGCAAGTGCATGTGAGGAGCATTAGGGTAACAGTAGGATGTGGACTGCCATTTGACTCTCCCCTTATCATGCGAGCATTTTCTTGCACGTCCATTACCACTAACTCAACCTAGGGCCACGTCTAACTATTCCAACAGTGCCAAGTCTCCTTCCTACCCCTGCCTCCCAATCCACTCAATAGTCCCAAGCCAGATCAACAGTCCTCAAACATTGTTTTCAGGACTCGCATCTTTCCAGTTAAAAGCTTTCAAGATTTCAAGCTTTCAAGGCCACGACTGCCTATAGACTAAAGTCCAAATTACTAACATTCTTAAGCTTTCTCTCTTGTCCTAGCTACCTTTTCAACGTTCTCTCCCCATCCAGAAATGCTTCACTTGGCGATTCCTCTACCCGCTATCCTCTAATTTCCTCAGTGGCTACCTGTCTCCCTCCGGACTGATAGTTTTTTGGTTGTCAGCAGACGCTGTAACTTGTGCAGTCCCACGGGCGCCATGCTTAGATGGGCCGGGGACCCGGCTTACCGCTCTCGGTCTTGAAATTCTTGATAATTTCTGAACAAGAAGCTCGCATTTTCATTTAGCACTAGGCCCCACAATTTATGCACATGGTCTTTGGTCAGTTTCCTTGCCCCCCCCCCCCCCCCCCCCCCCCAGCCGAGTGTTGGTCATATTGGCCATCTGCCTAGACTTAGTTGAACGAAGGGATAAAGAATGCAGTCTTATGTGCCATGATTAAAGAGTGGTTTTATGTGGTCTGTTCAAGAGCAATAAAGAAGCCCAGGCAAGGAGGCGCTTACAGGCACCTGCTCTCCCGCCAGGAGCTCGAAACCCCACCCGCAGTCCCCCGCGCCGCTTCAGACCGGTTCCAGCTGGATTCCTAAGGCAGCTCTATCGCCAAATAGAATCCCAGCCCTTCTTCTGGCCACAGCCAACCCCCGCAGCTCCTCAGGCTCCGAAACCGCAGCGGGCTCTGATTGGTTCACAGAGTTGGGGGCGGGCGTGTGGGTTTGGTGCCCACCCAGGGAAGGGGGTGGAGCTGGAGTCGGCCCCCGGGTGTCGAAGCAGCCACTGCGCAGGCGTGGATGGAAACGGATACACAAACAAACAAAACCCACCACCCTGAGGCCTCTAGCTCTTCCCCGCCCACCTTTCCCTGGCTCGGGCTCTCCCTCCTCCCAGTCGCCGGGTTTTCCCCGCCCCCGTCAACGTCTGGGCACGTCCCCCTCGCGGCGCGGGCCACGCACTGTAGTGCTCTTAACCTCTGCCCGCCCGGCGCGGAGTTAGAGGCCGGGTCTGCGCGGGCCGCGCGCACTGTTGGTGGCGGCAGCCCGGGCCTGCAGCCCCGCCGGGCGGAGGATGACTTGCTACCGAGGCTTCCTGCTGGGCAGCTGTCGGCGTGTGGCAGGCGGCCGGGCGGCGGTGCTGAGGGGGCCGGGCGCGGGAGGCCCCGCCGCGCGGCCGCGGCTCTGCGGTGACGGCGGCGGCCGGCGACACCTGGGGCAGGGGCAGCTGCGCGAGCTGGCGGGCTGTGGCAGCCGCCCCGAAGGCGGCTTCCGCCCCTCGCGGGTGGTGGTGGTGGCCAAAACCACCCGGTATGAGTTCGAGCAGCAGCGGTACCGTTACGCGGAGCTTTCGGAGGAGGATCTGAAGCAGCTGGTGGGTCCCTGCGGCCCCCGCGGTTGTGTGTGCTCGACCCCGGCTTTTTGGTGTGGCGGAGACCTCTCGGGATGACCCTTCTACCCCGGCGCCCTAAATGCCCAGCCTTCCCCCCTCGCTGCCCTCCATCCTTCTGGCTTCGCTCAGAGACCCCCGCCCTCTGTGTATGCTGAGGGGGGGGGTCATTGAAACTGCAGAGACCCCCCCCCCCCAAGACGGGGAGGAAGACTTGGGGGGGCAGGGGCTCCCAGTGGGAAGGGTTTGGGGATTCATTTGCGCCCTCACTAGCCCCACTCCCTATTCTCCCTTTGGGGATTATCAACAACAGCCCCGAGAAAGGTGGGCCAGTGGCTGAGGTCTGGACGCCCTGGAAACCGCTCCCCAAGCCTCCCCGAGAAAAAGCCCCCCCCCCCCCCCCCCGGGCGCCGCTGCGGGAAGTGGGAGAGAGGACGAAGGTACCGCGGACACACCCCCTTTTACTCCGCAGGACTGCTAGGCCTGGGATACTCCAGAAAGCCGGTCTGGGCGAGCCTTTTCCGTGATGGAACGTGGTCGTCAGACAAGGTTCCACAAGCTTGCTTTAAAAGCACACGTGTTTTGAGTTCAGAGGTTAGCGAGGGAGAACATTTGACTTTGTGTTATTAAGTAGAAAGGGCAGGACAGAAGGCAGGTGAATCTGGCAATTATGAAATAAAGAGCCTACGTCTATAACATAGTATCTCCACAAGAGACTGTATTTGGTACAGATAGTAACATGTTTGCAGAAGTATATAAATCCATCCAAGAAAAAGCCCTGAATATCTTCTCTCTTCCCTCTCCTTTTGAAACTTCTGAACCCACGCTCCCTATCCACCAACTCTAGGAAAAGGGGAGTGAAGATGCTACCATGAACAATATGGAAATCTCTAATTGTTGATACTGTGGCCCCAAAGGCTCTGGAGTTATACATGCTTATAACCATAATCTTGTAGAATTCTGTGTAAGAGTGGACAGCTTGTTTTAAACTTCTGGTATGGTTTGTAATCTTCAGATTTTTTCGTAATATTTTGCAGAGGTATCAAAATGAAATTGTAAATCCTCACTGCTTAAATATAGTCTGTTTTCAGCATTAAACTTCTTGATTCTTCAATGAGTTAATTGAGCAGGGTCCCTATTTTCCTTTAATGGAGGTGCTAGGTGCAGGTGTGTTTCCTCTCAGTGAAGATGTAGCGATTTATAGAAGACAGTTGTATCATTTTAAAAAGTAAATCAGTTAATTTGAGTAGGAAGTTGGGAGTAGTTATGTTTTGTCAGGGAGTGAAATTGGGGATGAGGCAGGGAATAATGTCAGAGGCAAGCACATTGTTTCTGTTCTGGGAAAGAGGTGTGTCCCTTGGATTGTACTCCCAGTTTTGCAAGATCTACTTTTTAGAAATTGTCAAACATATGTATAAAAATGTTTTCTATACAATTTTATCAAAGCCCCTCGCAGCAGTTTAAAGTAGTACACTCCATTGGCATGTTTGGAGTGTGGGATTGGGATTTAGGAGCTTGGGGTTCTAGGCCCAGTTTGTGTGGTTAACTTCCTATCAGTCTTTTTAACTTCTCTGGGCCTCATGCATGAAAATGATACCTTTTTGTAGTACTGTCAGGTTTTAAAAGTGCTTTCACCTAGTTCAGTATATGAAACAGTAGGCTGGACTAGATAGCCTCTACAGGCTCTTTTTCGTGCTGGCGTTTTGAAACTCTGGATGATTTTTCAAGGCCTCAGGAAGATGAGTGTCCTCTAAATTAGGTTAATTCTGGGACCTCTGAATTAGATTGCCACTAATCAAAACATTTTAAATGTAGGCAGATCAATAAGTCTTTAGAAATTGAACTACATAGTGTACCCACTATGGGTATCTAAAGAGAAATCTCTAATAGGTAAATATTTGTCTTTTGCTAGGTAATGCTGTTTGGGAGAAGAAAACTTAGCGTTAAAACTTCTGTACTATAGAACACATGGTTTTGTAATCTCAAGGCAGTGAAATAGTCGTTGTCATTTCAGTTACATTATATTGGATTAGTTCCTTACTGATTTGAGTTTACCATTAACATTAAAGCCAGTATTCAGAATGGAATAGCAGTAGATGGAGTTGAGGCCAAATATGGGGCTGTGTAAAGTTTTTCTAAAATGGGACTCTGTAGTAGGACTGATAAGCTGGCTAATATTGTTTGCTGTTTTGCTGGGGTAAAAGATACTAAGATATATGAATAATGTGAATTGAGTACAAAAGAAAGTGGCCATGTGCTTACTTTAGTCTCTGGCACCTTACCTCTGGTGTCTATAGTGTCATGGTAACCTGAAGTTTTATACCAGAGGGTTCTCTTTTGTTGTGGAGGTGGTGGTTTTGTTGCAGAATAGGTCTCTGTTAGGTTGTTAAAATGCAAATAGAAGATGAAGGATGGAGTGCCAGTATAATCTTATACCCCAAAGCCTCATGGGTTACTTAAGTAGAAGAAATACTTCTTAGTTGATAAAGCGTGTACAAAATAGGGTTAAATCTTTGAAGCTTGGTCTTTCACTTTTATTGGTGGCGTTGCTTTATTTTTAATTCGTGCAGTGATGTTTCCTGTGAATTTCTGGTGTAGGATTTTACCTCTGCTGGCTCATTACCTTGCAAGGGATAATTAAACTATTATTCCAATTTACTTACATCATAAGAGATATAGCTGTTGGCAGATGTGGAACTTTTATTTATAGGGTCCATGACACTCAACAAATTAGATCTTTAGATGAATCAAAGATGATTGGAAAGGGTTTTGCCATTGTAAACATGCCTTATTGGCCAAAGAGAAGGTTTTATTGAAAACTATTTTAATATATACTAAATGAGACATGAACAATTTCCACCCTTCTCTCCCTCCACCGCAACTCCCTTTAATGGTTGCCTTATTTATTTATTTATTTATTTAAAGTTTGGGTGTGTGTATGGGTGTGTGTGTGTGCGTGCATAAGCAGAGGAGGGGCAGAGAGAGAAGCAAAGAGAGCATCTCAAGCAGGCTCTGCTCTCCAGGAACTGTGAGATCATGACTTGAGCTGGAACCAAGAGTCACTTAACCAACCTAGCCACCCCTGCAGGCACTCCTAGTTGTTGTTGTTGTTTTTTAATCTTTATAATGGGATGGAATAATTTCATTTAGCAGTCCCTTTATTACTGGATTAAATTATTCATAGTTATTACCTTCCTAACATATTTGGGAGATCCTAGCACCTTGGATTTTGTTTCCCTTAACAGTGTTTCCTGCAGTGATGGTGTAGCTTAGGTTGTGGTTCTTGGGCAGGTAATACTTTTGCCACATGGTATGCAATGAATGTAGTGTATATGAATATTTATCAAATTAAAGAACATGATCTGGAGTACCTCCAGGGCTTTCTAACAGAGTCTCACTCCTCTCAAATCTTTCAGATACAGGCACCAGAGTGGTCTATCTAAAGTGAACATCTGGCCAGTTTACTCCTCTGCTTAGAACTACTCAAAAGCTCCCCATAACCTGTAGAGTCACCTAGGAAGTTTGTTAAAATGCAGATGCCTGAACCTTTGCACCCCAAGATTCTGATTCAGTTTGTGGAGACTCCAGACTCTGCCTTTATCAACCACACACCCTTAAGGTTGTTGGCTCTGTCCAGGGGACTTCATTTTTAATAAGCTCTCCAGGTTTGCAGGTGGTCCCCAGGTCACACTTTGAGAAACACTGCTCTATGGGAACCTTCATGATCCTTACTTAGTATGCCAAACAAGGCCCTTCATGAACTGGCTCCTGTATGCCTGTTGAGCTTTATTTCTAATCAGTTTTTGTCTCGAACTTCATTTTCCACTAATTTCAAACTGTTTTAATTTTCATTAGGTGCTGTGCTGATTTAATTTTATGTATTTATGGATTAGTGCATTAAAATGTTCAAAATGTAAAAGATACAGAAGGCTATACAATGAAAAGTCTCTTATTCTTGTTACTGGGCACTGTGTTTTTGTCCCTGGAAGTAGCCAGTGTTATCAGTTTCTTGTGTTTCCTTCCAGAAATAATCCATACATACAAATCAACACAATGAAATATTATTTTTATTTGTCCCACCCCTTTTTACTTACTGATAACATACTATTTAAGCTATTCTGCACCTTGTTCTTTCTTTAAAATAGTATGTGTAGGAGTCCATTGTGTGCATGTCTTAATTTATTAAAATACATTCTGTAATGGGGGTGCCTGGGGGGCTCATTCTGTTAAGCTTCTGATTTTGGCTCAGGTCATGATCTCAGATTTGTGAGTTTGAGCCCCACATTGGTCTCGCTGCTGTCAGTGCAGAGCCCACTTTGGATCTTCTGTCCACCCCCCCCCCAATGTCTCTACCCCTCCCCCGCTTGCATGCATGCACACTGTCTCTCCCTACCCCCCCCCCCAAATTAACATTAAAATACATTCTATAGTGAGTAACGTGTGTGTTAATTTATGTATGTGTGAACCAGGCTCTAAGATAAATACCTAAAAGTGGAATTGCTGAGTCAAAAGGCATGTACATTTGAAATTTTAATGGGTATTGCTAAATTTCTTCCCTTTAAGGCTGTACCAATGTATACCTTCCCCAGCAATGGATGAAAGTTACTGTTATTCCACAAGAAGTTTATCACATTTTGGAGTTTTACCAAGCTGGGAGGTGAAAAAATGGTATTTCAGGGTGGTTTGATTTGTATCTGTTAGTGTCTTTTCCTCTGCAGCCTCTTTTAGTGTGAATACTTCTCTTTCCTCTAACCAAATTCCTTTGAGGTCAAGCTCCAGATGTTACTGTCATAGGAAGCCTTCCTTTGTAACCTTGCTGTGCCCCTCTTTGGCCACCAAAGTTGTGTTAGGTACTCTTCACTGTATCTTCCCAATACTTACACATTTGAGCTTTGAGTATAATCTGATTATTTTCTTCTCTAGACTTCAGGGCAAAGACTGCATCTTATTCATCATCCTCTCCACCTTCCCATCCCCACCAAAAAAGGTAGTAAAACGTTAGTCTTTTTAAAAGTTATTTTTAGTTCTTTTCTCTTGGAGGCTTCCAGTCCAGAGCCGTATTTCCAGCTATCATTCTTCCGAAAGACGTTAGCTGCTGAAATCTTAAGATAGAGGTTACCAACATGAGTTTCCTGGAAGAGGCTTCATGTGTTAAAGAAACATGAGCCTAAACAAAACAGGATTTTTATTTGACTGTGGGAGGGGGACAGAAAAATGTGTCAAATTTTGTGCGATACAACTTGGAAAATAGAGACTCACAGTACACTCCTTCCCATAAATATTTGTCATTAAATGGGAGACCCAGAAAGATGTAAAAGGGTTGAATATTATAGTAGCTGAAATTCCACCACTAATGTAATCATTGACTAGTGTGCTTTAGAGCCCTGATTTTCAGGCTTTTCTTATCAGGATTACCTAGGGGAGGTTTTCAAAACTACAAATATGTGGCCAGCCATGAGAGTGTAAACAACATAATTTCTTACTGTGATCCCTTTTCCTGTGTTTTTAATTATATGAATTAAGTTTTGAGTAAAAAAAGTGTTTATCAATACACATTAGTATCTTCTTAGCTAGTAAGGTGTAAGTTAACTTTATTTTTCGCTATTATTGATCTTTGTAATACGTAATAGGTGTATTTCAAAATATCACCAAATGTGCCGGTTATTTCATGCCTTAGGAAAGTTCATTATATATGATGTGGATTGTGCTGGAGATTAGACCAACCTCCATAAGACATTTGCATTCAAGGAGAGGTTAGTCAATTGGATTTCTTCTTCCTAACTGAAAGTTGGTAGAATTAGGACATAGGAACAGAATAGTTCTTGGCCTGTGTAACTTAATCATTAAAATGAGGCTTAGTGCCCTAATGAGCATTTACATTTCCCAAGAAGGAGTGAAATCTATAGCTAATGTAGGGTTGTTGGGAGTTTCTAGTGGACAAGTCTTGGATTAAGAGCAGGGGCGCCTTGGGTGGCTCAGTCTTGGATCTGAAGGGGCGTCTGGGTGGCTCAGTCGGTTAGGCGTCTGACTTCAGTTCAGGTCATGATCTCACAGTCTGTGAGTTCGAGCCCCACATCGGGCTCTGAGCTGACAGCTCGGAGCCTGGAGCCTGCTTTGGATTCTGTGTCTCCCTCTCTCTCTGCACCTCCCTTGCTTTTGCTCTCTCTCTTTCTCTGCCTCTCAAAAATAAACAAACATTAAAAAAAAAAACTAAAAAAAAAAAAAGGCAGGAGATCTGAGTTTGGGTACTGGCACCAATCTATTAGCTTTGTAAACTGGATCAAGTAACCTAACCTCTTTCTATTTATCAGCCTCTTTGACTTTGAAATAGGTATAATGTCTGTTTTTCCTTGTTTACATGATTTTTAGGAAGAGCAAATTGACTGATAATTTACATAATTTAAAGCAGCATAATTAAGATTTTTAGCCACAATAATGATCATTATGTAAATGTCACCATTATTTATTAAATTTTTTACCTAAAATGGTACTAATTTGGTCACTTCAAAATAGGTTCCTTTGTAAAACAGATGGTTAAAGTAACTGAAGACTTATTGAATTTAACTTTTGCTCATGTTTTTTTTTTTTTTTTTTTAAGCCCATTTCTTGGAGGAAGTGATAGTTTTCAATTGTTTACTTTCTTCTAAGAAGTATTTTTGTGGGGCGCCTGGGTGGCTCAGTCGGTTGAGTGTCCAAGTCTTTATTTTGGCTCAGGTCATGATTCCAGGGTTGTGGGATCAAGTTCTGTGTTGGGTTCTGTGCTGAGTGTGGAACCTGCGTAAGATTCTCGCTCTCTCCCTCTGCCTTTGTCCCCTGTTGTCCTCTCTCTCTCAAAAAAAAAAAAAAAAAAAAAGTATTTCTGTAGTGGAGAAAATAATTATAAAAATTATGGTCTTTAAAAATAAGATCTAAAAATATGTTTCAAAATAAAACTTGCTTACAGTGTCACTATTGCCAACATTCATGAAGTTTGTTGGTTAATTTGTTTAAAGTGTCACCCATTCATTGAGCACTTGCTAGGTTCTGGGGAACCACAGGTGAATAAAAGGGTTCCCAAATGTATGGAGAAAATATTTTAAATTGTGTTATAACTGTAAGTGGTCCACGGGAATACAGAGAAGGGAGGGAGTAATTTGGGAAGGGTAAGAATGAAAGAGAAAAAGATGACCTTTGCATTTTTTCAACTTTTAAGTAGACTTGCTAGTGATCTTTTTAAAGTTTAGACTTTCCGTTATGAAATGTTTTTACCACATAGAAAACTTTCAAAATAGACCCCTGTATATCCAGCTACTGAGACGTAACAGATACTAATATTTTGCCACATTTGCTTGAGATACTTACAAAAAAATTTTTTTTAAATATTTGTTTATTTTTGATAGAAACAGAGTGTGAGCAGGCGAGGGGCAGAGAGAAGGGGAGGCACAGAATCCAGAGCAGGCCCCAGGCTCTGAGCTGTCAGCAAAGAGCCCAACACAGGGCTCGAACCCACAAGCCATGAGAACATGACCTGAGCCGAAGTCGGACCTTTAACCAACTGAGCCACCCAGGTGCCCCAATGCCAGAGATATTTTTAAAGGGAATGTTATAACTAAAGCCTTATCATTCCAACTTTTCTCCTCCCTGTGTCCCTAGAGGTAACCACTAGCCTGAAGTTGTTAAATAAATATATATATATACACATATATATCTTTTTCATGCATATGTTATACATTTATTAATGTGACCATGCCCATAAAAAGTGTATTGTGTGTCTTAAAGTTACATCAATAATATATTCTTTTTTTTTTAATTAAAAAAAAATTTTTTTTTCAACGTTTTTATTTATTTTTGGGACAGAGAGAGACAGAGCATGAACGGGGGAGGGGCAGAGAGAGAGGGAGACACAGAATCGGAAACAGGCTCCAGGCTCCGAGCCACCAGCCCAGAGCCCGACGCGGGGCTCGAACTCACGGACGCAAGATCATGACCTGGCTGAAGTCGGACGCTTAACCGACTGCGCCACCCAGGCGCCCCAATAATATATTCTTTAAATTGTATACCTGTTCTTTAGAAATTTGCTTTTCTTATTCACTATTGGTTTTGAAACTTCTCTATTTTGATATATGTTAATTCATTTTAAGTGCTGTCAAGTATTACATTGTTTGGATAATGAGGTTGTTTCTAGTTTTTTCTATTAAAAAATGCAATTAGAAGTACAAATAATATTTCCATAAGCACTGAACATCTCCCTGATACCCCGTGTTCTCATTAGCACTTGGTGGACTTTATCATTTTTGCCAATATGATGAGAGTGAAATGAGATCCTTTAAGTTTAGGGTATTTTAATTAAATATTAAAGAATAAGGAAGAATTTATATGTCAAGGATAGAGAACAGTACTAATGAGACAGTGGAGAAGTTAATCTTTGCCAGCCAAAAGAACTGAGATATTTCTGACTGTAATCTACAGTTGGAAAAATTTTACATATGACTCACTAAGTACATACACTCGTATTTGAAATAAAAGGTAATATGAAACAACTGAGCAGTTGCATGTAGTAGAGTTTATTCTTAATACCAGTGCTGCTTGTGATCAATAAATTGATGTGACAGCCATTTTAAGGGCAGTTTGAAAATCATTGTTCAAGAGTGAGTATATAGAAGGGGAACAGGTAGGCTGGACCTTATCAGGGTATTAAATGTCATGTGCAGGAGTTTGCTTTATGTCCTAGTCATTTTCAGTGGTTTTTTAGCAATAGAAAACAACTGTCAGTCCTGTTCTCTTTCCCCACAAGAGGAGTGGAGAGTCAGTTTTTCTGAGATGTTAGCATTCTGGGCCTAGTATGAAAGCAGGCTTCTGGTAGTGGTGGTTAGGTTGGAGGACTGGGAAATAAAGACTTTTAAAGGAAGCAGTTAGAAATTCTGGAGGCAGGCTATTACGTGACACCAGATAAGAGCTGATGTTGCCCAGGACTCAAGCAGTGGCAGCATGACTGTGGACAGATTGTTGTTCTTCACCACTGACTGTGGAGATTGAGTGTGAGGGAAGAATTAAAGGTGACGCCTGCGTTTATTCTGTTGCTTATATAAATGTAAGTATTATTAACTGGTATACGGGACTGAGAAGAGCAAATTTGAAGGAGGAATATGTAATCAGATTTAGATGGTTGTGGGGAAAGGTACCTGATCTACCAATGGGGGAGTATAAATGCTCACGTTGAAAATTTGAGCCGAAAGCTTAAAGGAAAGATGTGAGCTAACAGTGTATATTTCATAGTTGCCAGTGTATACTTGGGCCATCAAGTCCTGCAGCAGGGAGGTAACTCCAAGAACACGAAGTGGGAGCAGGTAAGAAAGTCAGAGATGGAACCTTGAGCAATCCCAATGTATGAGGGAATGGGTAAACAGGATAAAAAGAGGAAGGCAGAAGTAGGAAGAGAATTATGGGGAAAGTAAAGGTGAGTGCCTGGGAGGAAGGCTAAGTGAAACTGAAATGATCTAAGATAAATGCCAAATATAGCTGGAGAAATATTTAGGGTTCACTGTACCAGGCCTGATCATGCTAAGTGGAATAGTTTACTTTCTAGCTGTTGACTAGGTGTTTTTCATCAGTGTAAGGCAGTTTTGAGTTAACAGTGTACCATTTAGTTAAGTGGGTACTCTTTTTAAGAGTGCTTCAATTCTGCCTAGTGAGTTTACATACCAAACAAACAGGTCATTGTCTCAAAAAGTTTGTGTATTTCTTATGTGTTAAATTTGAAAAGACTATTTCCTTCCCTTACTGAGCTTTCCTGTGACTTATTACAGAGAGTAGAAAGTAGTAACATTCAGCTGACTAGTAAAATAAGTTAAAAATTTGTTTCGTAATAAACTCAGTTTAGGTCAAGTAAAAATATCTATGATACTTTAATAAAAGCAGTTGGATCACTTAGGAAATAACCTATCACATCTAACTTTAATGTGGACAAATTTTTGTTGGTTTAGAATCCATTTTTCCGTTCATGCTTTGTTGTATTTTAACTTTCAGGCTACTTGGGCAGAAGTGATGTTCGCTTTTGGAAATTTTGTAGGAGAAACTCTTTTTGCTTGTTATTTTTTTAATGCTTATTATTTAATGTTTATTTTTGAGAGAGATAGAGTGTGAGTGGGGCAGGGGCAGAGAGAGGGGGAGACACAGAATCTGAAGCAGGCTCCAGGCCATGAGCTGTTGGCACAGACCCTGACGTGGGACTTGAACCCACTAACCACGAGATCATGACCTGAGCTGACATCGGATGCTTAACTGACTGAGACACTCAGACGCCCCGCAATATGCTTTTTAATTCTGGCATTCACTCTACTGGACAAATTTCCTACTTGATTAAATGGGTGTTCATTGAAGATATTTCTAAACTTCTCTCTCAACATTTTATTTACTTTTATTTTATTTAGAAGACATATACTTTAAAAGGAGAATATTAATGGTATGGTAGTAACATTATAAAATGTCACTCCAATGGACTAGGAAAGATAATTCTTGAATGACATATGTCTTTATATCTAAATGTTATCCAATTTCAGTGAGCTAACCAGTGCTTTGTTTGGATTGTGTGGGGTAAATTCCAAATAGAGTTTATAAATCTGAACAGAAGAGAGCTGCAAATCCAAGTGGAGTAAAGGTCATCTAACTGCCTTCTAAAATATTAGAAGATTAGTTTATCTTTGGTCTTCGAGTAAGCCGTATGCAATGTGTTAAAAATCCATTTAAAAAATTAGTTGTAAAGTAAGCAAAAAAAAATTTTTAATGCTTATTTATTTTTGAGAGAGAGAGAGCACGAGTGGGTTGGGGCAGAGAGAGAGGGAGACACAGAATCCTAAGCAGGCTCCAGGCTCCGAGCTGTCAGCACAGAGCCCAATACGGGGCTTGAACTCACAAACTGTGAGATCATGACCTGTGTTGAAGTCGGACGCTCAACCGACTGAACCACTCAGGTGCCCCAAATAGGCAAATTTTGAGCTCTTGTTAACTACGTGATTCAGGAAACTTAATGCTGTATTTGGTATTGAAACCAAATTATAATTTTCTGAAGTCAGGCTTTCTAGTTCAGTTTAAACTTGTAGTCCTACAAATATACCTTCAAAAAAAAAATCTTTCGGTTTTTACATAGGGTTTTTTAAAGAGAGATGTTATACTGTGTACTATATGACATGTAATAAGACAGAATTTGTTTTATTTTGATATAGCTTGCATTGAAAGGCTCTAGCTACAGTGGACTGCTTGAACGGCATCATATTCACACCAAAAATGTAGAGCATATTCTAGATAGTTTACGGTGAGTCATTGGGATTGGATCTTGGATGGGCTTTTGTATTCAGGACTTTTAATTTTTATTTTTACTAGAAGATGATCCTGCGATTTTTAGTAAAGATTTCCGTTATAAAATAATTTTCAGAAAATTATATCATGGTTAATGGAGTTGACATTGTAGTGTTTCTAAGGAAATTTTTGTACTCTGAAAATTTCACAGATTTTCAGTTAATATTTGGTCTGAGAAGTGCTTTTTCCACAGAGACAATTCTGTATACATTATGCTTGAACCGTATATGTAATGTTTTTTTAAACAATACTAGATTATATGGGTGTTCATTAAAATATTATTTGAATGTCTGAATATCATAGAAACTTCAGTTAATTCAACTAATGCAGTCAGTGAATAAGTTTATGTAAGAGAATCAGTGTGAGAACATGCAAAGTAGAAAGTATCTTAGTTACTGTTTCAGCGTCTGACAACTGAATGAATATTTTGGATTTAAAGTAATGACTATTTTGTTTTATAATTAAAAGTCTCTCAAGATGTGACTCTTCTAGGACATTTTTGTATTAATGACTTTTAGCATCAGGAATAGAGAAAATGAATTGAAATTCTCATTTATCAATATTGCTATTTGTCAGGGACTGTAACAAGATCTTTTTAAAGCATGTAAAGATTTGGGATCATTATTAACTTTCAGTTTACTCTTGTGCATCTTGACTTACCATAGTTAATTGGCTGTTGTAATTAAAATGAAGCTAAGCTTGCAAAACTAAACATAAATTTGTTTATAAAACAAGTTTATTTTACATCATTGTAATAATTTGCCTCTCAGAAAACATCCTTTAAATTATTAGTGGAAATTTTATGTAACGTTTACTTTCTTATCTTAGGAATGAGGGAATTGAGGTTCGCCTAGTAAAGAGGAGAGAATATGATGAAGAAATTGTTCGATGGGCAGATGCTGTCATAGCTGCAGGAGGTAATAGTTTTACAGAGGGAAAGATTGGAATACAGAAATACTCTTTAATATACATTTCCAGATACCCTGTAGTCTAGCTGTATTGAAGGCTTCAGAATCCTACCACAAGATGCATTTTTAGATTTTTAGGATAAGATTTAAAAAGATCTGCTATATGTAACATTTTGCTTTTTTAGTGAATGATGTTATTGTGAGGTTCCATGTATATTAAAGGTATGTTTAACTTCAAATATGATTCAAAGAATGAGTTGTAACTGTATTTTGGTTTAGTTATACTAGTCTTTAAAAAAAGTTGAAATTATTTAAGAGTTTAACAGGATTAGATAAATTTCATCCCACTCTGACTCTCATATACTTATACCTATTTTTTCCTGAGCTTTATTATTAAGTTAGTGAACATTCTTTCTAAAGCTTTAAATTGATAGCATTTGTTCGAAAAATCTACACCGGACACTTTGTTAGATATATTCTCATTAAAATATTTTATGAGTTTGGATTGATGTTATGACAGAAAGAAAAAGAATTGGCTAATAGAAGTGATAGGATTAGAGCAGTAGTTCCCAATTGGAGGCTACTACTGGGCATCTAGCATGTGGAGGCCATGGATACTGCTGAACATCCTGTTTTGCACAGGACAGCCCCCCACAACAAAGAATTATCTGGCCTAAAATGTCAGTCTTGCCACTGTTGAGAAATCCTGGGTTAGGGCTGGTGGGTAGAAAGGCAGTGGAGAGGCCTCTGGTGGTCAACAGGATGGGGTGGGAGTGAGATTGTTAAAATAAAAGTACTTGTGTTCAGAATGATGTTAAAAACTAGTTTTGTAACAAATCTGGTTATGTAGGTGATGGCACGATGCTTCTGGCGGCAAGTAAAGTCTTGGACAGACTTAAACCAGTTATTGGAGTAAACACGGATCCAGAACGGTAAGGAAAAACACATTCTCTTTATTTGCTGTGTGTGTGTGTGTGTGTGTGTGTGTGTGTGTGTGTGTGTGTGTGTTGTACATACAGTTATGCTTTGCTCTGCTTAGTATCTATTTCTGATAAATCTTAAATTTTGGAAGGTCTTTATTTCCTCTACTGTAGTCACATTGCTGTGCTCTGTTGCTGCAGAGAGTTTACTGTGGTGCATGATGTTTAAGTGAAAGCATCATTGTTCCTGGTTATCATGAATATTAGAACCATGTTCCAAAAACATTTTAGAGATGAAATTCAGGCACGTAGAATTCATTTCTACTTTTAGTATAATTTTTCTTCTTTAGTACAAGTTGTTTCCAAGGATCTAGCTCTTGCTTATAGCTCAGGCATGAGAAATATATATGCATTTAGCTGCCATTGGTGGTAGAAAATTATGATATGGGATGGACAGGTCCTCACATTTGACTTCCCAGGTAGTCAGGGAGTAGGATCTGTGGCAGGATAGACCTGAGCCCTTGACCTAGGTGAGTATTGGTGTCCTTCAGTATTGCTGAAGAGGGATGAGTTAATGTCCCATCTTCTACCTTTCTTATGTCTCTCATCTCCATTCCTGGTTATATCTCCACTGATTTTCTGGGTGACTTCATCAATTTAATGAAAAGACCAAACCCTGTCATCACTTCTTTTTTTCTTTCCTCAGCTTCACTGACATTTAGCATCATTCTATTCCAGCCGCCCACAGTATGACCATACCTGGACTTGATGATCATCTAGAATTGCCCCATCTCGCAAATCTTAATTCCACTCTGACCGCAGTCTCCTATCTTTAATAGCAGTCTTATTCCTTCAATTCTGCTAAGTCTGCCCTTTGGTTTTCAGTGCATTGAACCCCTCTATTTTCTTCAATTAATTTTCCCTCACTTCATTCATTTGCTTGACAAATTTCGTAGACATTTTGTACCATTGTCTTTCTGCTCAATCCTACCTCTGTCGATCATCCTTTTTATTCCTCCATCAGCACTGCTGAGGCCATTTGGGTAAAAAAATAGAAACTTAAGCTTTGTGGCCTAGTTTGCGCCCCAACTTACTTCCAATTTGTAGTTTCTAGCACTTAGAACTGGACCCAAAATTTTCTGTGTGGCTCAGGTCCTCTCTCTTCCCCATTCTGTGTGGTAGCTTCTTCAAGCTATTTAACTTGTATATATTCCCTGCTTTCCCTACCCTTCCTCCTTCAGCATTAGCCTTCTCCTTTACCTGATAGAGGAAATGGAAGTCATTGGATAAGAACTTCTTTACCTTTTCCTTGGCTTAAAATAAAAACCTTGTTCTGTTCCCTTTCTTTCCTTTTCTCCCTTTGCACATGGTTCCTCCTAGGCTAAAACCTTGCTCAAGACTGTCATCTTTTAAGAAAATTTAATAAATTCTTTACCCTGTGCCTTTCTCTTGATTATTATTCTTTTTCTTCCTCTTTACCCCCAAGCTTGGTATCTCCACTTACTTACTTCAGTTGTTTTTAAACCTTTGCTAGCTTTTCTGGATTTGCTCCCACCAGTTCATTGACATTCTTTTTGTCTTACTAGTGATGTCCTGGTTATTGAACTTACTGGACATTTTAGTCCTTGTCTAACTTGATTTCTGGGAAATTTTTGGTGCTGACTTCTCCTTTAATGCATCTGTACTTCTTTGGCACTTATGACCGCCATTCCCCCCCTGCCCCTTCTTCCTATCCTGATGGCTACTACTTTGTGTCTTTTGAAGGATGTTATATTTTAGTCACTGCTTAAATAGTGGTGTTTTTATATATTACCCTCTGGGCCATCTTTCTCTCACTCCTTTTTTTTTTTTTAATTTTTGATAGAGACAGAGTACAAGTGGGGGAGGGGCAGAGAGAGAAGGAGACACAGAATCCGAAGCAGGCTCCAGGCTCTGAGCTGTCATCACAGAGCCCGACCTGGGGCTCAAACTCACTGCGAGACCATGAACTGAGTTTGGACACTCAACCGACTGAGCCACCCAGGCGCCCCTCTCTTTCACTCTTTATAATGTCTCCAGAATAGCTGATTAATATCTCTGGTTGAACTTAGATCGTGGACTCCAAAATATTTATATCTAACATTGATCTTGTTTCCACTCTTACCCGTATTTATATTCTCTTCCCGCTGCAGCCAGAGTGACTTCTCTGCTCCAAATCTTATGGTGGCTCCCTTATCTAACTCAGAGTACAATCTAATTCTTTATTCTGGCTAGGGTGACCAACTCATCCTGGTTTGCCAAGGACTTTTCTAGTTTTAGCACCAAAAGTTCTATGTCCTGGGAAAATTGTCAGTCCCAGGCAAACTGGAACAGTTGGTCTCCTTCGCTGTGATATGTAAGACTCTACGTTTTCTGGTTCCTGATTATTCTTTGTCCTTTTCTCCTGTTATTTTTCTCTTATTTGAGCCATTCTACCCTCTACTTGAATGTATCCATTGGCATTAAAAATGTAACATGTCTGAGCGCCTGGCTGGCTCAGTCCATAGAGCATGTGGCTTTTTTTTTTTTTTAATGTTTATCTTTGAGAGAGAGAGAGAGAGAGACAGAAAGAAAGAAAGAGAGGGAAGGAGGAAGGGAAAGAGAGGGAGACAGAGAATCCTGAGCAGGCTCCGCACCATCAGTGTGGAGTCTGACATGGGGCTTGAACTCATGAACGGTGTGATCATGACCTGAGCTGAAATCAAGAGTCGGGTACTTAACCAACTGACCCACCCAGGTGCCCCGTGTGAGTCTTAATCTCAGAGTCGTGAGTTTAAGCCTCACATTGGGTATGGAGCCTATTTAAAAAAAAAAAAAAAAGTAACATGCCTGCAAACGAACCTATCTCCTTTGCCCTCCCCTACCATACTTGATGAATGGAGTCATAACCTGTGCTAAAGGTGTGACCACCTGTCCCTCATCCACCCCCCCCACCCCCACCCCATCCCCACCTTACCACACTGGTCTATGGATCTAATTCTGAGTTCTTGGGATCTTACCTTTGAGTCCATCTCTTGCCATCGTCACTGGTAATGAACACTGTGTAGGCGTTTATAGTTTGTTGTTTAAATTACCACAGTAGCTCCCAGTCTTGCTCTTTCCAACCCATCCATTACACTTTGTCTTCATGTTACTCCAAAGTACAAATAGTGTATCCACTCCTAAATTAGAGTCTTTTAGGCTTTCCCATGACTTTTAGGATACATTGCAAATTCCTTAGTATAATAGTATGATCTTTCACCATCTGTTGCCTATTTGCTTTTTAGTTTATCCTCATTTACTGTATGCTCTTCAGTAAAAAACAAAACAACAACAAAAACAACACCTCTAGGAACAGCCTAGGATTCTTCCTAAGGCTGTTTCTTTTTTTTTTTTTGAATTGCATCTTTTCTCCCAGTTTTGTTGAGATATAATTGACATGCAGACTGCATAAATTTAAGGTGTAACGCATAATGACTTATACATAATGTGAAATGATTGCTACAGTAAATTTACTTATCTCATATAGACATGAAAAAAAAGGGCTTTTTTTTTTTGTGATGAGAACTCTTAGGATCTACTCTTTTTATAACTTTCAGATATACCATACAGCAGTGTTAACTATAGTCATCCTGTTGTCCATTACATCCCCAGTACTTACGGTCTTATAAGTGGAAGTTTGTACCTTTAACCATCCTCACCAGTTCCTCTACTGCCCACTCTGACGGCCGTTCTTAAGTGCAAATGTTCGATCTGAGCATCTGCTGACACCATGGGTGGAGGCTTTTCCTCTGGTGAGGAGCTTTGTTGATATTTAAGACAGTAGGATTTGAAAGAATAAGTGAAAGAGTTCTCCAAAAGGCCCATATTCTTTTCATGTCTATATATGCGCTTTTGTCCAGAATGCCCTTATACCACATACTGAGTTGTGTAGTTGTATAATTGTTCATTCATGACTCTGGTGCATCTTGTGGGCTCTGACTATAATTCCCTGTAGAGAATGCTTATCCTTTCATATCGTTTTCTGCTTGGTTGTTTGTCTCCTCCATTAGACTGTACATTTCTTGAGCATAGGACTTTGTATTTTAATTTTTCTATTGCTTTTATAGTATTATACATAGTCCATAGACAGTAAACCTTTGAACTGAATGATTAATTAAATGCTTTTAGGGAATAGGGCTAGGACCCCAACCTAGCTGAGTAAAAATTTCTTGAGCATAAGTTATTGAGATCATTGGTTCAGTAAATATTTTTTTGACTGCTTTCAGTGTTGATGCATGTATATTTTAGAAATTCTTATGGCATATTTTTATATTGTTAAGAGATTCTTTAGTGGTCACATTTCATACAGTTTGTTGAGATATATTTTCCTTTAAAAACCTGGCTTAATAGTCATAAGCTTGTGGAGATTTTGAAACTGGTAAACAGACACTTCTGCTTCTCTAATTTCTACCTAGAATAATAGGCTTTAGAAGTCCTTTGGTTTCTCTTCTTGTCTACAGGCGAGAAATGTATTAAGCCTCCTAGCTTGTTCGGTAATTCAGGTTGTCTGACTTCTTTTTCTTAAGCACTGTGGTGACTCACAAGCCTTAATCCTAGAAGTTAATATTCAACTTAAGTTTCCTTTCCTCTATTAGTTATCAAATGCTGCATAACAAATCAAACCAGAACTTAAAGGCTTAAGTAGTAAAAATAATTTATTATCTCTCCTGGTTTCCGTGTATCTGGAATTCAGGAGTGTCTTGGATGGGTGGTTTGGCTTGAGATCTCTCCTCATAAGGTTATAGTTACATGTCAGGTGGGGCTGCAGGCACTTGGAGGCTTGACTTGGGCTCGGAGATACCCTTCTAAGATGGTTCACTCACATGGTCACTCACCTGTAAATTAAATATATAACTTCGGTTTGTCTCGTTTGTATTCTGCAATCGTCTACTGAACTTTTAAATAATAATGACATTTGAATGCTTAATAATTAAAATAGGGTATACGACATGTAGTAGCTAGCCTACAAGATAGCTGCCTAGCATTTATACCTTTATGTGGTTACCTCTCCCCTTCTGTATTCAATCAGGACTGGCCTATGGAATATGGTATGACAGTGTGTAGATTCTAAGGCCAGGTCATAAATGGTATTCCAGCTTCTGTTTTGGTCTTTTGGATTGTACATTCTGGGGTAAGTCAGCCAGCATGATGTGAAGATAGTCAAGCAGCCCTATGGAGAGGCTCACGTGCAGAAGAATTGAGGTGTCTTGCCAATAGCTCACACAATTTGCCAGCCCTGTGAGTGAGCCACACTGAAAATGAATCCTTCAGGCCAAGTCAGACCTGATTCAGATGCTCATAGCCCTAGCTGATATCTGACTATAACCTCATGAGAGATTGTTCTCACCAGGATGTTTTAGACCTCCAGTTGACCTAGCTGGTATTGTTCTATCAAATGACTGTTGATACCTTTTATATACTTAGCACTATGTAAAGTGTTTCAGGGAGTATAGAAATTAAAGGCAAGGCCTAAGTGTCTTAATTTCAGTGTTGATCCACTCAGATAAAGAAATTGACTAGTCACGACTTTGGGAAAAGGTTTTCTCTGCTCTTCACACTTAATGTAGTTATTATGAAGAGTTTGTTTTGCAAAGCCTACTCTCAATATTTCCTTCAAGATCAACGCATCATGTAATGATGATTGAGCTTTCTGGACACCTTTTCTCATGTTAGGTGCCATATTATCTCATCTTTCTATAGCAACTATAGGCAATCTTAACACTTTGTAATTTGCAATTTTTTAAAAAAAAATTGTCTTCTGCATCAAGCTCTTTTTTTTAATGTTTATTTTTGAGAGAAAGAGTGGGAGAGGGACAAAGAGAGAGGGAGACATAGAATCTAAAGTAGTCTCTAGGCTCCGAGCTGTCAGCACAGAGTCTGACATAGGACTTGAACTCATGAACCACAAGATCATGACCTGAGCCAAAGTCAGACACTCAACCAACTGAGCCACCCAGGCGCCCCATACATCAAGCTTTTAACGCCTTGAAAAGGAGTTAATTCTTCTATATTTTTTTAATAAATGAAGGATTGCATTGGATTAAGCTTTACGATTTCTCTTTATGACTTGGAATATCTTAAATGACATTTAAAAGATTTATGGTTCACTTTTGAACCATAAATAGTTTGATTCCTCAGAATAACCTTTTGAGATTGGTGGTTCTATCACCCTTTTAGAGATGAGGAAGCTGATGCTAAAATGACTTGCCTAAAGTTAATAGATAAATATTATAAAAGTAGGATACAAATGTCACTATACCATCAGATAATTTTATAGGGAAATGAAATCAGTGGCACATTTGCTGTTATTTTTTAGTTTCACTGTAATGTGGAAACTTTAGTTTTGTGTATCATGGCATTAAAACTGTATGTAAAATCACTTTGGTCTTTCTGTTTGGTCTTTCTGTCTTATTGAAAATACAGAAAACTTTGTAGCAAAAAAATGAAGTATAGAATAAAAATTTACAAAATTTTATGTCTGATTTTTATAGCTTAGTGATACCTTTTGAATTAATTTTTTTTTTCCTCTTTCTTCCCTTTACACCACTCCAAATCTCTTAAAGGTCTGAGGGTCATTTATGTCTTCCTGTTCGATATACACATTCCTTTCCAGAAGCCTTACAGAAGTTCTATTGTGGTGAGTTCAGGTAGGAATTTCTTACAGTTGTTTTACAAATAATCTTAATAAATATGTGCTATTAAAAATGCTATTGAACAGTACAAGTTAGATAATATTTGGCTTAGTCCGTAGTTACAACAGTAGCCATAAAAAGTAATAAACTAGCTGAGTCACAAACATGTCTACCTTACTTTCTTCTAGTCCAGGTGGAACTGTCCAGAAACCCTGACAAGTGCCCTTGGCCTGTAACATAATTGCACGTGGAGGGGTTTTCTCCATCAGTGAGATAGAGGCCACATTTCTACTTTTTAAACCTGGTTCTGTGTTCTTAGCAGTTTGGTAGAAAGATAGTTAAAACTGTTGGCTAAAATTAAGTGCTCAGATTCTGAGATTTTATATTTTTTATCCTCATCACCCATCCGGAATGGCTGAGGGTTGGATTTACTCCACTATGCTGAAGGTTCCTGATGTCTTTATTTTACATATTAAGTGCATCTTAAGCAGGGGGATGTTTTTTCATATTTTTTTTTCACTTACTGTGTTCGGAGGCCAGGCTGTCCTGAAAAAAGAAGGATGGGGGGAGGAGCTGAGATGGGGTTGGTGATGATAGTAGAGTGAGCCAAGTTGGACTACTTTTTTATTTCCTGATTTAGACTAGATTTTTATTGTTGGAGAAAGCTTTTTCTCTGGTTTTTGTGAAATTGTATTAAGTCTTCTTGACTTGTGGAATCATTAATAATGATTCCAGTTTCTATTGATTTCAGAAGTTTGGCACCTCTACAGATGACCAGTTTATAGCTACCAAATGGGAGTATATTTTTATATGCTAATCTAGCAGAATCTGTCCCACTAACTTTTTGACACATCAGTTTTTGGTTTTGAAATTAATTTTACCTGATTTTTTTTCCTTTTATCAAAAATGTTTAAGTTTTAGGTATAATCTTAAATGTTACAATATTTGTCATTGATTTCTTTTTTATTATTAAAAAAAATCATCATTACAGAATTTTAGGGGAGGGAATTTTGTCTAATCTGACCACCAGAACACAGTATTATTTTAATTTCAGAGTGCTTTCTTTTCTTCATGTTATGTTTTTGTATGAGCAAAATGCAACTATATCTAACTCAGTATCTTAGATTTAATGGATATATGATAAAGAATTAGGCTTTAATTCAGTTATGTGTGAGATTCTATATAAATACATTAGATATTTCTGTTATAATTGAGAGACCTAATCTCTAAATTTGTCTTTGAGTAGGAACCTGTGGGTTTTGGATGTTTCTGGTATAATTTGTTCATGGGATAACTAGTTTTTTAATATTTTTATTTTTTTAATTTGGTGAAATTATATCTAATTCTAAAAATACTTTATTCTATCTTAAATTAATTTGATTTTCCTTCACTCTTCTAAGGTGGTTATGGAGGCAACGAATCAGATTGTACCTTGAAGGGACTGGCATAAACCCTGTTCCCGTGGACCTTCACGAACAGCAGCTGAGTTTGAATCAACATAGCAGAGCCTTCAACATTGAAAGAGTTCATGATGAAAGTAGGTGGATTGGGAAGTAGATGTGTTTGGAGCAATATTTAACTTAGAGTTCCTTTGATTTCTAATTTCTAGAAGTAATAATTTATAATTATTTGAGGATTTTAGTGCCACTGACCATACTTAAGAAAATACAGTGAACTACTTCAGGTATAAAATTTAATGACTAGATACTGAAATAAGAAGTAAGCATATTTCCAGAAGAAATGTTATCTAGGATTGAAAACTTGTTGATTATGGAAGGATTATAAACGTCTAAGAGAATAGTTGATATTTAAGGACAGATTCTTGGCCTTAATCTTTGAAATGTCAAAAAGGAAAAAGAAAGCAGTAGAAATAAAACGAGCTAGTATGTAGATTTCATCATAATTATACACTTGTATAGTTGTATTTAAATGTATTCACCACAGTTATGCTCATTGATTTAAAACCTTTTGGTTGAGAAATTTTGCATCTTAGCCTTAAGATTTGTGTTTCAATCTCTGTAAACTGCTAAGAGAATATTAGCATAAGGTGATACGCAGTTTTTTGTTACGAGTGTTCAGGTGAATTCTCAGTTGTGAGTTAATTTGTGGGTTATAATTTAACCATATTTTCCCACTTTTTCCAGTAACTATAAGATTTTTATGATACAAGAAGATCCCAAGAGATATAGTAGATATCTACGGACTCCAGGAAAAGATATTTTTTTGTCCTGTGTTTCATTTCTTGGCTAAACTTACCAGGAAAAGCTACCTTTAAATATCTGTTTTGTCTCTGTCTTGTCGTGGTACCTGATGTTTATTTATGGTCATTGTTCTCAGAGTTTTTCATGGTGATTTAAAGCTTTTTATTTTTCAGTTTATTTATTTATTTTGAGAGAGGGAGACAGAGTGCGAGCAGGAGAGGGGCAAAGAGAGGGAGACTCCCAAGCAGGCTTCCAGCATCAGCACACAGAGCCCAGCACAGGGCTTGAACTCACAAAACCATGAGGTTGTGACCTGAGCCAAAATCAAGAGTGGGATGTGTAACCAATTGAGCCCCCAAGGCACCCCCATGGTGATTTATAGGTTTATATAGGTTAGGATATTCTTAAACTATGTGTTCATGTCATGTTTTAAAGATGCTCCCCCCACCCAATCATATGGATTCAATCATATGGATTCAATAGGAATATGGATTCCTATTACTGTTTTTCAAAGACTGCAGTAAGATTTAAATTTTTAACTAAAAGTTTTACTTTATCCCTCACCAAAAGAAGTTATTGCTACCACCAGAGATGTTTAAGATTTGGCTCTGAAATTCACCAGCTACATTATAGGAAAGCTATAGATTGATATTCAGAGATTCATTGCTCAGATTCCTGTCTCAGATTTACCGTTTAGTTTGTAAAACTAAATATATATAGAAATAAAATCACATAGTTATTAACTAAGTAACATCCAGGATGTTCACATCTGATTAATGTTTTTCTAGAAAAAGAAGAGAAAATGTTCAAAATAAAAAAAACACAAGAGAATTTCTCAAAATGTAGGCACCATTCTTTGAATTGAAAGGACTCACAAGTAATGGTAACAGATTTCAAACCAAGGTATGTCAGAATATTAGGGATGAAACAAAGCTCCTGAAAGCTTCCAGAGAGGAAGTGGTGGTGGTGATTGTGGCTGAAGTAGGTTATTTTATATGTAAAGAATCTAGAATCAGAATAGTTTCAGAATTCTCAATAGTAACACTGGAAATTACTATGCTTATTGTAATAATTATTTTTGTTAGAAGCAATTATATGATATTTAACTGTGTCTAGGCACTATTTTAGAGGGCTTTTTTGTGAGTTTTGTTATTTTTATAGCTTTATGAGAAAAAATTTAGGAAGATTTCAAATTGTATCTCATTTTTTTCTATTTAAATTCTTAGCAAGTTGGTAGGGAACATTTCTTAGGTGGGTGCCATTAGGAATTTTGAAATATTGGAGTAGATTTGAGAGTATAAATATGCTACTATGTTTTATCCTGGATTTAGCTTTCTAATTATATATTTATATGTGTTTTAATTTTTTTTTTAATTTAAATTCAAATTAGTTAACATCAGTATAGTCTTGGCTTCAGAAGTAGAACTCAGTGATTCATCTCTTACATAGGATACCCAGTACTCATGCCAAAAAGTGCCCTCTTTAATGCCAATCACCCATTTAACCCGTCCCCCTACCCACCTCCCCTCCAGCAACCCTCAGTTTGTTCTGTGTATTTTAGAGTCTCTTATGGTTTGCCTCCCTCTCTTTATATCTTATTTTTCCTTCCCATCCCGTATGTTCATCTGTCGAGTTTCTCAAATGCCACATGAGTGAAATCATATACTTGTCTTTCTTTCACTGACTTATTTCGCTTAGCATAATACCCTCTAGTTCCATCCATGTTGTCTGTTGTAAATTAAAAAAAATTTTTTTTAGAGAGAGCATGAGTGGAGGAGAGGGGCAGAGGGAGAGCGAGAGTGAGAGAGCGAGAGAGAAAGAGAGAGAGAGAGACAGAATCCTAAGCAAGCTCCACACTCAGCACAGAGCTCTATGCCAGACTTGATTTCATGACCCTGGGTTCATGACCTGAACCAAAATCAAGAGTCAGATGCTCAACTGACTGAGCCACCCAGGCTCCCCTAGCTTTCTAATTTAGAACCAAAGATTACAGAGAAAAAAAAAAATTCTAGTGTGTGTTTGTTTAACTTTTCAGCTTAAGAAAAATCTATCCTTTATTGGATTGTATTTATGTACAAGTTGTTAAAGGATATGTTCAAGGGAAGGTAGGGTTGGTATATTATTATTTTTAAAAATTTTCATCACATAAATTAGCAACTTTATTTGCAAGTCGAGTTGTATTAATTTGGATAAGTAAATTGATTTGATAAATAATCCCAGATTCTCAGTGGCTTAACATATTGAAAGTTTATTTCTATTTCATGTCACTGTCACCTGGGTGTTGAAGAACTTCCAAACAGTGCCTCCTACCATCTTCTAAGGCCTCTGAGTTTTCTATTGGATCCTCTGGAGCTTGTGGAAAGAAGAAAGAGCATAGAGTATCTTAAGGCAGGTTTTAGGAGCCAGGCTTTATCACTACTTTTCCTCATATTTCATTGGCCATTACTAGTCTCATGGGTGTACCCACTGCAAGTAAACCTGAAAACATAGTATAGCAGCATGGTGGTGAAAGAGAATTGTACATGTAGTGGTCCCTGTTACTAATATAACAATTCTATATTTAAAAATACAAATTATAATTAATTTTGTAATCCATTGTTTTGGATAGAAAATTGTTAATTGTCCTTTACATGTCCTATTGAATTAAGTTATAAATGTACAGTTTCATTGGTTAGGTAGTGTTTGGTAGTAGTCAATTAGCATGAAAGAAAATATAGGCAGAATTAAGATGATTAATGAATGAGACCTGAAGCAATCTTAATTTTCTTGTTTGACAAAGGGTTCTAGGTGAAATTCAGCAAGTACACACAATAAAAGTGCAAAATGGAAAGGAAAATTTGGGTAGGGAGAAATGGGAATAGAGGCAGAAAGTCAAGACTATATAAAATACATGGTTACAGTTTGGTGAGAAATCAGATTTATTAGTAATATTTAGTGAGTACCTACTGTTAGTTTGGCATTTGCAGAAAATCTGTGGGGAGATGTAAAACAAATTCCATTAGGAATTACCTTACGTAGGGGTGCCTGGGTGGCTCAGTCAGTTAAGCCTCTGACTTCGGCTCAGGTCATGATCTCACAGTCTGTGACTCTGAGCCCTGCGTCGGGCTCTGTGCTGACAGCTCAGAGCCTGGAAACTGCCTAGGATTCTGTGTCTCCCTCTCTCTCTGCCCCTCCCCCACTTGTACTCTGTCCCATTCTCTCTCTCTCTCTCTCTCTCTCTCTCTCTCTCTCTCCCCCTCCCTCCCTCCCACCCTCCTTCCCTCCCTCCCTCAAAAATAAACACTAAAAAGAAAAAGCAATTACCTTATGTAAAGAAAAATAATTTAAAGAATAAAATTTAGTTTTTTACATTTGTAAAACTGTTAAATTTTGACATGTGTGAGAATGATAGATCTAGTACCAAATTAAGACAATTTCAAAAGTTAGGTTTTATAATCTTTAATGTGAATTTGATTAAACATATCAAATTTTTTGATATACCTTTTTGTGTCAAGTTTTTTCAGCTATATTATGAGATTGAGCTGATCACGTTAGCCCATTGTACAGTTTAATCAGATAACAAGTTTTCTTATGGTCTTTAGCATTGTATGACAACTTGTTATATTCAAAAGCATCATTGGGTCCCCCATAGACTGTTGAATCCAAAAGAAATGAGATACGTGTAATTAGTGTCTAATAAACATATAAACAGGAATATAATAGGGTAGCAAGTCAGGAGAATATTAGATCAGTGGTTGTGTTGGTGACAGTGGTAGAGATTTTATTAGTATATGAGGTATTTAGTGTGTATTAGATATTTATTACTGCATAACGAATCATCCCCAAATTTAGCATCTTAAAACACAAATATTTATGATTTCAGAGATTGTGAAGGTCAAGAATCCAAGAACAGGTTAGATTGTTAGTTCTGGTTTAGAGTCTTTTGGGAGGAGGATCAAGCTGTCATCCAGGACAGCAGTATCTGAAGACATCTGGGACTGGAAGATGTGCTTCTCAGCTCCTCACATAACTGTTAGCGGGAGGCTTTAGTTCCTCACTATGTAGGCCTCTTTATTGGACTGCTCATGAAGTCTCTCCCCATCCCCCCAACCCCCCAGAAGCCAAGTGATCTGAGAAAAGAGGCTGAGGTGGAAGGAAGCCAGGGTGGCTTTTTAAACCAAATCTCTGAAGTGTCGTACCATCACTTGTATCGTACCCTATTTGGTCACATAGACCAAACCTAATATGCTATCAGAGAGTTACACAAGAATGTGAATACCTGGAGGCAGGATTCACTGGGGACCCTGTTAGAGGCTAGTTACCACAGTCCAGGTAGACTTTCAAGCTTTGACTTAGGAGAAAGCATGGAGGAGACAGAGAAGGGAACTTGTTCCACAATGCTTGCCCAGCGAGAGTTGGGTGCAATGAATCTGCTTTTGGTGACATTGAGAAGATGAGGTTGGCATTTCCAGTTGGGAGACTGATAAAAGATAAGTAAAAGAAACCATTTGAAGGTGACAATTGCAATTTTAATTGAGAAAGCAGTGGGAATCCTTTGGAGGATTTTGTGATGAAGTGAGGTTTAAATATCATCAAGGCAGATTACATAAACTGTGCATATAGCCTTATAGAATAAAAAAGAAAAAAAAGACATTTTTCAGAAGTCATGAAAGGAGATGTGGCAGTGTTCCTTCAGGACTACTATTGCTAGAAACACTCTTGAAGTTTTCTATTTAAAAAAAAAAGAAATCTGATCTCTAATAATAACTGATTTGGTTTCCAGTATGAGCCATGGGTGTAATTTGCCACTTAACTTCAAAGTGGCTCTCCTCTGGAAGTACTTGATCATTTCTACCTCTGAAGCTTTTAGAGAGAAATTAAATGTGACAACAAAAATCTTATGAGAAGAATAAATATGTATTTTCTCGGTCTTGAAAAATTGTTTCAAGAAGAATTAAGGCTTATTTTGGAGAGCTAGAGGCTTCATTGCAGCAATGTTAGATGACTTTGAGGTTCATATTATGAACATTTTATTTATTTTTTAATATTTTTGTTTTTTATTTTTTTATAATTTTTTTCGCATTTATTTATTTTTGAGAGACAAAACAAGACAGAGCGTGAGTGGGGGAGGGGCCAAGAGGGGAGGGGGGGACACCGAATCTGAAGCAGGCCCCAGGCTGTCAGCACAGAGCCTGATGCGGGGCTCAAATCCACGGACCCTGTGATCATGACCTGAGCTGAAGTCAGATGCTTAACCGACTGAGCCACCCAGGCGCCCCAGTTTTTTCATGTTTTATTTATTTTTGAGAGAGCGAGCGAGTGAGCATGAAAGAGTCAAATGAGCATGAGTAAGCGGGGGAGGGGCAGAGAGAGACAATCTGAAGCAGACACCACACTGTCAACACAGAGCTGACACGGGGCTTGAACCCACGAGTGGTGAGATCATGACCTGAGCTGAAGCTGGATGCTGAACTGACTGAGCCATCCAGGCGCCCCTATTATGAACACTTTTTTTTTTTTTTTAATTTTTTTTTTTTTCAACGTTTATTTATTTTTGGGACAGAGAGAGACAGAGCATGAACGGGGGAGGGGCAGAGAGAGAGGGAGACACAGAATCAGAAACAGGCTCCAGGCTCTGAGCCATCAGCCCAGAGCCCGATGCGGGGCTCGAACTCACGGACCGCGAGATCGTGACCTGGTTGAAGTCGGACGCTTAACCGACTGCGCCACCCAGGCGCCCCTATGAACACTTTAAATAAATATTTTATTTATATGTTAATAATGTTAAAGTATGGATTATAGTGAAAAGTGTGAATATTGTAATGTCTCATAAAATTGAAATCCTAACGTTTCTAAGATTTAAACAAGTTGTCTTGAAAAAATTTTTTTCATCACCTTCAGGACCTGAGGCTTCAGGACCCCAGCTTTTGCCAGTGAGGGCACTAAATGAAGTCTTCATTGGGGAGAGTCTATCATCCAGGTACTTTTAAACCTGTGATCTTGAGTTTGAGTTTGGAATTTAATGTTTTAGTATTTTTTAGATATTTATTCAATTTCTATAACTTAAGAATTATAAATAATTAAGGTGGTAGAAGTAATAGAAGTGAATTATTAAATGAAATATTTCCCAAACCCTCTCACACATTTATACGTGTTAAGGGGAAAGAAGGTTCTATGACCAAAAAAGTTTGTGAAACCCTAGATTAAACAAAAAGTTATTTGGGTCCTGTTACTGCAGAGCCTTTAATCTATCATATAGGTGGCTTTATAAATGTTTAAGAGAATGATATACTAGGCATACATTTGCAGTTTTTACAAACTTTTATAGACAGTCCATATCACAACTTCTCTACTAATTATCTTAATAGTGTCCCTTAAGGTAGATTTGTTTGCTTATTTTTATCCAGGATCTAGTTAAGGATTATGCATTGCATTGGCCATCATGGCCCTTCAGAATTAAGAACAGTTCCTCAGTCCCACCACTGTTTTTTCATTCATGATATTAATATTTTGGAATAGTCTAACCCAGTTGGTTTGTAGAATATCCCTTGTTTTAGATTTGTATGATTTTTTTCCTATGCATGATGAGATTCATGCTAAACATGTTGGGCAGGAATACTACTTGGTGCTAATTGTATCCCTTATGCAACATCGTATGTCAAGTATATTGACAGTTTAAGATTTGTAACCATTATTAGCAAATATTAAGGTTAATAAAGTTCCTCATTAGTATAAAAATAATAGTATTTTATTACTGATGAAATGTTTTGTGGGTGTTGAGTATAACTTAGGCTTATATTGTCAGAATTTTGTTTCAAAACTTTTTGTGTGACATTAGTTACCAGCTGTAAAATGACTGCCATAATGTAACGTTAATTTAATTCTTCATTGTCATTTAGAACTTGCTTTTGCATTTTTCTAGATGTAAATGAATTAGGAATGGAAAATTAGAGATGAATCTGTCCCACTTTGCTGCTACCAGAACCATGTGACCCTTTGAAGATCATGTAGTTGATTCCCTAGCTTACTGAGAGTTCCATGTATTCTGGAATTCTGTTCGTTGTCCTGTCTTTTCATAAGAAGTTTAATTATGATGAGAAATGTTTGTCTTAATTAAAGAAGATATCTCTGTTTTAGCCAATCATTAACTCAGGTAGTACTGAAAAGAACAAAGCTTGATTCAGCAGCATGCTTTGGCCAATCTTTTTCAGTTATAATTATTTTGATTAATGTAATTTTAAGTTTATTCAGTAAAAATATATTGTGTACCTGCTATGTGTGACATGCAAGTCACTAGGGATCTTATTTTTTTTGGAGCGTGGTAAAATGTATAATTTTTTAAAGTATTAAAAGTAAAAGTTATTCTTCAAAGGAATCCTAAACATACATTCTTTACAGAATGTAAAGTGTAAATATGTTTATTTTAACATAGTAATAAGACTTACACTATACATAAGATTTTTTCTTTTGCTGTATACCAAGTTTGAAGCAATATGGAAGTGAATAATGGATACTTTTATGTGATAAAGAAGGCAGAAAATGTATCTCTAATTAGTGATATAATTTAGTCATGATTACTAAAAACAGAAGGCAGAAAGCAACAACTTTAAATGAAATTGAAGAAATTTCTACATTAAATAGATGACAAATGAAACCTTGCCATTTGTGACAGCATGGATGGACCTAGAGGGTTTTATGCTAAGTGAAATAAGTCAGTTAGAGAAAGGCAATTACCATGTGATTTCACTCATAATGTGGATTTTAAGAAACAAAACAAATGAACAAATAGAAAAAAAAAGAAACAGACTCTTAAATACAGAGAACAAACTGGTGGTTGCCAGAGGGGAGGGGTGGTGGATGAAAGAGATAGAGGGGTTTAAGAGAGCACTTGTCTTGATGAGCTCTGAGAGATGTATACAATTGTTGAATCATACTGTACATCTGAAACTAATAGAACACTGTTAATTATACTTGAATAAAAAAATAATAGGTGACAAAGGTAAAAATGTTTTGTAAGTTTATGTTTATCCTAGAGAAGCCATTTAATGGCTTATGATATTCGGTTTGTATATTTTAAAAGTTGTAACTTCTGAGAGCTTCTACTAGTGTTGCTTTATAATTTGTACTTACTAAAAATTAAATAACTTATAAAAGGAGGAAAACTGGGATCAGTTGACAGACTTGGGAATTCAGTGAAGTCCCATTAGATTTTAGATTGAATGTTGTTTTCTGTGGCAGCAGTGATTTGGTTGGTTTATCTCCTAAATAATGTCTGATGCTGCTTCTTTTTGTGTTCTTTGAGCCTCACCTTATATCCTTACTAAGATAAGGAGACCAGTGGGTTCACTTCTGATGCTATTGAAAAAGTTCTCACTATTGGAAGTATTAGAACTTACTTTTAAAGAATCTATGACATAGACCCTTAGCTGGAGAGGAAATGAACACTTACTGGATGCCTGCTGTGTGTCAGGCACTGTGTGTATTACCGCATTAAACTCTCATAGCAACCCTGTGAGAAAGGGTAGTTGTAATTATCAGTGAAAAAACTGAGATTTGAAGAGTTCAAATGACTTGTCCTTGGTCATATAATTAATTAGTTAGCATTAGAACTGTCATATAAAACCCAGTATTTCTGATTCCAGGTCCTGTACTGAGGCTTCACTATGCCCTGAAAACTTAAGTGCTTTGCTTGGAAAATATGAAGTGCAGCAATATTATTCCTGCCTCATTTATAATGTTCTTACATTTAAGAACATTTTAAAAGCCCAATTTTTTTTTCTTTTCTCCTATTTGTTCTAACCTAGAATGTCTTATTCTTGGGCTGTAGCAGTGGAGAATTTAAGAAGAAGTATACCCACTCTAAAGGGACTGTGAGTTTTATTGCTGCCTTAAAAAAATAATTTCCCTGAAAAAAAATTTCTGAGTTGACTAATCTTGATAAACCTGCATGTGAGAATGACACTAAATTTGCTCATTGTTTTGGACTCAACACCTCTTACCTGACTATACTTTTCTTCCTCTCCAGCTCTGCTTCTCTCCTGTCCCCACTTAACTCTAATCAATCTTTTGTTTCAGTGTGATTCTGGCATAATAGCAGCCATTCCTGTAGAGTTGACTGGCTTGTCTGAATGTAATAGGCTCCTAATATGCCTAAAATTCCCAACATTCTAGGAAGACATAACAAAGCTATGAAATAGATTAAATGTGAATATTAGGCCTATCTTTTATGAAGAATGGTGACTTCAGAAAAAAAATGAAAAGGAGTTGTGCCATGTAAAACCTTTAAAGATTGAATTTGGCAGGAGAAATTGAAAGGGTTAAAATAAGAGATAATATTATCCAATGAATGTTAGTGTTTGCAAGCCTAATAATTGTCATTATTGGAAAAGCTATATTAAGAGTTTAACTTTTTTATCTGCTGAACAAAAATAACCCAGTGTTGATCAATGACACCATTATTTTAAGATACAGTTTACAAAATAAGCTTTTACATGTTTCAAAAGTTTTTTTGAATAATTGCAAATTTGTATGTTCATACAGTTAAGGAATAGTGCCATTTTTTCTGGTGTCAGAAAACCCATTTGATTTAATACTTATGAAATACTGTAAGAAATAGAAATCTCTAAAGAAATTATAGTTTTAGTTTTATTCCTAGTTTTGCCCACTGATGCAGTACTGAGAATTTTCTTTAGAACTTTATCTCTCTTAGCCTACTATCAATTCAAAAGGCACATTAACATGTAACTTAAAAAACACGAGTTGACCAGGAACTGTTGGTAACTTGAAGGATTAGATACAGATTGGGATATATCAAGAACTATCTACCAAGAATGAAACTCACTTAAGAATGGTATTTTCTTTTTGAATTCTGAAATAAGGATCTGTATGTGTTAGAGTCCATAAAAACAGTAGAAGCAATCATAGGTAAAAATTTATAAGGAGCCCTTGTTTGAAATGTTAAAATACTGATATAAAGGAGCATATGGATAGGAGAGGGATGCAGTTTTACAGATTTTTTTTTTTTTTTACTTTTTTACTTAATCAGTATTGGTATTAGCATCATGGTGTGCGTGCCTAAGTCAGGTATGTCTGAGTCAAGCTGGCCCACTTAGAGTCCATTAGTTCTGAAGAAACGGTGTTTGTCTTATTTACCGTGAGCCATAAATTCAGCAAATCCAGTTTTATATTCTCAATTCTTAGGGCTTCCTACTATGAGATTTCAGTTGATGATGGTCCATGGGAAAAACAGAAGAGTTCAGGGCTCAATTTGTGTACTGGAACAGGATCAAAGGCCTGGTGAGTACCTTGGGATGTTACTTATTGACTTTTGTGAAATATTTTAAGTAATGTAATTTACTCGATGCTGCATATCAGTGTATCTAAGGCCTCTGAAACGCAAGAGGTAGCCTGGTGTTGTTATGTTGGTTGGCCCAGTTTCTGCTTTACTCATCAGTTGGCTCTAGAAGTCCTGCCTGGACTTCTTAGATTAGAGCTATAGCATGGATTTGGTCATTTTTTAGCCTGTTGCCCTAGGTTTGTAAAGAGAAAAAAGAAAATGTTTTGGGGGACTGTATTGTTTTTAAATGAAAAATATTTTAAATAATAGTAAAGAAATGAAAACAACTACAGTAACAACAACAAATGTCCTGGAGGTTTGTGCGTCAAAGGCTTAACTAGAGATAACTTGGGCTCCTGTATCTTGTTTACCCTATAACCTCTCTCTGGGTAATGGCTTCGCTTCTTGGTACACAGACATGGATGCCTCCCAGACTTTTATCTGTAGCTATCTTGTTTCCTGAGCCCGAACTTCTGTTCTAAAATTACCTACTAAATAGAATGTTAATAGACCTTCAAATTCAACACATTCAAAACTAAATTTATTATCTTCAGGTTTTTTTTAAGGTTTTATTTATTTATTTTGAGAGAGAGAGAGAGAGAGAGAGAGAGAGAGAGCGAGCGAGCAAGTGGAGGGGCAGAGAGAGAGGGAGAGAGAAAATCCCAAGCAGGCTCCACACTGTCAGCACAGAGCCCATGTGGGGCTTGAACTCAGGAACTGTGAGATCATGACCTGAGCCAAAATCAAGAATCGGACACTTAACTAAGTGAGCCACCCAGGCGCCCCCATCTTTAGTTTTTCTTGCTGTGATCCCTGTATTGCTTAATAATATCACTGTTATCATGAGTTCATGCTCTAGAGAAAAAACAGTACTCCTTAAAACCTGGCTCTTACTTTTGAGTCTCCCTGTTCTCCTCTTTACATGTACTGGTCTCTGAATCCTGCCAGTCACGCTTCTGAAGTCCTTGCCCCTCTTTTTCAGTTTCTACTGCTGTGTGGTCTACTGCTCTATGCCACACTTCTGTTTCTGCAGTTTCTACTGCTGTTTGGTCCAGGCCCATCTTTTTAGTGAATAATCTTTGTGCCTCACCCTTTATTCTTCAGGCTGTCGTCCATACTGCCAACAGAGTAATATTTCTAAAATGTAGATAAATTTGACTATTCCTTTCTGTGCTGTAAAAGCTTCTTTGACTTCTGTGTTCAGATTAGTCTGCGTGTAAGACCCTTTAAATATGATCTAAGAAACTTCACCAGCCTATTGTTGCCTTACTCTAACTCATTGGCACAATGGGGACACTGCAGGCTACTTGCAATTCTCAGCACAAGCCACATTGTCTCTGGGCTTTTTGTTTTTGCTCAGTGCAACTTCTTCCTGCATTGAATGCCTGAACATTTTCCACTTTCCTTCCCCTGGCTGAAAAATCCAGTCTTCAAATGTCATTCTCTGTAGGAAATCTCTACTAGGACCTAGTTCTTTTCATCAGCATAATGAATCCCCTTTTGGTGCATCCCAAGCACTTTTTCGTAATAGCACTTTGATAGCACTTACCACATTATTAGTTCTCTAATTACCTAATACCCAGCTGGTTTGAGCAACTTGAGGTATTTGGCATGGTGACTAGTGGTTTTTTTGTTTGTTTAATTTTTGCATGTATAGCACAGTACCTAATACATATTCTCTCATTTTTTTTTCAAATAAATGACTACATGCTTACAAATACAGCTAGCAAACACAGTATTAATCTGTGATTTTAAGTTTGGATAGTTTAAAATGGAGTTTTACTTCCCATTTTTTCGGTGTTTTTAATACTTTTTATTGTGGAAAAACTTAAAGATCTGTAAGAGTAGGCAAAATAGTATAATCAATATCTGTGTACCCATTAGTCAGTTTCAATAATTATCAACACATGCCCAATCTTGTTTCCCTTTTGTCTTTTTTTGTCTCATAATACTTAAGTAATTTTCAGACATCACAGTTCATTCATAAGTACTTAGTAACTTCACATCTTTTAAAAATATCCTAGTCTTAGCCAAATAAACCTTTGGAGAAAAATGAGAAGTATCATTTTAAAATATTGGTTAATATTTCATTTTCCTGAGGGGGCCAGTGAGAACTACATGTCTAAAATGACTTTAACAGTAGTTTGCAAAAGTAATTTAATAATCTAAGATGCTATAAAATTATTTTGTAGCCCTCATAAAATGAAAACATTAGTTAATTGCTTTAATTTATCATAACATCTTTTCTGCTCAACATGATATGTTACTTGGTGAAAACTGGATTGAAAATCAGAAATGGTTTCCCAGATCCTTCTCCTCTTCTCCTAGGATTCTCACCGCCCCCCCCCCCCCCCCCCCCCCCCCGCACCCCCATCGTGGGCAAAGGTGTAATTGAAAAGAGTACTGGCCTGGAAGTTAGAGAGACCTGGCAAAATCACCAACTAGCTTTGTGATCTTGTACAAGTTTCCTTTTCTGAAAAATGAGGGGAAATGGAACAGATAAAATAAGATTATCTTCTGGACTGTGATTCTGTAGGTTCTGTTGTATGCAGTAAATACAAGCTATCAGTTATTTAGCCCCTGTTACTTTGAATATACTGTGGTAGGTACTTTTTATACATTGACTATAATTCTTACAGAAATCCTGCAAGAAAGTGGTAGTATCCCTGTTTTATAAAGTAGAAATTGAGGCTTCACAAGGATAAACAATTTAGGGTGAGGTCAGAACTAATGTCAGAACCTGGATAAAAAAAGCTCAGGTGTGCTTGACTAAAAAGCCAGTGCTTTTTTGACTGCCAGCTTTTTAATGTTTATTTATTTTTGAGAGAGACAGAGACAGAATGTGAGTGGGTTAGGGGCAGAGAGAGAGAGAGAGAGAGAGAGAGAGAGAGGGAGAGAGAGGGAGAGAGAGGGAGAGAGAGGGAGAGGGAGAGAGAGGGAGACAGAATCCGAAGCAGGCTCCAGGCTCTGAGCTGTCAGCACAGAGTCCGACGCGGGGCTCCAACTCACAAACCGTGAAATCATGACCTGAGCCAAAGTCGGGTGCTTAACTGATGGAGCCACCCAGGCGCTCCTGACTGCCAGTTTTTAAATGCAGAGGGGGAGCTGTCTGTAGAAGCCACTGGTTCAAAGATGTGTCACTAGGTTGTATCGAAAAATTATTAAGGTAAACTTGCTAATCTTAGTGAAACCGTGGTTATGCTAAAGGCAGTGAATAGGCTTTTGACTTTTGCACTGGGGTGTATGTGATTTTATTTTTTTTATTAGAAAAAATGTTTTAATGTTAATTGATTTTTGAGAGAGAGAGAGACAGAGCATGAGCGGGGGAAGAGCAGAGAGAGAGAGACACACAGAATCTGAAGCAGGTTCCAGGCTCTGAGCTGTCAGCGCAGAGCCCAGTATGGGGCTCGAACTCACAAATCACAAGATCATGACCTGAGCTGAAGTCAGATGCTTAACCGACTAGCCACCCAGGTGCCCCTGATTTTGAATGTTTTCAACCTTTCAGTAGTAAGAAGAGCATAAAGGATAAGAGCCATAGGCTTGCTTGTAAAGCAGTCCTGCCCTCCATTGCCACACACCTTATAGTTGAGTCCTGTGTTCCCATTGGATGTGAATAAATGTGGCTTAGATTAGAATTTCATTCATTTCTGTGTTGCTTAATAAAGTCTGATGTCTAGAACTCTGTCACTAACTATATCCTATCCCTGCCACCTAGATTACTCAGCCTCTTCTCTCTTCAGCCTATGTAGCTTGCTTGCTTCTAATGTTCTACCTTACTCCCTCCCATTGCTGATTGTTCTTTGCCTGTGATTGCGTTTTCCCATTCATCTTCTGTCCTTCTCTTCAGAAAATGGAGGGAGAGAGGAGAAGCCTAGGGGCCAGAAGGACTGAGGAAAGCTATACATTTCCATACATTAATAACTTTTATCAAACTACCATTAAAAAAATTTTTTTAACATTTATTTATTTTTGAGAGTGTGAGCAGGGGAGGGGCAGAGAGAGAGGGAGACACAGAATACAGAGCCTGATGTGGGGCTCCAACCAACGAACCATGAGATCATGACCTGAGCTGAAGTCAGATGCTTAACCAACTGAGCCACCCCAGTGCCCACCCCCCTTTTTAAAGTTTATTTATTTTGAGAGACACAGACAGCACAAGTGGGGGAGGGGCAGAGAGACAGGGAGACAGAATCCCAAGCAGACTTCATGCTGTCACTGCAGAGCCCGATGCGGGGCTCAAATCCACAAAACCATGAGATCATGACCTGAACCTAAACCAAGTCAGATGCTTAACTGACTGAACCATCCAGATGCCCCTTGAACTACCATTTCTAAGCACTTTCTTTGTCTGAGCTAAATATGTTAAATTTTCAAAAAAACTCTGGAAGTAGGTGATTATTTTTTAAAGTTTATTAATTTATTTTGAGAGAGAGCATGTGTGCGATTAGGGGAAGGGGAAGAGAGAGAGGAAGAGAGGGAATCCCAGGAAGGCTCTGCACTGATGTGGGGCTCAAACTCATGAACCGTGAGATCATGACCTGAGCTGAAATCAGACGTTTAACTGACTGAGCCACCCAGGTGCCCCTGGAAATACGTGATTTTATTTTCGTTAATAGAGTAGTAAAGTCTCAGAAGTTTCCCAAAGCCATATGGCTAATAAATGGTGAAGACAGACTTTAAATTCTGTAGACCTTAGGAATCACTGGAAAGAAAGGAATAGAATAGCTTATTTCTTTTACTCTTTTTTTTTAAATTTATTTTTTATTTTTTAAAATTTAAATCCAAATTAGCATATAGTGAAACCATGATTTCAGGAGTAGATTCCTTAATGCCCCTTCCCCATTTAGCCCATTCCCCCTCCCACAACCCCTCCAGCAACCCTGTTTGTTCTCCATATTTATGAGTCTCTTCTGTCTTGTCCCCCTCCCTGTTTTTATATTCTTTTTTCCCTTCCCTTATGTTCATCTGTTTTGTCTCTTAAAGTCCTCATATGAGTGAAGTCATATGATTTTTGTCCTTCTCTAATTTCACTTAGCATAATACCCTCCAGTTCCATCCACGTAGTTGCAAATGGCAAGATTTCATTCCTTTTGATTGCCGAGTAATACTTCATTGTATATACTCCACATCTTCTTTATCCATTCATCCATCGAGGGACATTTTGGGCTCTTTCCGTACTTGGCTATTGTTGATAGTGCTGCTATAAACATGGGGATGCATGTGTTCCTTTGAAACAGCACACCTGTGTCCCATGGATAAATGCCTAGTAGTGCAATTGCTGGGTCATAGGGTAGTTCTATTTTTAGTTTTTGAGGAACCTCCATACTGTTTTCCAGAGTGGCTGCACCAGCTTGCATTGCCACCAACAATGTAAAAGAGATCCTCTTTCTCCGCATCCTCACCAACATCTGTTGTTGCCTGAGTTGTTAATGTTAGCCATTCTGACAGGTGTGAGGTGGTATCTCATTGTGGTTTTGATTTGTATTTCCCTGATGATGAGTGATGTTGCGCATTTTTTCATGTGTCGGTTGGCCATCTGGATGTCTTCCTGGAGAAGTGTCTATTCATGTCTTTTGCCCATTTCTTCACTGGATTTTTTGTTTTTTGGGTGTTGAGTTTGATAAGTTCTTTATAGATTTTGGATACTAACCCTTTATCTGATATGTCATTTGCAAATGTCTTCTCCCATTCTGTCGGTTGCCTTTTAGTTTTGCTGATTGTTTCCTTCACTGTGCAGAAGCTTTTTATTTTGATGAGGTCCCGATAGTTCATTTTTGTCTTTGTTTCCCTTGCCTCTGGAGATGTGTTGAGTAAGAAGTTGCTGTGGGCAAGATCAAAGAGGTTTTTGCCTGCTTTCTCCTTGAGGATTTTGATGGCTTCCTGTCTTACACTGAGGTCTTTCATCCATTTTATTTTTGTGTATGGTGTAAGAAAGTGGTCCAGGTTCATTCTTTTGCATGTCTCTGTCCAGTTTTCCCAGCACCACTTGCTGAAGAGACTGTCTTTATTCCATTGGATATTCTTTCCTGCTTTGTCAAAGATGAGTTGGCCATACGTTTGTGGGTCCATTTCTGGATTCTGTTATGTTCCATTGATCTGAGTGTCTGTTCCTGTGCCAACTTTTACTCTTAATTCTTGATATTAGGAGATAAAAGTTTTCCTATGTGACCCTCTCCTTGCTTTGACTATATAAAATATGGAAATGTATGACTTTGGATAAGATAGTTGTTATAACTGATAAACCCCCACTCAGTGAATTAACACAATAGAAGTTTATTTCTTGTTCTTATAAAGTCCAAGTGGGTGTTCCCAATTGGGAGGTGGGTCTCAAAGTGGTGACTCCAGGTATCCAGGCTCTTTGCATCATCTGCTTCAACCATCTTTTAAACATAGCTCTTGAAGTCACTCTACTCATTTAAATGAAGCCACAGAAGGAAGAAAAGCATGGAGGGTCACCTATGGCAGGCTTATGAGACAGTCTTAGATATGTTGTCTATGACATCTACTCTCATTCCTGTAGCTAGAACTCAGTCACATGGATTTATGGCAAGAAAGGATGGAAAAGATAGTCTAAGTATGCATGTAAGTACACACACACACACACACACACACACACACACACGAAGGGTTTGGGGATTGGCTCTCCCATTTTGCACTTCCCAAAATTCCTCCACAGGATATAGGATGTAGGGGTTATGTTGCATAGCAGGTTGTCTCTGATTTGTCCCATTGTCATCTCAGTCCTCTTCCCAGCATGGAACACGATTTGCTACATTCACTGGGAGAAGTACTACTGAGCGCAATCACATATATTTCTGTGTGTTTTTTTAAAAGACTTTTCCCAGTTCCCTTCCTTTACACATTCTGTTTTAGCTGACTTAATTAAGGGTAAGTGTTCTTAAGTGAAGAAAGCTTTACTAGCTAAAGAAGAGACGAGATTCAATTTGTCTTCAATTTGATTGTCTTTAGTGGAAGTTTTATCTGATTTCAAATGGAAACTCTTAGAATGGCAAAGGTTGTAGACCTAAGAATAAAGGCATCATGTGTTAGCTCATACCTGTTTAAGCATATAGTTTGTCTTTGATGTAGAATATAAACCACTCCTAAAGGGAGAGTGAATTGCCTGAGATCCAGGTTACAACCATAGGAAATTCGTCTTAACCCCAATTCAGAGGACTTAGTTTGGGTTGGCTTATGATATCCCTAATAAATCATAATTCTAGGAATATTTGATCAAATCATAGAAGACTTTTGTTCTCTTAAATTAAGTCTTCAAGGGTCACCTGGGTGGCCCAGTTGGTTGAGTGACTATCGAATTCGGCTCAAATCATGATCTCACGGTTTGTGGTTTCAAGCCTCACGGTGCCTGCTTAGGATTTGCTCTCTACCTCTCTGCTCCTCGCGGGCTCATGTGCTCGCTCTCAAAATAAAAAAAACTCAAAGAAAAATTAAATCTTCAGTATTTTAATTCAGTGGAACCCTAATAAACATGGCTCATTTTATGTGACTTTTAATTTAAAATAAAATTCTGAAACCATATCTTCTAATGTCAATTAGAATATAATTCATGCATATCTCTTTCATTTGATACTTTCATTCGGTATTGAGTTCTTGCCATGAGCCAGGTAGTGCCGCAAATGCCTTGCAGTGTGTATGTAATTATGCAGACAGTAATTATGATGAGATATGTATTGCGAACTTCACGCTGAACAGTAAAAAAGTCAGGACACTTACTGGTGAAAAATAGAATATGGTGAAAAATAGAATAGGCAAGGGCCAGATTTGGGATTTTTTTAGCATAGGGATTTGGTGTGTGAATGACCCCAAATTTTTAATATAAAACTTGTTACCTGCATTTTTAAGAGAATGCCCTAAATGTTATCACATTTCTCAAAACGTGAAGGGCATAGGGTTGGAAGTGTATGCAAGAGTATCTATTACTCCCCCTCCTCAGAAAGGTTAAGAGCCACTGAATTATGTTTATAGAGTTGTTTGGGTCATTATGCTGCTGTTCATTGAGATTATCTACTGAGGCCATGTGAGAATTCTGTAGCAACAGAATTCTGAATTACTGGAAAGAATTAAAAAGAAGAAAAAACCCAAAAACGTTTCCTTAACCTTCTTTGTAGACCCAAGGACAGAGCTACTTTTAGGTGATTCGTGTTTGTGTTAACATTTGTTCTTAAGTGTTTAAGCAAAGCATCACACTGGTAAAGATTTCTCATCTTTTCTATTTTGTAATTTAAAGAAATATTTACAAGTTAAAAATAGGTTATAGTACAGGGACACCTTGGGTGGCTCGGTAGGTTAAGTGTGTCTGATTTCAGCTCAGGTTATGATCTTGCAGTTTGTGGGTTCACGTCCCACATCGGACTCTGCTTGGGATTCTCCCTCTCCTTCTCTGTCTGCACCTCTCCTGCTCATGCTCTTTCTCTCTCAAAATAAATAAATAAACATGAAAGAATGTTATAGTACAAAAGGGTTTAAAATGAAAAGCTAGTCTTTCATTTCATATATCTAGTACTAATCTCCAGGCACAACCTATATATATATATATATATATATATATATATATATATATATATATATACACACACACACACACCCATACACACACATATACATATATACATATATATATAACGCATATTCTGTATAATGCCTTTGTTGTTTTTTTTTAACTTATGTTTCTATCAGCACATACAGTTCTATTTTATGCTTTTTAATCTCTACATAGTAACATATTTAACCAGCTTCCTACGGCTATGAGTTGTTTTGCTATTATAAACAATGCTTCAGTAAATATCCTTGTACATGTCTTTTGTGTACTATAGACAGAAGTATCTTTTGGGATAAATTAGGATGAGTAATATGTTCATTTAAAATTTTAATAGTGAAGAATTGCCATCCAACTGCAACTTCCATAATGCCATCATGTATGAATGAGAATGTCTTTCATATACCTTTCATACATTATCAGTTTTTAATTTATGTGTCCTTAAGTAGGAGTAAGATTGAACGCTTTTTCATGTAAGCCTATAAACCGTTTACTTTGCCCACTTTTTAAAAGTGGGTGAAGTACCTATCATATTTTGGTTGCTTCTTCTTGATAATTTCTAAGAGTTCTCTGTATATTAAGTAGATAATTCCTTTTTAATTTAAAGTGTGTTTTTAGAATGAGAACAAAGAACTTACATGGTGTTTCTTTCTAGGTCATTCAATATTAACAGGGTTGCGACCCAGGCTGTGGAAGATGTTTTAAATATTGGTGAGTACCAGAATAGCTATTTATGTTACAATTATAATGTACTATATAATGTATATATTTTATTGTATGTTAGCTATTATGACATTATTTAATCAAGATATTCCACCCTTTCCTTTTTCAATAGCAAAACGACAAGGAAATTTAAGTCTTCCATTGAACAGAGAATTGGTAGAGAAAGGTCAGTGACTAATGATCATAATTACTAACAGTTTCATTCAAGTTCTGTATCAGTCTTTAGGATGTTATTATGAAGTATACTTGTCTAATTAGCAAAGCATTGTACTTTTTTTGACTCAAATGGGCCCTTGATATAATACCTTTACGTATATTTAAACAATAAAAAGTTTAGAGCTGGACTTTATATTAGATTTTTGTGAACTATGAAATATAACCTCTGTGCCAAAACTCTTAACTACATACATATTCTGGGGGATAGGAAAATATAGAAAAATACAGATATGGCAAATGGGAAATGTTTACCTAAACTCCATGTGCCATTAATATCCTCTGAATGAAAAGGAGTTCACTGAGCTGTGAATGCTTATCTTCACATTCACTAAAATCTTCTCTTTAACTTTCTCCTTTCTATTCCTGCCTGGTTACTTCAGGGTTCCTTTGAGAGAACCAGCACTGTTGGGAAAGACTACTACTGATCAGGGAACTTGAAGGCCTGGGCTCTAATCCCAGACCAACCAGTCACTCACTGGAAATATGAGCAAGACTGTGGTTCCATTCTTCTACTTCTTGAACTATAAAAGGATGAAGTAGAGATAGATTGGTAATACCTAAGGGGGTTCTTCAAATTTATTCTTCAAGTTTTTCTGTTCTAAATATTTAAATTCTTAAATTGGAAAACACATTCCTTTGATTTGCTTATGAAATTAACTCACTAAAATCCCCTCTCCTGTACCAGAATCATTTTTGTACAGACCTCAAACTAAAGATTCTCTAGTTGTCTCTGTTTAATTGAAGAGTATCCTAAGTTTTCAAGATTATTAAAAAATCCAAACTTGTTCATAGTGCATCTCCTTATCTATGTAAGGGTGTTCAACATATACAACCAAAACCAAATACACAAAGTGGATATTGGCAAATGTAAGACTGCAGCTGGCATCCATAAACACAGACACTTGAATTTAAGAGTTATCAAAATAGTCTCACTCTTTTTGGTTGCCTTTTAAATAATTTAGCAATACACAATAAAGTATTTGAATAGTGCCAGTTCATTTATGTGTGTATTTTAGATTTCCACATAAGACTTACTTTACTGGGGGACATGGTTGGCCTTTAATAGTTTGAAAACAGGACTAAATCTCTGAAGTCCCTTTCAACTGTCTAAAACGGACTTTCTCCCTCTCTCAATTTGAGACCAAAACGATTATTTTGATCACAGCTTATGAGCTAGCATTAGCTTTAAATCTGTGTTAGAGTTAAATTAGGCATTTACAGTAGTTGATTCATTATATAATTTAACTTAAAGGGGCGCCTGGGTGGCTCAGTGGGTTAAACATCCGACTCTTGATTTCAGCTCAGGTCATTATCTCATAGTTCATGAGTTTGAGCCTTGCATTGGGCTTGTGCTGAGAGTGCAGAGCCTGCTTGGGATTTTGTCTCTGCCCCTCCCCTGCTCATGCTCACTCACTGTCTCTCAAAATAAAAAACTTCAAAAAATAATTTAACTTAAAACGTATATAAAACAACTGAAATTTATATCGGGTATGTAAATTAATTTAAGGGTATACATAAAATACAGTGATTTTTCCACTTTACTGAATGAATGTTATTCCTTTGAAGATTTGACTGTCCTCAGAAACAATAGTGAATGCCAGTAGTGCAGTCACTGTTACAGACATTTCTGGAACTACCTTCAGAGCTAGCATTTTTTTTTTTAAGTGATCTCTATGCCCAAAGTGGGGCTCGAACTCACGATCCTGAAATCAAGAGTTTACATGCTCTACCCACTGGACCCAGACAGACAGCTGTAGCTAGCACATTTTGAGTGTTTGTGTTCCCAGAGGAGCAAATTTTTGAGAGTAAATTAGATTTTTTTCAAGGAGCCAAATAATTTAAACAAAATTTTGGTAAATAAGGTGGATTGTCTGACAGTCTTATAATGTTTTAATGTGGTGTTCAACTATACGTTCTTTCAAGCCTGATTTCCTTGTACAATTGTTTTTGACCAATTTATGTTTTGCCTACCAACTGTCATGTGCCTCTTGGTTAGAAAGCAGGTCCCAAAGATTTCTAAAAATATCTTGTGTAATGAGAGTTTCATTAGAGAAAGCATATTACCTGTAATTTTTTGAGACTGCATTTTTAATCAAGAGAATTAACTTAATATTTATGGACACTTTGACGTGGTGTTTTGGAAGGGAATTTGGCAAGGGACTATGGCAACTCAGGTTCTGTTTTTGAATGCCCCAAGTTCCTCTACTTTTGTTTAATTACTGGTTTTGTAGCCCACTCCCCAGTATGTCTCCAGCTGATGTGTCAGGGGCTTTGGTGGCCTTATCTTGAAACCTAATCCTCATTTTATAAAGTTTTTTGTTCTTTTAATGGAATGTGTTGTGAGTTCCAAGAAAGTTTCTGCCAAACAGACCTTTGAAACAGAGTTGCATTTAAATTGGGGATAGCATAGCATCCATTTTTCATTTTGTACTTCTCAGAAGTGACTTTCTTTGAATGTGCTAATACTTTTTTTCCTTTATAGTAACAAATGAATATAACGAATCGCTGCTCTATAGTCCAGAAGAACCAAAAATACTTTTCAGTATTCGAGAACCAATAGCAAACAGAGTTTTCTCCAGCAGTCGTCAGCGCTGCTTCACGTCAAAGTAAGCTTCCAAAGGCCAGCCTGTGACTATGCTTCCATCTCTTGTAATTATAAATGGGTTTTGGTTTTAAAGTATTCAGTATGATGAAATTCACTCATTCACACTTAATCTAGTAGGAAAAGTAGGGCTTTTGGAACTAGTGAGGCGTCATGCTATATATACCCTGGAGGAAATATTTCCTTTCCCAGCTTGTGCCATTTTAGAGAAACTATAAGTAAATAGAAGGGGCATAATTATCTAACTGGGTGATATGGATTTGTTGTTTTCATATATTAAGACAGAATAAGATCAAATTATCACTTTAAAAGAAACTGGAAAGCAACTTTTTTTTATATGCTATTGGATTAAAAAAAAAAAAAAGCAGGACAAATATTCATATAAAACCTAACTTGTAAAGCCGTAAACTTTTAGAGTAGGACTCATTTCTTTCAGCTTTTTCCTAAAAGTGACCTCCCTCTTCCTCGCATTTACTGAATTTGATTTTTGTTTGAAGGGAAGATATCAAAAAACCTTATAATTTATTTTATAAAGGTTGCCCAATTTTCTAAACAAAACTATGAAAAAATGTCATTTGTCTCATGGCAAGCAAAGAACAGTTTAATTATGAATTGCTACTTATATAGTGTGCATATTTTCTTTTTTGAAATATGGTTGATATTTTTTCTAGGAAAAACAAATTCCTTTTACTCATTTGAAAGTTAATTTTGATCGACAAATCTATGTACTCAATGTAGGTGAAATTACAAAGACATTTAAATTTTGCTCATATAAACAGAATAAGCTTCATGACTTTGGCAGTTGGACAATATTTACAAAAGATGGAGAAATTGAACTATTCAGAATTAAGTACTTTTCTTAATGGAGACACCATTAAGGAAAAAAAAAAAAAGGGCAAGCCACAGAGTGATAAATATTCAACAATGGACTTCTATCCAGAATATTGTAAAGATTCCTACAACTCTATTAAGAAAAAGGCAACTCAGTAGAAAAATTGCCAAAGTCCTGGACAGGCCTTTCACAGAAGAGGGTATCCAAATGGCTCAGTGTATGAAAAACATCCTTGACCTTATTATTCATGTGGGGAATGCAAATTGAAACTATATAATATGATACCATACACACCCACCAGAATAGCTAAGGTGCTAGTTGTTGGTAAGGTGGGAGTAACTGCAACTTACATGCAGTATTTTTAGGACTAGTTTGGTATATTGTTTGGCAGTTACCTACCAAAGCTGAATAAAGCACACACAGTGACCCAGCAAATTCGCTCTTAGGTATATATCCAACAGAAATGTATACACACATACGTCTGCAACAAAAGACATGCTTAAGAATATTTGTAGTAGCACTACTTCCAGTAGTAAAAACCTAGATGTCTATGAATAGAAGAGGTACGTAACTTTTGGTATTTTCACACAATGGAAATGTTTTCATATAGCAATGAAAATGAACACAACACAATACTACTATATGTAATAACCATGGATGAATTTCACAAGCATACTTTTTTGTTTATTTTTGAGAGAGAGAGAGCATGAGCAGGGGAAGGACAGAAAGAGAGAGAGAGACACAGAATCTGAAACAGGCTCTGAGCTGTCAGCACAGAGCCCCACATGGGGCTCGAACTCATGAACCATGAGATCATGACCTGAGCCAAAGCTGGCCCTTAACTGACTGAGCCACCTGGGTGCGCCCACAAGCAAACTGTCAAGCAAAAGAAGCTAGACACAAAGCAAACCTATGTGTTCTTCCATTTATATAAAGTTTAAGAACAGAGCTATTACCACTATGGTGACTGAAATTAGGGTAGTGGGCATGCGTGGGAAGGATGGCCCAAGGGTAGAGACTGGAGGAGAGCAGTGAGGGAGCTCACTGCTCCCTCACTGGGGAGCTGGGGAACATTTGATTCCTCATTTGGGTGATGAAGGCTGCACAAGTGTGTTCACTGAGCTGTTCATTTGTGCCTCTTCATTTGTTCTTGTCAAAATTATCCATGAAAATAGTTACATACTCAATATTAGTACTTAAAATAGTAATAACTCAACATTTTGTCATATGAAAAAAGCCTGTGAGTTCCATCAAGTCTGAACTTGTTCTCTTGAAAATGTTTGGGTGAATGGAGCTATCCTGAATATCTTAATTTTGAGATTTTGATAACATACAGTTACTCTCTCAAACCAAAGAACAACTTGATTTTTAAAATCAAGGCCGAATGATCTGTCAGTTTCAATGAAAATTAAAGAAATCATAATTTTAAAGTTTTAAAGAAATCATAATTTAAAGTTAAGAAAACTTTATATTAATGAGATGTTTTTTCTGCTTAGGGTATGTGTTCGATCTCGTTGTTGGGATGCCTGCATGGTTGTGGATGGAGGTACTTCTTTTGAGTTTAATGATGGAGCAATTGCCTCGATGATGATCAATAAAGAAGATGAGCTTCGAACTGTGATTCTAGAGTAATGAAAAATTTCCTCAGATGACAAATTTTGATTACTGGGAAAATACGTTCACTGCGGAAACAGACTACCAATCATAAAGCTACATGTTTTGGTTATTGTTGAGACTGGTTGGCCCTGAGCTCCAAAGGTGACCAAGGAAGTGAGATTTGCATTATTCTTCTTTTGGATTTGGATAAAAAAGATGTTCACTGTGTTAGAGAATGGATGGACTAAACTGATCAGAATTTATACTTCTACATTGCTTATAGTTGGTATCAAAGAGTACTGATACATTTTTAAATTTAGAGAGGTAAGCTCAAATAAAGGATTAAATGTTTAAGATTTGAAATTTCACTGTACAAGGTTTTTTTTTTCCCTTTCCTAACTTTGTGGAATTGGTCAGACCAACATATATCATTTAATTAGGGTATATTTTTTATAGTACCTAAAAATCAAGATTTTTAAAAAATTTTGATGGAGAATTTTTGATAAATCCTGACATTGACCTAACTGAAGTAGGTAAATGTGTTTTTTATATGTGCTTAGAATTTTCTAATTTCAGAGGACAATACTGTTATGGCTCTATTGATTTAAGAAGTTCAAATCATTTTTGAAATTATCAATGTTTTCATTTAATTGATTTTCAGGTTAATTTTGACAGTTCTGGGTGAAATACATATATCTGGACAAAATCATGATACTGTTGCAAATGTATTAATTATCCAATAGCTATTTGAGGGAAGAGACTTTTTTAAATGGTTTTGAGTCTTAATAGATTCCTTCCATATTTAAAACTCTAACATGGAATCAGAGACTATAAGAATGAACTGATTAGACGTATTCTATTAGGAGTTTGGTAAAACCTTTTAAAAATATTTTCATCCAGTATTATGAGGTTTGTCAGAAAATGGATTCTTTAATAAATATGCAAAACACAATTAGTTGGAATTGCCTTGCTTTTAATATCATGGTAGTTTTCACTAGCTCATATTCCATGTTTTTACACATTAGCTTTGGGAGATAAAATGTTATGGCTTCTCTTGCCCTCCCTCTACTATGAGATTTCCTTTAGTTTGAGAGGAAATTATCTAATTATTGATCTACTTACAAGTAATCCTAGAATTTTCACAAAAAGCACCTATTGCTGTGTCATGAGACAACTGGTAATCTCATGCCATTTATTCAAAGTTGTATCTGTTTTTTTTCACTTGCTGCTAAAAAGTTCAACATTGAAATATTTATTCAACACATACCTTGTGCCATGTACTGTGTCAGATGCTGGATCTCAGTTGATCAATGAAAAAGACTGTCCTGATAGAACTTGAGACGAGTGGGCTCAAATTCTGTGAGAGCTAGGATATATAATCAAATTGAGTGCTATTACTTTTGCCAACATTTAATATGTTCTTGTCAAATTTTTAAATAAATGTTACTATACAAAGGTAATCTAGGTTTTGATGTATATCCAGAACAAGAATCTGTTTTTCTTTTCGAAGAGTATCTGCATAGACGTTCAAAGCAGTGTTTACATGATGTGTACAATGAAAATTAGTGTTTTCCCAGAGCTGGATCTAGTTTCTGGCTTGATTTAAAAATGTACTGAAGATAACACTTTATGAAGTGAAATTCCATACCATAAAAATTCCTCTAAGAAGTTTAAAATACCTTGACAAAAATGCCAACTCTATCCAAAATGGTACCATAGATCTGTTAATGTTACATATTAATAGGCAATCTGCTCTGTAAAATTGTTCATAAGCCATATTTTAAAGGTTTAAAAAATAGTTAATGTGCTGCATTTGCAGTATAACTAACATTTCTGCTAGGTGTTGGGGATTTATTTAAGAGATAAGAGGCAAAGGATATTGCAATAGAAGAAACGTGTTTATGAATGAGTTAACCTTTTAATGGCAACTATGTGAATAAACATAATTAAACTGGTATTATCTTTTTTTTTAAACTACATTTGCTTGCTTAACTCTTATAGCACCATTAATGGAAAATCAGATTCTCCCAAAATGGTATGTTTCAGGTCTTTTCCACCTGGAAAAGATACTTTCCAGGATACTGCTGATGTTGCACACAGAACTAGGACTTGTTATATAAGCAGAGGGTAAAGTACTTACTTTTTAAGTATAGACTCTGCAGATATTTTTCACTAGTTTTGATGTTCCACATGTATTTATATTTGTGGCCCCACTAAATCAAATCATATTGAATGTTTAGTAGCCTTCAGGTATAAAGAATTTCCATTCATTTCACTTTTTAAACATCAAAATAAACTATGTATAAATCATTAGAACCAGTTAACACAAAGTTATCAAAAAATATTCACTTGATGCACATGGAACACTCTCCAGAACAGATCACATATTAGGGTACAAAACAAGTCTTAATGAATTCAAAAAGACTTAAGTAATGCCATGCATCTTTTCATCTAGTTTCATAACAATGCTATAAAACTAGAAATCAACCACAAGAAAAAATCTGGCAAGACCATAAAGACATGGAGGTTAAATTACATGCTACTAAAAGCAAGAAATCAAAGAAGAAATATAAAGTTACATGGGGACAAATGAAAATCAACACACAACAGTCTAAAATCTTTGGGATGCAGAAAAAGTGGTTCTAAGGGAAGTTTATAGCAATACAGACCTATTCAAGAAGCAAGAAAAATCTCAATCTAACCTTATACCTAAGGAGCTAGAAAAAGAACAAAACTCAAAACCAGCAGAAGGAAAGAAATAATAAAAATCAGAGCAGAAATAAATGATATAGAAACTAAAAAAACAATAGAACACATCAATGAAATCAGGAGCTAGTTTTTTGAAAATATAAACAAAATTGATAACCTTCTAGCTAAACTCCTCAAAAAAGACAAAACCAAACAGCCAATACCATAGAAATACAATTAGAATACTATGAAAAGTTAGATGCCAACAAATTGGACAACCTAAAAGGATGCCTCTCTAAAAACATGTAACCTACCAAAACTGAAACAGGAATAGAAAATTTGAAGAGACTGATTACCACCAATGAAATTGGAATCAGTAATCAAAAAACTTGCAACAAACCAAAGTCCAGGACCAGATGGCTTCATAGGTGAACTCTACCAAACATTTAAAGAGTTAATACCTATTCTCCTCCAACTATTCCAAAAACCAGAAGAGAAAGAAAAACTTCTAAATTCATTCTGTGATACCAAAACTAGATAAAGGCACCACAAAAACAGAACTACAGGCCAGTATCTCGGATAAACATGGATACAAAAATCCTGAATAAAATAGCAAACTGAACCAAACACAATGCATTTAAAAAAATCATTCACCATGATCAAGCGGGATTTATACCCAGGGTGTAACAAGGGTGGGTCAATATTCACAATCTATCAACATATGATGCATCACGTCAATAAGAAAGGATAAAAACTATAGGGCAATTTCAGTAGATGCAGAAAAAGCATTAGACATAGTACAACATCCATTCATGATAAAAACTCTCAAGGCAGGTTTAAAGGGAACATACCTCAACATAATAAAGGCGACATATGAAAAAACAACAGCAACCCTCATACTCAATGGGAAAAAAACTGAAAGCATTTCTCCTAAGGTCAGTAAAAGATAAAGCTGTCCACCCTCACCACCTTTATTCAACATAATACTGGAAGTCCTAGCCACAGCCATCAGGCAAGAAAAAGAAAAGGCATCCAACTTGGCAAGGAAAAGGTAAAACTTTCACTATTTATAGATGACACGATACTATATATAAAAATCCCTAAAGACTCCCCCAAAAATACTAGAACTGATAAGTGAATTCAGTAAAGTCATAGGATAAAAAGTCAATATACAGAAATCTGTTGCATTTCTATACACTAATAATGAAGCAGCAGAAAGAGAAATTAAAACAATTCCATTTATAATTACACCAAAACTAATAAAACATCTAAGAATAAACTTAACCAAGGAGGTGAAAGACTTGTACTCTGAAAACTATAAAACACTAATGAAAGAAAGATGACACAAAGAAATGGAAAGACATTCTGTGCTCATGGATTGTACTGTTAACATGTCTATACTACCCAGGGGTACCTGGGTGTCTCGGTTAAGCGTCCGACTCTTGGTTTTGGCTCAGGTCATGATCTCACGGTTTGTGAGTTTGAGCCCTGCATTGGGCTCCGTGCTGCTGGTGTGGAGCCTGCTTGGTATTCTCTCTCTGCCCCTCCCCCACTTGCGCTGTCAAAATAAGCTTTTAAAAAAAATTTTTTTTTTCAACGTTTATTTATTTTTGGGACAGAGAGAGACAGAGCATGAACGGGGGAGGGGCAGAGAGAGAGGGAGACACAGAATCGCAAACAGGCTCCAGGCTCCGAGCCATCAGCCCAGAGCCCGACGCGGGGCTCGAACTCATGGACCGCGAGATCGTGACCTGGCTGAAGTCGGACGCTTAACTGACTGCGCCACCCAGGCGCCCCTAAACTTTTTTTTAAAAAGCCTATATTACCCATAGCAATCTGCAGATTTAATGCAATCCCTATACCAACAGCATTCTTAACAAACCAACAGGACAGAATCTAGATAAACAGTCCTAAAGTTTGTATGGAACCACAAAAGACCCCAGATAGCAAAGCTGTCTTGAAAAAAAGAAAACTGGAGGCATCACAATTCCAGACTTCAAGTTATACTACAAAGCTGTAGTAATCAAAACAGTATCATACTGGCACAAAAACAGACACATAGATCAATGGAAGTGAATAGAATACCCAGAAATAAACTCACAATTATATGGTCAATTAATCTTTCACAAAGGACATAGCTGGCCTACTGCTGGCAGGCACCATTTCTGCCACTACCTAGCTAACACTGCTTGCCTTGTCCTACTCCCTTACAGACCTGATCCATCTGAATAGTCTACTCTAGCAGGTGCCCCTCCGAAACAGCTCCCATCCTACCATACCCAGCAGGGGTGGCCTTGGTCCAGTGCTCCTCCCCAAAGCAGCTCCTACCCTTAGGAAGCAGCCTAGCCCATGAGTGCATCTATAGCAACTGCAGCTAAGTGCTGCAGCCAGCTGAGCTGGGGGATCAGCTCTATCCAGCAGCACGATCACAGCATTGTGCCCTGGCCAAAACAGGACAGCACATATCCCCCACATGTGATAACCTTGGAGTGCCCAGTTCTGGTGATAAGGGTGGAGTGCCCTTCTGAGTCCCACAGGACACATTCTACATAAGCCTGCTCCTTCAAGATTGGGAGACATAGCTGATCTACCTAATACAAAGAAACATAGATAGTCAAAATGAGACAGGAATATACTTCAAATGAAAGAGCAAGACAAAACCTCAGAAAAAGAAATGAAACAGAGATAAGGAATCTACTGATAAAGAGTTCAAAGTAATGGTCATAAAAGATACCAAACTTGGGAGAAAAATGGATGAATGCAGTGAGAACTTTAACAAATATATAGAAAATATAAAAAAAGAACCAATTGGGGCACGTGGGTGGCTCAGTTGGTTGAGCATCTGACTTTGGCTCAGGTCATGATCTCATGGTTTGTGAGGTCAAGCCCCACATCGGGCTCACTGCTGTCAGAGCAGAGCCTGCTTCAGATCCTCTGTCCCCCTCTATGCCCGTACCCCACTTGCACTCTCTCAAAAATAAAAATTAAAAAAATAAACAAAAACGAACCAATCAGCCGAAGAATACAACAATAAACAAAAACTACACTAGAGGGAATCAACAGCAGTTTAGATTATGCAGAAGTACTACCAGCATCTGGAAGACATGGTGGTGGAAATCACCAAAGCTGAACATAAAGAAAAAAAAATTTTAATGAAGATAATTTAACGGACCTCTTGGGCAACATCAAGTGCACTAATGCTCATTTCATAGGGGTCCCAGAGGAGAATTGGGGCGGGGGGGAAGGGGAGGGCAGAAAATTTATCGAAGAAACGATAACTAAAAACTTCCCAAACCTGGGGAAGGAAACACACATCCAGGTCCAGGATGCACAGAGAGCCCCAAACAAGATGAACCCAAAGAGGTCTACACCAAGACACAATAATTAAAATGTTAAAAAAACTAAAAGAGAGAATCTTAAAAACAGCAAGAGAAAATAACTAGTTATATCCCCCATAAGATTATAAGCTGACTTTTTAGCAGAAACTTTGCAGGCCAGAAGGGAATGGTACAATATATTACATGATGAAAGGGAAAAGAAAACCTAGGAACACCAACACTCTACCCGACCAGACTATTATTCAGAATTGGAGAGAGAAAGTTTTCCAGACAACAGTTAAAGGAATTCTTTTTTTTTTTTTCAAATGTTTATTTATTTTGAGAGAGAACGAGATAGCGCAAGCAGAGGAGGGGCAGAGAGAGAGGGAGAGACAGAATCCTAAGGAGGCTCTGTGTTGTCAGCACAGAGCCCAAAGTGGGCTCGAAATCACGGACTGTGAGATCATCTGAGCCAAAACCAAGAGTCAGATGCTTAACTAACTGAGCCACCCAGGCACCCCAAAGGAATTCTTCACCACTAAGCTAGCCTTAAAAGATATGTTAAAGGGCCTTACTTAAGTAGAAGAGAAAAGGCCATAACTAGAAGAAAATTATGAAAGAAAAACAAATCTCACTGGTAAAAGCAAACATAGAGTAAAGGTAGTGGATCAACCATTATAAAACTAGTAAGAAGGCAAAGTAGTAAAATCAACTACAGCTACAGTAATTAGGGATATGCAAAATAAAAAGATGTAAAATATGATGTCAAAAACAAAACGGCGGGGGGGGGGGAGTAAGAATGTGTTTTTAGAATTCTTTAGAATGTAAGCCACCATCAACTTAAGACAGACTGCTATATATATATATAGGTTGTTTTACATGAACCTCATTGTAACCACAAACCAAAAACCTCAAACAGATACACCATAAGTAAATAAAAAAATAATCCAAATATAACTCTAAAAAAAGTTCTCAAACCACAAGGGAAGACAGCAACAGAAGAAACAACTACAAAATCAACCAGAAAACAATGAACAAAATGGCAATAATTACATACCTATTGCTAATTACTTTAAATGTAAATGGAATAAATGTACCAATTAAAAGAGAGTGGCTGAATAGATACTAAAAAAAGAAAAGACCGCTATATATGTTGCCTAAAAGAGAGTTCAGACCAAAAGACATACCAGACTGAAAAGGAAGGGATGGAAAAAGATATTCCATGCAAATGGAGATGAAAAGACAGCTGGGGTGGCAATACTTCTTCTATCAGACAAAACAGACTTTAAAACAAAGACTGTAACAAGAGACAAAGGGCCTTACATAATGACCAAGGGATCAATCTAACGAGAGGATATTACACTTATAAATATCTATGCATCTAACCTAGGAGTATAAAGCTCCTACATACATAAAAACATAAAGCTAATATTAACAGACATAAAGGGAGAAATTGACAGTAATGAAATAATAGTAGGGACTTTAACACTGCACTTACATCAATGGATAGGTCATACAGACAGAAAATCAATAAGAAAACAGTAGCTTTAAATGTAACATTAGACAAGACAGGACTCAAGAGATATATACAGAACATTTCCATACCAAAACAGCACAATACACATTCTTTTCAAGCGCACATGGAACATTTTCCAAAACAGATCACGTGTTAAGCTATAAAACAAGTTTCAATAGATTTAAGAAGACTGAAATCCTAGCCTGTTTCTTTTCAGACCACAACAGTATGGACACAGGTATAAATTACAGGAAAAAAAACCCTGAAAAAAACAGAAGCATGTAGAGGCTAAACAACAACTGAGTCTATGAAAAAATTAAAAAGGGGAAATAAAAAAACACCTAAAGATAAATGAAATTAGAATCCCAACACTCCAAAATCTGTGGTATGCAGCAAAAGCACTTCTGAACAAAAGAAAAATCTCAATCTAACCCTATAACTAAATGAACTAGAAAAAAGAAGAACAAACAAAACCCAAAGTTAGCAGAAGGAAGGAAATAATAAGGATCAGAACAGAAATGAAGACTAAAAAACAATAGAAAAAATAAAAGCACTGAAGGAACTGATTCTTTGAAACGATAAACAAAATTGATAAACCTTTAGCCAGACTCATCAAGAAAAAGAGAGGGCCCAAGTAAATAAAATCTAAATTCAAAGAGAAGTTAAAACTGACACCATAAATTAGAAGAGACTACTATAAACAATTATATACCAACAAATTGAGCAGCCTTGAAAAAATGGTAAATTCCTAGAAGCATACAATCTTCCAAGACTGAATCAGAAAGAAAGAGAAAACCTGAACAGAACTACTAGTAAGGAAATTGAATCAGTAATTTAAAAACTCTCAACAAACAAAAGTCCAGAACCAGATGGTTTCACAGGTAAATTTTAGCAAAAAAAAAAAAAAATTTCTAACATTTATTTATTCTTGAGAGACAGAGAGCAGGTGCGGGGCAGAGAGAGAGGGAGACACAGAATCTTAAGCAGGCTCCAGGCTTTGAGGTCTCAGCACAGAACCTGATGTGGGACTTGAACTCACAGACCATGAGATCATGACCTGAACCCAAGTTGGGAGCTTAACCAACTGAGCCACCAAGGTGCCCTTTAGCAAACAATTTTTTAAAGTTAATACTTATCCTTTTCAAGCTATTCTAAAAAAACTGAAGTGGAAGGAACATTTCCAAACTTATTCTACAAGGCTGGCATTAACCTGATAACAAAATCAGACAAAGACACTATATACATATATACATACATACATACATATATACATACATAATTACAGGCTGATATCCCTAAAAACATAGATGCAAAAAACCCTCAACAAAATATTAGCAAACTGAATTCAATAATATATTAAAAGGATCACATGCTATGATCAGGTGGGATATACTCCAGAAATGCAAGGATGGTTCAATATCCACAAATCAGCCAACATGATATATATACCACATTAACAAAAGATAAAAATCATATGATCACCTTAATAGATGCAGATAAGCATTTAGAAAAATTCAACATTTATGATAAAACCACTCAACAAAGTGAGTGCAGAGGAAAGAAACCTCAACATATTAAAGGCCATATATAACAAAACCACAACTAGTATCATAATCAACAGTGAAAAACTGAAAGCTTTTATGATCAGGAACAAGGCAAAGATGCCCACTCTCACGACTTTTATTCAATGTAGTTTGGAAATCATAGGATCAAGTGAGAAAAAATAAATAAAAGCATCCATACTGACAAAGAAGAAGTAAAATAGTCACTATTTGCAGATTATATGATACTATATATAGAAAACCCACCAAATAACTATTAGAATAAGTGAATTCAGAAATGTTGCAGAATAAACAGAAATCTGTTGTGCTTCTATATACTAATAACAAACCACATGAAAGAGAAATTAAGAGAACAATCCCACTTATCACTGCGTCAAAAAGAATAAAATACCTGGAAATAAGTTTAACCAAGGAGGTGAAAGAAAAATATGAAAACTATAAGACACTGATGAAAGAAAGATGACACAAATACACTGAAAGATATTCAGTGCTCATGGATTAGAAGGCTTAATATTGTTAAAAAGTACATACTTCCCAAAGCAACCTACAGATTGAGTGCAATCCCTTATCAAAATACCAGTGGTGGGGCACCTGTGTGGCTCAGTTGGTTAAGGTCTGACTCTTGATTTCGGCTCGGGTCATGATCTCATGGTCGTGAGCCCATGTCTGTCAGTCCCCACACGGAGAAAGAACTTGCTTGGCATTCTCTCTCTTCCTTGCTCTCTGCTTCTTTCCTTGCTTGCTTGCTCTCTCAAAGTAAGTAAGTAAGTAAGTAAGTAAGTAAGTAAGCAAACATTAAAAAAATATCAGTGGCATTTTTTAAAACAGAACTAGAATAAATACCCCTAAAATTTGTATGGAACCACAAAAGATCTGAACACAATCTTAGAGGAAGATGAACAAAGCTGGAGGCATCAACATCCCTTGATTTCAAGCTATACTACAAAGCTATAGTAATGAAAGTAGTATGGTACTGGCACAAATACAGACCAATAGATCAATGGAATAGATTAGAGCCCAGAAATAAACCCATGTTTATATGGTCAATTATAGTTGACCCTTGAACAATGTGGGGGTTAGAGGCACCGAACCCCCCAGCCAGCACAGTTAAAATTCCACATGTAAGTTTTGACTGCCCCCAAAACTTAACTCTAATAGTCTACTATTGACTGGAAACCTTAGTGATAACATAAACAGTCAATTAACACATACTTTGTATGGTATATGTATTATATATTGTATTGTTACCATAAAGTAAGCTACAGAGAATAAAATATTAAGAAAATCCTAAGGAAAATGTACTTACAGTATTGTACTTACTATATTTATCAATACCTCAAATTTATGTCATCTGTTTACAAGATTAATCATTTGTCATCACTAACATCAATACTGTCTTACATAATACAAAACCCTGTAAATGTTATGCATATTAACCCGAGACATCAAAAATGAAAAGATGTGAAAAACAGATTCATATTCACAGGTATAACGATTCATGCATTGGTTACAAAGCAGTAGCAATATCATTGCCCTATAGTAGCCTAGAGTAAATAATATGGTTTCACAGTGCCCTAGCCTGTACACTAATGAATGAATCACTATAAAATATTTATGGCACACAGTATTACCATCATATTCATAACACAGTATTGGAAAGACTGTTACATTTTTTTTTTGAAAAAGCACTTACCTTGATGATAGGCTGATACATTTTCTCCAATAATGAGAGGCATACTGTAATTCTTTGAAAACAAAGTTATAAACAGTAAGAAAATAACATGTCATTAATTTTACATTAAATATCACTCACTTTATGCCTATGTAAGGATAGGCCATCTACTTCCATACGTGTTTGTACACGATGTTCTACCCCATGAATACTTAGGTGATGATGATGATGATGACACAAAAACATATCAGAGTTCTTGCCACACAATTGTCAGATTTTCACACTAAGACACACGTACACACAGCACTTTATTAACTATACAGCAAGATTATTTTTCATGAAGTGGATCATCATAAAGGTCTTCATCCTGTCTTCATGTTGAATAGGCTGAGGAGGAGGAGGAGGAGGAGGAGGAGGAGGAGGAGACAGAGGAAGAGGAGGGAGTGGTCTTGCACACAGACACGGGCGTGGCAGAGGCAAAAGAAGTGGAGGAGGTGGAAGGGGAGGACGGGGAGGAGGCACACTCCGTGTAACTTTATGGGAGTACATTGCAATTTGTCTTGTTTGCTTTTTCACGTTTCTAAAAATGTTTCTATACAGTACCAATTTTTCTCCCACCATTTGCTTTAGTTTCTGTGCCCATATTCATGGAGTAAAATAAATCAAAAGCAGTCTTGAATAACTGGAACCCTTCTGCCAGCTTGTCTAATGTCAATTTGGTTTCTGGCACTGCTTCTTCTAGGTGTTCTTCCTCATCATCCGACACTGGTTCAGAAGCACTCGTCTCCATCAAGGCATCTTTAGCTAAGTCTTCTGGTGTGGTGTCTCTTGGCTCTTGAATTTCTCCAAAAATCGCATCTTGAAAGCCTTCATCCCCCACCTTTTTTGCCATACCCACAATCTCTTTCATGGTGCCCTTGATTGGCTCTGCTGTAAATCCTGTGAAGTCATGCACAACATCTGGACAGTTTTCTCCAGCAAGAATTCGTTTAGCGCTTGACATTTTCCTGGCTTTTTCTGTGACAATGCCATCTTCAATGGAAAATTCTACCAGGCTTTCATGATGTTATAGCAAGGTTCTCTTGCATACACAATCCTTTCCATAGAATACTGTGGGTAGTAAGCCTTAAAGATCATTATGACCCTCTGAGCAAGAGGCCGAATTAGAGACATTGTGTTGGAGGGCAAGTAGACCACTTCGATAAACTCACGAGGTTCTGTGTGGCCAGAGTCATTGTTCAATACAAAAAGAATGTTAAAAAACAGTTCCCTACAGGCAAGGTACTTCTTGACTTCAGGGACGAAGCACCAATGGGACCAATTTAGAAAGAGGTCTTATTGTCCAGGCCTTCTTGTTGTCCAGTGAAGAGACTGGCCGTTGGTGTTTATCTTTTCCCTTTAAGGCTTGGGGCTTAGCAAAGGGCAGTGCTGATCATAAACCCGAGTGCATTTGCACAAAAAAGGTAGGCAGTCCCTTTCTGCCTTATATATTGCTACTTCCTTCTCTTCCTTACTAATGTCTTTTGTTTTTTCCAGAATAGGGCACTTTCATCTGCATTAAAACCTGTTCAGGCAAATATCCCTTCTCCTCAAGGATTTTCTTAATGGGGTCTGGGAACTTGTCTGCTGCCTCTTTGTTGGCAGAAGCTGCTTCTCTTGTTATCTTGACATTTTTTAAGCCAAACCTTTTTAGAAAATTATCAAACCATCCTTTGCTGGCATTAAATTCTCCAGCTTTAAATGCTTTACTTCGTTTTGCTTTAAGTTGTCATATAATGACCTTGCTTTTTCTCAAATCATATTTAATGAGTCTCTAGGTGTATGCCTTTTTTACAGCGATCCCCAACCTGCATAAAGTCTGCATTTTCAATACAAGATGAGAAGGTATTTGGTAAGAAGGGCAGGGTGTTCATGCCTGCTAGTACAGCTGTACCAACATCTTCACAAATTTCCTTTCTTTTACAGTGGTCCTTCTGCTGGATTTATTTATCTTGAAATGGTCTTGAATTTATCTTGAACTGCAACTGCAGACTGATCAAACAATCAACATTTTCTTATAATGTCATGACTTTGCTTCCTGGGACCACTTTCAGTGTCACGAGTGGCACTTCATATGGGTCCTCAGGTGTTCTTCAAGGCTTACAGTTGTACTAAGCACAATGAAAAATATGTGAGAACCATGGGAGATCACTTTTTAAAAGCAATATGCAACTTACAGGAGATGAACTGCTCATGAGATTATTAGCATCACATGGTATTTTAAGTGATTACTTGCGATACTGGAACTCACTGCAATTGCAACAGGGGGTGGCTACGAATCTACTACAATAGTACAGTATGGACTGCAGTTAATTTTACGCAGTTATGGTTTAATACCGCATCTTTACATTGTTTACGTTTCTCTCAACTGCAAATGGCACCAAGTACCATCTGTGTGTGTTTATGGAAGTTCTGATAAATTTTAACATTTTATAATAGATTTGTGTGTATTTTATGGTAGTAATTGATGAAATAGACTAGTATCTACATATATTTTATGCACATATGATGTACTTAGCCATTTTTGATATGTCTAGGCTACACAGTTCACCTAAGAACTTTTTCAAATTGTCTCAAATCTCCAAAAATTTTTCTAATAGGTTTATTCAAAAATCATGCATATAAGTAGTCCTGTAAAGTTCAAACCCATTTTGTTCAAGGATCAACTATAACCTGTGACAAAGGTGGCAAGAATATACAATGGGAAAAGACAGCCTCTTCAACACATGGTGCTGGGAAAACTGGGCAGCTACATGCAAATGAATGAAACTACAGCACTTTTTTGCACCTGATACAAATATAAACTCAAAATGGGGTAAAGACTTAAAGACCTGAAACCATAAAACTAAAAGAAAACATAGGCAGTAAACTCTTTGACATCAGTTTTAGCAATTCTTTTTTTTTTTTTTTTTTTTTGGATGTGCTTCTTCAGGCAACGGCAACAAAGGCAAAAGACAAATGAAACTGCATCCAAATAGAAAGCTTTTGTACAGCAAAGGAAACTGTCAATTAAAAAAATAGAGGTAAAAAAAAATAGTGAATGGAAGAAAATATTTGCAAATGATATATCCGATAAGGGGTTAGTATCCAAAATATATAAAGAACTCACACAACTCAATACCAAAAATAATCTCATTAAAAGGAACAGAAGACCTGGATAGACATTTTTCCAAAGGAGACATACAGATGGTCAATAGACACATGAAAAGATGCTCAACATCACTAATCATCAGGGAAATGCAAACTAAAATCACAAGGAGATGTCCCCTCATACCTACCAGATGATTATTTTCAAAGAGACAAGAAATAACAAGCGTTGGCGAGGACATGGAGAAAAGGGAACCCTTGTACATTGTTGGTGGGAACTGATGTAGCCACTATGGAAAAGAATATGAAGGCTCCTCAAAATATTTAAAATAAAACTATCATATGATGCAACAGTACCATTTCCAAATATTTGAAGAAAACAAAAACACTAATTCAAAGAGATATATGCACCCCTATGTTCACTGCAGCGTTACTTACGATAGTCAAGATAGGGAAGCAACCCAAGTGTCCATCGACAGATGAATGGACAAAGATGTGGTATACAGTGAAACATTATTTACCTATTAAAAAATGAAATCTTGCCATTTGTGACAACATGGACAGACCTAAAGGGTATTATGCCAAGTGAAAGAAATCATAGAAAGACAAATACTATATGATTTCACTTATATGTGTAATTTAAAAAAAGAAAATGAACAAACAGAAACATACTCATAAATGCAGAAACAAAGTAGTGGTTGCCAGAGGGGAGGAGTAGGGAGTCAGGTGAAACAAGTGAAGGGGAGTGGAGTATAAGCTTCCAGTCATAATAGAAGTCATGGAAATGAAAAAGTCAATAAAAGTGTGATAATGTTGTATGGTGACAGATAGCAACTGTACTTATCATGGTGAGTGCTGTATAATTATTAATTATTAATACATAATGTATAATTATTAATGTATAATTGTTAAATCACTCTTGTATACCTGAAACTAATAAAATTAGTTTAAAATAAAAACTAATAAAAATACAACTATCCTTCAATTTTAAAAAGCTTAGAAAAAACGTAATTTAGGATTTAAATTACTAAAAAATTCATTCCATTGTGCCAATGTACCATATATGTATCACTATACTTAAGGATAGTAGTACCTACCAAGACAGTTGTGCAAAAAAGTTCCCAGCGATAATGTGACAGATAAATAATATGAGAAAAAATTAAATATATGAGAAGGAAAAGAGTAAATATACTGATGAATTGCTGAGCTACAAGGAGAAATTACTTCAAATGCAGCTTATTCTTGACATTAACATTAAAAATAAGCATGAGATTAGGGTGTAAGTCAATGAGAAGGTTTAAGTTTTCTACATTAAGGAAAATAGGAAGAGTATTTTTTTAAAGTGTCATAGGCTTTAAGATAACATTTTTAAGAAAATTACTGACTACACAAGGAGGGACTAAAGAGAAAAATAGAAAAGAATATTTAAAAAAATTTTTTTAATGTTTATTATTTATTTTTGAGAGACCGTGAGACAGACTGAGAGCAGGGGAAGGGCAGAGAGAGAGAGGGAGGCACAGAATTTGAAGCAGGCTCCAGGCTCTGAGCTGTCAGCACAGGGCCCGAAGCAGGGCTCAAACTCACGAACTGTGAGATCATGACCTGAGCCAAAGTCGGATGCGTAACCAACTGAGCCACCCAGGCGCCCTGAAAAGAACATTTTAATTTGAATATTTTATAAGATAGTAAAGGGATGGATTATAACTAACCTCATTCATTTCTCCCTTTTAAAAAGTCAAATATCAATTGCTAAAGAAAATCAAATCAAACTTTGGATTCTGAAAAGACCGTTGAAGAGATCTGAATAACATACAGCTTTCTCTACCAGTAGATTGTGAGCTTCTGGGGAGTAGGGATGAGTTCTCATCTGTACCTCTACAATGAATAAGGACTGGGACTACCAGAGAAGAAACTGCTAATTACAAGAACAAACAATAGTTTTCATACACTGAAATTTAACATTCTTTACTTATGGTATGTGTGGGGGGACCTGATATACGGATGTTTGAAGTAAGTATACAGTATTTGAGAACCAGGTTTTTACAAACCTCTATTTAACAGACATTTCCCCAGCTACAAATAGTTTATTTCTCCACACTTACCTTCTTTGAATGGACAAGGAGGGCTTGAATGATGTTGTTGCCATACTAAACTGGCTCTTCTTGGCTTTCACAAGAAAATAATCTATTTAAATATCTCTGGCAATTACGCTTTGCTATTTCCTCCTGCCTCCGATCTTCTCTTCGAAACATCTTTTCTTCATGAAAGGATTCCTCACAGGATCATTGTATTAATCTTATAAATACTTCTGTAAGCATTTTAAATGGGGTATTGTAGATTATCCACTTGAAATGCAGTAATATTGCCAAAGTCTAGAGCTCCAACCTGTATCACAAAGAGTTAGCCTCTTGATGAAGGGACTTTATGACTTCCTTGGATATTTGGCTAGTTTGGGAAAGGGAGAGGAAAGAGGTTGCTTTTTCGCTTGTTCCAGGGCGAGGGTATCCAGTGGGAAGGAGCTTCTTTCTAGTTTTCCTAGTCTCTGGGTTACTTAGTGCCTTTCCTCAGAGGCTCTGCATCATCCCCGGTGCTGCTGCTCAAACACAGTATCCTCCACACTGTAAATCTTCAGTAAACGTGGGACGGAAATGAAGTTCACCAGGACAGAAGGGATATGTTACTTTATACAGAAATTTGGATCTCTGGAACTTGTGGCTAGAGCATGAGAGGGAGGAATCAAGGGCCACAGGCAGATGCCAGAATCATAAAAAGAATGACAGCCAGATGTTATGTGTCTCCCGATGGAAGAATAATACCACTTAGCAAGTATCGATTCACCAAAAAAAGAACTTGTAAGATAAGCCTCGAGATCAGGGTTTCGCAACTCTGGCACTTACTGACATTTTGTAGCAGGTAACACTGCTGTGCGGAGCTGTCCTATAAACCACAAGGTGGTTAGCTGCATCCGTAGCCTCCGTCCACTAGATGCCAATAGCACCTCTCTACTTGTGACAACCAAAAACGTTTTCCGGCATTACCGAATGTCTCCCGGGTGGCAAAATCACCCTTGGTCTAGAGCTTTTTGTTGCTGAATCTAACTACCAGTTTATGGAAATAAGAGGTTAACCTGTTATACAGAGATCACATCAACAAAAGTCACAATGTAGAACACAGGACAAACAACCTAGTTTCATCTATAAACAAACTGCAAAGTAAAAAATTTGGGGCGGGGGCCAGGGGCGGACCCCAAAGATTAAGAGACTTAAGAAAATGTCAATCAAATGCAATGTATAGATCATGTCTGGAGCCTCATCAAACTCATGTTAGAAAGCACTTGAGACCAAATGGGGGACTTTCAACAGCATCTTGATATTTAATGTTTCAGAAATAATTCAGGAGAATATCTTTCAGATGTATATACTAAAATACTTATAAATTTTGCTTCAAAGTAATCTGTGCAGGTTGGGGTATGAGTGTGTGTGTTGGGGGGGGTGCAATGATAGATAAAATGGGATAGGTCATAACTTAATGACAAAAGAAAATAATGAGGTTATGATATGGTCTACTTTTTGCATGTATTTGACATTTTTCATCATTAAAAAAAGGAAGCATAGTAGTGATAATAACAGAACATAATGAAAAGCACCCAGAAAAGCTGGGTAACGTTCAGTAAGAATCACACTACCATTTGAATGGACGGGTTCAAAAGAAACTGAATTCCCAAGATCTGTAGGTACAGACTGAACTATTCAAAGTTTCCTAATGAAAGTAAAATATGCAGTATAAGCTGACCCAGTCTCTATTTAAAGAGTGCTACTAGCTGCCTTTCACTGATAGTACCTGACTATCACACTCATCACCTGAACTGCAAATGTTTTAGAAATGTTACCATTTTAGAAGCACTGTAAAGAAAAAGCCTGTATTTAGCACCTTCTCCGAAAGCCTTATAAACTATCATTTTAATTTGATAATAAGCAGATGAAGTGGATGGAACAAAGAGGATCATTTTAGGGCTCATTTTGTAGGGCCTTAACTAGAGGGCCAGGATCAAGGGCACACCACACCAAATGCTTTCTAATTTCAACCACCGGACTTAAAAAAAAAAAAAGAAAGAAAGAAAAAAGGAATACAAGTTAGCTGAAGTACTCATTTTTATAAAAATGTGTTTTATTTTAAAACAAGTCTATAAAAGTAGAAATCACATACAAAAATACAGATTACTCTGACATGTTAGCAAAATAGCTTATGGCTGGACTTGAGTCTGGAAGTACTGTGTGTCTGAGGGCATCTGGAAATCACAGCCCATCTGGATCCTATCATCAGCCCTTGTCACTAATCTGTAAACAATAATTTCATGTAGTAAATTTAGCACTTTTTTAACCAGTACAAAATCAAAACATAATCATTTCTTGTATAACACCACTGTAAAATGTTCGTCCTTAGGTCTGAGCAGGTAAGGGCACTTCGCATCGTTGTTTCTAACATTCGAAAAACCTGATTTGAAAACAACGTTAATTAGAAATGACGGGTTTTGGCTTTTTTTGTTCCATTTTGAACATCAGGGAAGGTCATCAGTGTAAATAGGAAGTTAGTGTTTTGTGTCGTTTTTTTTTTTTTTTGTTTTTTTTTTTATAATTTAATAATTTTTCTTCTAGACACCATTAAAAAAAAAAAAAAATCACTGTTCCTATCAAAAGGTTCCACACCTGAGTTTTAACTTTTATATAGGTTCAAGCTGTCTTACTGCTTTGAAACTGCACGGAACACATACCTACTTCTGGCGTGTCTTTCTGAGTGAACGAGCATGCAGTTCTTCTCACAGGACTCTAGGTCCAGTGACTTTATAAAACAATGGCTTTCAAACAATTATTGTGGGAGACAATTTTGTTTTAAAGGCAATTTAAAATACTTGATTCCAGAGTAATATAAAAATAACTTTAAGAGCCTTGGCAATAAAGGAAAATGGCAGGCAACTTCAGTTTGGCATTCTGTCCAAAATTTCGAGAACAAAGACTGGTTACCACCACCTTTCTAAAACAAAGTGAGCCATTTTAAAAGCTAAAGAACCCACTTAACATGATTTGTTCGCAAAGTTAGAAGACCACAGTTCTGTTTCCTCAGCTAATACAGAATTCTGGGAGCAAAGTCCACGAAGGAAACTTCAGTAACGTGCATTAGAGGGTACTTCAGATTACCTCGTCATAGAAAGTTGCCTCTTGAGCCTTCCAAGTCCATACCAATTCTTTACCTCTGGTTGGTTAGCTGTTTTTTAAAATTTAGGTTTCAAGGTGAATTGCCCAGGGCTATTTGTTTCCATGAACCTAGCTTCAAATCTAAAGGCAAAGTTGAAATGCATATTTTTCTGTCTCCAGAAGAGATTACCACAAATGCTACTATCCATCCTATGATTCTTTTGTTCCACTCACAATACAAATAGCTTATTCTTCTACCAATCTATGTCTCATAAAGCAATACTGAAAAGTTAAATAGAAGAAAGTTACCATATAGACTGTGAAAATGATTTGCTGGTGGTGACTCTTTTACTGGATTCTAAATAGATTGAATAAGAAGGGCACTTGGAAGAGGTGGCTCAAATCTTGCTGTTTAAGGTCTCTTGAAATTACCGGTTCTCCTAAAATTTCAAAAGGCCTAAAACTTAGGCTTTTAAAGGCACAGAAGCAGTGACGGAAGCTTTTATAGTTACTTAGAAAAAGCAAAACTTCATAGTTTTCTCTCAATGGTTGTCTAATATACTTGCAGAATGAAGGCAAAGGGAAAACCAAGAATAACAATAGCTGAGTGCTCCAGCAAGCGGGCTTCCTGCCTATTTTCCCCGTTCCAAAGAAAAGAGGAGACACCATCCTGCAAAAAATACTTCATAGACAACTGGGCTTTTGCAGTGTCAGCCGGCATTTGATGCCCCATATCTCCTGGTTCTTTTTGTTGCCAGTGGTCGGCCTGGCAATGGTGGTGAAATGGGAAGTATTAATCTGTAGATGAGGAAGGGCTTCTTTTAACAGTTGAAGGGTACCGTCTGGCACGATTCCAAAAACTTGTAGTGTTTTTAGTGTGGGAATTTCTCCAAGTTCACTGGAAAGGAAGAGAAACCTTTCAGAGTAGCAGTATCTATGGTAACAGATCCACTAGGGTTACATGACCCAATTTTTACAATGTGTATCATATTCTATAAAACACAAACTGAAAACATAATTCGCAATCAAGGATTTGAGAAAACAGCAAAGGTGAATCAAACCAGAAAGCACAGACTGAGGCTCAAGACAACACAGCCTTAGGACACACGCAGCGCATTTTGTTAAATTTCTCCCAACCTAAAAACTCTGAGGTTTCTTTAAAACCCAACCATATTTGCTGCCTCTCTCCATTCTCGATTTAAAACAAAAGGCCTTACTGTGTTGTGAGAAGCTAGAAGGTAGTGATGGTAAAGAATCACCACAAGTTACATGTAATTTCAAAATATGGACTTGACCTTTAGTTGAACTGGACTCTTCCTCTCAAAAGATCAGCAGCAGAAGTTAAGGTAACTTCTTAATAAGTCCATCACCTGTGATAAAACCTAACAGTGACTTCACTAAGATCTTTTAGACGGGGTTATATAGTTGGGTGCAGACAGAAAAAAAGAAATAATCAATCACACCTTTTCTACGAGAGGCAAGAGCCATCTGACTTCTCCACACATTACCATTTTTGCTGTTGTTTTGGTTTGGTTTTGGTCACATATAGGCCAATCCTCTTCTCAGGTATTTCCCATTAAGTGAAATTCAACTCTGTCAACAGTGAAATTCTGGTCCACAAAAAAGGGAGCCTATTTCTCCAAAGTAAATACTTTAGGTAATGATTCTTTCTTCTTAACCCAGATCTATGTGCTTAGAAATTCATCTCTCTGATCTGTATTTGCTCCAGGTTGGGACACACAGTACAAAGTCTTAGGAAAGGGAATATTTAGTTTGGAATATCAACAAAATCCCACTGCAGATCAATGAACACATCAGTGGCCTAGAGTTAGAAGCATCCTTTATATTTTCATTTTGCTGGTAACTACTAAAAAACCAAACTTTCCTCACAGTAATTGTCACCTTGCCTCCAATCTTTCTTCCTTCCAGCCTACTCTATATACCAGTGCCCAAGGCATCTTCCTAGAGCCTAGCTCAGATTATGTCACCCCTCCCACTCACCTGCTCCACAGCCTTTGATGCTGCCCTCTTGTTTACGGAACTCAAACTGTTCAGCTGGCCTTAGGACTTTTCCACGTTCAACCTGTTCTCCCAGTCACCCCACTAACCCTCTAAATGTATTTATTCTACATTCAACAAAGTGTAGTAAACACCATAGACGTTCAATACATGTTAGCTGAATAAAGACGAAGGGCACTTTAGAAAATACGAGTACTATCTAAATAAAATAAATATGCTTGGTGTTCATAAAAGGCCAATAAGATCTGGAGGTTACAACAGACACCATGGAAAATCAGGAAGAACAAACTGCTGTTCTTGAAGTAAACTAACCTCTGGGACCATAGAGACAGAAGTGCAAAGAAAGATCACAATTCATAGATGTTTATACTCGTCATTGCTTAAGATGACAGCAATTCTGCCCCAACCTTAAGTCCCTCTTACGTGAAATCTGAGTATTTGAGAACTTTGTGATGAAAATTCAGGTGCTGCGATATCCAAATTAGACAAACTGTAAGTCATTCTATAGTGGACGGTGTCAGAAGCAGAACCTAGAGGTGGGAGCAAGGAAAGGAGGTACAGCGGATGGCAGAAGAGGAAATGTTCTTGCAACAGCGCTGGGAAGGACGCTCGGCGAGGAAGGACATGACAGCAGATTCTCAGAAGACACTCAGGTGTCCCAGCTGAAAAAGGAGGGAGCTGCCTTTGATGGGATGGTGGACAACGGACCAACCCAAGTCAAAAAACCAGAAAGTCTTTACACTTTTAACGAGACCACAAAAATAAAAAAACACTGAAAGCCCCTTCGTACATGTATCATCTACAACACAGCAGAACAAATTTCTAAGCATCTTTCTAGATTGAAAAGCAACTGAAGGCTGGTGAATAGGAATAAGTCTCTGAAGAGCAATGACTTCTAATTTAGGAAGCATAAACGGACACTGGTAATGTCTTTAGTATCTTTGCTGAATCTCAGGAAACAGAAGATATTTACAGACCCCCTCACACGTTCATACCTCACCTCCACTACACGATCCTGTTTTCCTTATAAAATTTAGTAAATGCCTAACTAGGAATTCTCCCTACAACAGACTTTTTATTTAGTCTCTCCTAATGCCAGATCAGTTTGCTACCTCCAGCTTGGCTTTCTTACTAGAATGAGAAATACAGAACAATCAGAAGAGAGTTCAGACACATGGAATAAGATCGATAAAGGCGTAAGAAAATAGACACAACGCGGACATATCCTGGGGAAGAAAAATCCGATTACCCAAGTACTCTAAAGCACTATCATTACAGAAGAAAGCCATTCAAATTTTATTTTCCCACTTTGGAGATAAGAAATAAAAGTTCTTTAGCGTAAACGGCTTTCTCAAAATTACTACTGAGGATCCTAGAATTCTTACTATGAATTTCAAATACATCAGCTGCCAGCATGGAACTAGAGAGAATAACATTTTATCTTGAAAAACTCCTAAGGATAGGGTACAAGCAAACTAATCTTAATGGGTTCAGAAGGTAAATCAGTGTACGTATTATTTACATAATGCCTGAAGAAACATCCTCTTTTACCTTAAAGTTCAAGCACAGCATCTTTTCTCTCTGTGTTACTCTTTTGGTGGTCTGATTTGTAAATTAAACTCCTGATGCCCTTATTTCTCTCATTTCAAGGTAAGATTTAGACAAGTCACAAGAAGGCAGTGAAGGTTCAAACCTAAGTCTGTTGTGACCTGAGGTCTGTACGCTTAAGCATCAAGTCATACTGCCTGCAGGTATTACACCATGGAAGTGTTACTATCCTACTGGATAAAAATACTAAACTGTGAGAGCTCACAGCCTTCCCTTAGCCTCTGCTCAAGAAAAAACAAAAAAACAAAAAAACAAAAAACAACATCTGGGGATTACCTGCTTAGCTTCTTTTTCTGGAGAGAAAGAACGAAAGTGAGACATCTGGATAGATTCTCTTGAGAAAAGCAACCAAAACACACTGATCCCCAGGGGGCTGCCCAGGCAATGAGGCTGAAGCCCAGAGGGCAAGGACAGGAAAGACGGAAGACTGAAATGCCTTTCTAGGTAGATGCTAGAGGCTCCTAGGAGTCTGGGATACTAGAAAGGGCAGGAGATTTCAGTAACAGTTCCATGGATATGAATTTACACTCTACCTCTCAGAGCCACGGATGTAAATCCTAGCATCCCTGTTAGGCAGTGCTTTTTCAAATGAGATACCAGCAGAGACCCTGAGCCCCAAGATTAATTAAAGCGATTAATTAAAAATAGAACAACTGGGGCGCCTGGGTGGCGCAGTCGGTTAAGCGTCCGACTTCAGCCAGGTCACGATCTCGGGGTCCGTGAGTTCGAGCCCCGCGTCGGGCTCTGGGCTGATGGCTCGGAGCCTGGAGCCTGTTTCCGATCCTGTGTCTCCCTCTCTCTCTGCCCCTCCCCCGTTCATGCTCTGTCTCTCTCTGTCCCAAAAATAAATAAACGTTGAAAAAAAAAAAAAATAGAACAACTGGACTCTCTAATTCTACTAGTTAACCTGAATTTACCTTCAGATACCTGAAGTATCTGATTTATTAATTCTTAAAACCAACTTAGAAGATTCAAACCAATCATTCAAAGACTACATAAATTCTTTGTTCAAATTCACCACCTTTCTTTGGTAGGCGCCAGAGGCTAAATTACCTTCATCTGGATAGTGAGCTACATACAGGAGGTCAGCAGCCTCTTTCAGGGCATACTGGCTGGAATAAGAAAGAAGGGCACCTGACCAAATTCAAGATACTGACTTCTTGTGGTTTTCAATGAAATTGCTATGCATTTACATTCTACATGAGGAAGGATCTTCCAGCCCTTTGGGGATAAAAGAAAGGAAACTTTTTAAAAACAAACAAATAAATAATATTATTCCTGGGATGACTTGAGCATAGCACTTTCCAAAAGAAAGATCAGACTTCTTTTTCCTTTGTGCAAATTTTTGTGGAAGTTGCTGAGCAGGTACAAAATTAACCCTCCTAAGAGCTACCGGATTAGATATAGACTATTTTCATCCGTCCAGAAAACCTAGGACCTAGACCCGGCTCAGTCATTAACTTACTTTACAGCTTTGGGTTAAGACATTTTTCTCTTCTGGACTTCAATCTCCCCCTATTCCAAGACAGCATTAGACTCTTCTGATATTTACCATTTACATTCTGCCATTCTTCCCATTCCCTGACTACCGTCCAGAACAGCCATCACTAGAAGATTACACAACTTTCCTCCAAGGCCAGAGGGAGCCTCTCACAGTCAACTGGGGTTGACTTGAAAAATATGGGGTGGGGGGGGACGCCTCCACTGATCTGCCTCCCAGTTATTACTGTGAGCTCCCCAGAGGTAAAAACTGTCTTCTCCTTTTGTAAATCTTCCAGATACTAGTACAGTATTGTAATATCTAAACCTGCTTCTAGGTAAATAATAAATGTTTAGCAAACTATCCCAATCAACTCAACTTTTCTAGATATTTTAAACAAAAAATTTTGCCTTGGGTTTTCTATTTTGCTGGTCTTCCCTAACCTATTTGTGGCCCACTAATATTGATGCCAAGTTTTAAACATCTGCTACTTACAATAACAGATATTAATCCCAAGTGGCATCTCCTTTGCTCCCTGTCTTCTAGTTTTAGACAATGAAAATACTTACAGTAAAGTTTCAGGTATGATATCATAGCATCGGCTGAGTGACAGATGTTGGAGGTAGCTGAGCTGGTAAAATTCTGGAAAGCAGTCATTCTTCAGCATGACACTATCACTGTAACAGAGCAGAAGAAAAAATTCCCAACCTATCCATCAATTCAGATGGAGAAGACAGAATTAGCTGACCGTTTGGTTCCTTCAACATGTTAAGATGCTTTCCTCCTTCAATGATCAGTCATGACTTTTCAATTTTTGTTTGAAAAGAAATAAACAAAAAAAATACCTTAAGTCTAGGTGGACAAGATTGGGGCATCTTCCAACTAAGGTAGAGACATCTAGGGGAAAAAATGATGGGCACGATTAAATGAGGAACACCACAAGGGTATCTGCCATTAACACTATCTTTAACATTGTGCTAATAAAACTTTGGGACAATGCAATTAGTCACTCCATTAGACACAAAACACAAAGTCATCATCTTGGCATGTAAGATTTTTGAACCCAGAAAACCCAAGAGAATCAACTGAAAATAGTAGGAGAACTATGTAACACAACAGGTTAACAACAATCCATAGCTTATCTATGTATGTGCAAAAACTGGCTGGGGAAGAAAACAAACAAAAATCCCATTCATAATAGCAAAAAGCAAAAACAAACACCACCATATATAAACAAACAACGTATTATAAAGGTAGCACTTAAAATCAATAGGGGAAATCATGGATTATTTTTAAAAAATGATATTGCTACCACAGGCAGAAAAAGACTTATTTCTCCAACTCAAATAATATTTCCAAATAAATTCCGTACATATTAACAAGTCCTAAATGCAAAAATATGAGTATTTTCTTTCACTGGATCTTGGGATAGGTAAGGCTTTTCCAAACACAAAAGAACACACAAAGGAAACACTGACAATTTGCTACATAAAAATTTTAACTCTACCATGTTAAAGCAACACAAAACACAAACAGAATTAAAGAAGTGTCAGAAAACTGCAAATGTTTTCAACATACATGCAATAGACAGTTAATGGTCTTATATAAAGAGAAGAGAAAGCTAAATATAGAAAATGGGTGAAGAATATGAAGAGATACTTGGCAAAACAGGTATAAATGGAATAAGAAAAGCAAAATAAAATTGAAATATTGCTTTTTAGCCATCAAATGAAAAAAAAAATTCTATCATAATACCCAGAATTGATGAAATACAATTAAGCAGATCTCACACATACTGCAAGTGGATATTTAATTTCCTGCAGCCATTCAGGGGAGCAAACGGATTTTTCTTAGGATAAGCAGATTCTGTGTGTGTGTGTGTGTGTGTGTGTGTGTGTGTGTGTGTGTTCTGAGCATTATACACTCGGCACTTTGGCTTAGTAATTCCAATTTTAGAAAAACAATTAGGTGTGCACGAAGACATTCATTTTAGCATAGCTATACTAACCCTTCCCCCAATTATTTTAATCCATTAACCTCCCTCCATTCTGTGGAACACAATGCCAATGACGGTTATTCAAAAGCTTTTATTTATTTTTTTAATGTTTATTTATTTTTGAGAGAAAGAGGGGGAGAGAGAGCAGGGGAGGGGCAGAGAGAGTACGAGACAGAGGATCTGAAGCAGGCTCTGTGCTGAAAGCAAAGAGCCAGATGCGGAGCTCGAACTCATGAACTGTGAGATCATGACCTGAGCCGAAGTTGGGCACTTAACGGACTGAGCCCCCCAGGTGCCCCTTCAAAAGCTTTTAAATAACACTTAATGACATGAAAAAATACTAAAGATATACTGTATAGTGAAAACAAAACCAGTGGGTGTAGCAGGGGAAGGCCAGAAGGAAATATACACAAGGTTGGCGGAATCACAGGTACCTTTGCAGAATTTGGAAGAAAGTCACATGTGCTACTTTGCAATCAGAAAATGAATCAGTAGATGTTATTTATTTTTAAAACCAGCTTCATTTCCTGTGGGAAGGAAAACATGGGGCTGCCATCAGCCCCAGTCCCTCCCCTGCAACCTAAACCTAGACTTGCATTTAATTTTTTTTTTAAATTTTTTTTAACGTTTATTTATTTTTGAGACAGAGAGAGAGACAGAGCACGAACGGGGGAGGGGCAGAGAGACGGGGAGACACAGAATCGGAAGTAGGCTCCAGGCTCTGAGCCATCAGCCCAGAGCCCGACGCGGGGCTCGAACTCACAGACCGCGAGATCGTGGCCTGAGCCGAAGTCGGACGCTTAACTGACTGAGCAACCCAGGCGCCCCTAGACTTGCATTTTAAGCTGTCTCCTCAACACACCCACTGTGATAGGTGACAGGCATCTCAAAGTCATGCCTAAAAGCAAAACTTCATTTCTTCTCTAAATCTGCCCCTTCCCTAAGTCTTTTCCATCTCTGAGAAGGTACTCAAGCCACCCATCCAGCTGCTTAGGCCGGAACCCCAAGTCACACTCAACTGTTTTCTCACATCCCACATCCAGTCTGTTACCGAAGCCTGTTCTGTTGGCTTTTTACCATCTGATCATTTCTTACCACCTCCAAAGTCACCACCCGAGGCTCTTACAGCCTTTTCTCAACATGGCACTGGAAGAAGACTTTTAAAGGTGAGTCAGATCATATCACATCATTCCCTGCTCAAAATGCTACAACGGCTTCCCATCTCACTCAGGAAAATTCCGAACAAAGCTTCTGCCTCGGCTTAGAGAACCCTGGGCTACCTTACCTCCTATCACTGTCCTCCTTGCTCCCTCTCACACACTGCCTCCCATATAAGGCCTTTGCACTTGCTGGTCCTCAGTTCTAGAATGTTCTTTCCTCACTTATCTATACAGCTCATGCCTTTCACTCAGGCCTTTGTTCAAGCATCACTTCCTCCAAGAGGCCCTCTTTGGCCATTCCATTTGAAAATAAGCCCCTCTGGCCTGTGCTCTGCCTGGTCACTCTGCTCCATTCTTTCTCCCTCCATCTCATCTCCTTTCATCACATTTAGTCATCTGTTGGTTGCCTGCCTCCCCCACCAGAACATAAGCTGTACAGGGGTGACTTCATCAGTTTGGTTCAAGGCCACAGCTCCCAAGTCTGGAACAGGGCTTTGTGCATCGTAGGTGCTCAATAAACATTTGTTTAATGAGTGACTAAAAAACGAAGAAGCGCACAGTACAATTTTGAGTGACCCACCACCTAGCCAGCCAACCAGCCATCAACAAAACTCAAAATCAGATACCATGTTATTTTGATGCCACCCAGGAAAGAACAAAACCTTGGGGGGGGGGGGTGGTAAAACTGGTTGGTCTCCAGCCCTCACTTAAGCCCTGGCCATCCCTCAGCAGAAAGGGTTAGTAAATAGTAGTCACTGCTTACGAGTATAGATTCCCTCTACACACGATCCCCTTCATTTCACCACTAACCGGAGCTCTGCCTGAGCCAGAAGGCATCTTACAAATCCCCAAATCTAACCCATCATTTTAGGGGAGAGCGATTTCATCTAGAGAAGTCAAGGGCACATCCAAGACCAAGAGCTGGGTCCTCCAAGACCTCGGTCAGCCCCTACTGCCCCATGGGGAGGTCGGTGGGGGTGTAACAGCCAACAATTATTGTGCTCTCACTAGCGTTAACATGCTATGTGAGATTAAACCATTTATTCTTAACTGCAACTCTAAGAGACAGGCTTCACTACCACTCCCTCCATTTTACTCATGAGGAAACTGAGGAACAGGAAAGTTTAGCAACTTGCTCACGACCACAAAGTAAATGGCAGAGCAGGAAGTTGAACCCGGGCAGACTGGCACCAGTCTGGGAGCTAAAATAACATTTATATTATCTTCTAAATAGTGAAGCAGTGTGTGCCACTGTTAAAGATATTTAAAAAAATCTGATTCCCACTATATAATTAAGAAAACACATACTTCAACTTAAACTCTAGGTCTTTGTCCTTGCCCTGAATGTGTCTAGCAAGCACGATTTTATTACCCATTATTCTTGCCAAACCTTGGTAAACAGGCTCTCTATTCTTTTCTGGAGGAACAAGAGAAGTGTTTTAAGCCAAACTTGGGACAAATTAACAGCAGCTTGCCTATAGCAGAGTCCCTCAACCTTGCAGCTAGAACCTCGTTCATTCAGAAAGACTCTCAATAAAGAAACAGCAAATTCAGATATGAGGCACTGCCTTTTCTTGTCTTAGGGATGAGCAGAGAACTAGTGGTGAGATTCAATGTGAAGAGGCTGCTCACTGGTGGGAGTTTAAAATCCTTGGGAGGCAATTTGGCAAGAACTACCCAGAACTGAAGAACAGAGCCTAATCCTTGACTCAGCAATTCCACTTTTAAGACCCCACCCTTAGAAATGCACTCAAAGGTCTGTTTATGTTCATGACAAGGTTGTTTATAAAAGGAAAAAACTGGAAAGACTCTAAAAGTCCATTACAAGGAGATCAAGTGAAGGAATTATTATTCAATCAATATAAATCATTCTTTATCTATTTGATGGAATATCACACAGCCGCTGACAATGATGTAGGAGAGCTACTAAAAATGGGATTATCTGGAGGGAATAAAAGGGTTTTCTAAAGTATTTCATGCACTATGTCCCAATTTAAAAAACACTTTTATGCAGGAAAAAAAGCAGCTCTTGCTGTTAGTGAGATTGCTGATGATTTGTTTTTCTTGCTGTTTTTCCATATTTTCTGTATTTTTGAGAAGGTATAATACTGTAATCAGATTTAAAACAGTATTTAAAGGAGAAAAATGTAAAACACAAGTATCGTGTGTATAGGAGAGTCATAAGAAAAATACTCTGCTGCTTTTACAGATGCCTAAAAAAAATAATCCCCTTGGGAATGCAAGCTGGTGCAGCCACTCCGGAAAACAGTATGGAGGTTCCTCAAAAAACTAAAAATAGAACTACCCTACGACCCAGCAATTGCACTACTAGGCATTTACCCACGGGATACAGGTGTGCTGTTTCAAAGGGACACATGCACCCCCATGTTTATAGCAGCACTAGCAACAATAGCCAAAGTATGGAAAGAGCCCAAATGTCCATCGATGGATGAATGGATAAAGAAGATGTGGTATATAAATACAATGGAGGATTACTCGGCAATCAAAACAGAATGAAATCTTGCCATTTGCAACTACGTGGATGGAACTGGAGGAGTATTATGCTAAGTGAAATTAGTCAGAGAAAGACAAAAGTCATATGACTTCACTCATATGAGGACTTTAAGAGACAAAACAGATGAACATAAGGGAAGGGAAACAAAAATAATGTAAAAACGGGGGGGGGACAAGACAGAAGACACTCATAAATATGGAGAACAAACTGAGGGTTACAGGAGGGCTTGTGGGAGGGGGGATGGGCTAAATGGGTAAGGGGCACTAAGGACTCTACTCCCGAAATCATTGTTGCACTATATGCTAACTAATTTGGATGTAAATTTAAAAAAATAAAAAAATTAAAAAAAAAAAAAGAAAAGAAAATAATCCCTTGTCTGAAGATGCAGGCATCTGGACTTGGGCACAGGCAAAGGACTCAACTCCCTGGCCGCTCCCAAGAATCTAGCTCCTCTTCTGATTGCTTGATACATCTTACTTTGCCAAAGACACATTTGTTCTGGAGAAGCATGTCTCAAATACTAATATTCTAAGAAGATACATTCTCCAAATGTCTGATTCAAATCTTTTAAAGTATAATAAACTCTATAATAAATAAAACAGTTATGAGCTAACGTCAAGTCATAAAGACACGGCTGAGGTGCGCTGGCAGCTTCACAAGGCTTTGCGTGGCCCGCAGCCTGAGAGCTCGAGGGGAAGCCATTAAAAAAAAACTGTGCCATTTGCAAACACTTATCTCTGCAAATCGAGGTTTTGCCAATATTAGAAGATTAAAGCACAACTGAATGTCGAGGCTTATAAAGACTGTTGGCTATTCACACATTACCCCTGACTTCAAATGCCCGTATTAAACTAAACAACATCATGATCCTCTTAGACTGAATTAAGAAGAGTTGTAATATGATCTTATAAACAGGGCTGAGAACAGGGTTTTTCAAACCTTGGCACTTCTGACATTTGGGTCAGATTACCTTTTTGTGTTCTTCTGCTGTCCCGTGCATTGCTTTCTTGCATTCCGGGCTTCTGCCCACTGGATGCCAGTAGCATCCCTGCAGCTGTGACAATCACAAATGTCTCCAGACGTCCCCGAATGTCCCCTTGGCAGGAAAACTCTCCCTGGTTGAGCACCACTGCTTACTGATCAAACACCGCATTCATCTATTCTATGTTGGGGGTCTTACCTAATAATTCAGCTGACTAAAAGAAGTTCTGCTTAAACTGGTTGAAAGTACAAGGGCTTTCACTTCCAGATTCTGGATTCGAATCCTGATGCTACCCCACCGGCTGTCCATCACCTAACCCTTCCAATCGGCTGCTACCTCCTCTGGACAATGGGAACAAGACTATGCGTACTGGACTGAGACAATGGAGGCAGGACAAGCACTTAGAAGCTCTGCAGTAAATGAAACCTTCTGCCGGTGTGGTCGCTGTTAAGGGTCCAGTGTCCAGTGGGTCTTACCTGATCTCTGGAGATTCTTTCGGTAGCCACTGAGGTTCAGCTGGGTGACGGTCTCTGACACATGCGCGACAGCCACTTGCACGTGCTTCTCAGTGAAGTCGTAACACCAGGAGAGGTTCAGCTCATCCAATCTGCACACCAGAGGGGAAATAAGGAAAGCGTGAAAGCACAACACAGGAATGAGTTCTGTAAGTAGCACTGTCTCCAGCTGCAAAGAGAACGCAAAGCCATGGATGGAGTCCTTGCCATTTCACGCACAGAACCTCTGCTTCGCTAAGCAGCTACCTCCCTCTGCTCACCTGAAACTGCCTTCTCCCCTCCTGACACACTCCCCTGCCCTGGTTTGCCTCAGAAAGTTGCCTTAGTGAGTGATGCCCCCTTCTGGAAATGGAGGGAACACTCTCCTCTAGATGGCTCAAACCTCATTACAGGACTAGATGGAGAAACTCTAGGCTATTTTCTTTTTCAACCAACCAGGTTGTTAGCAAACAACCAGAGACTGAACAATCACTCGAGACACTTTAAAAAAATATGTATCGGTGGATTATACCAGGGATTCCCAATAAAGAAATGTTGACATTGCAAAAAGCCACTTCATCTTACCTGGCCTCTGCTAACTGAGCAAATGAAGGACTCAAAGACAATATCCAACCATTAAACCACAAACCCCATTCCTGACACTGCTGAATAAATGTAGGGTTACACATTTTACTTCACTGATAACATTTTTATCCAAAGGTAATCTACTTTCAACAGATTAAAGAGATATACGGGGGTGCCTGGGTGGTCGGTTCATTAGTTAAGTATCCGACTTCTGCTCAGGTCCTGATCTCACAGTTGGTGAGTTCGAGCCCCATGTCAGGTTCTGTGCTGACAGCTCAAAGCCTAGAGCCTGCTTCAGATTCTGTGTCTCCCTCTCTCTTTGCCCCTCCCCTGCTTGTGCTCTCTCTCTCTCAAAATAATAAACATTAAAAAAATTAAAGAGACCCACATACAATGCTACAGTAGAAAGATTAAGAATTATTAAAAAGGACACACAAATGCACACACACAACACAGTATTGTGTATTCTGTGAGCCATGTCCCCCTCCCATTTAGTAGTATCTGTAACTGTAGCCTTTATTTATATACTAACATTATTATATGACACAAAAGATATTTTTCATGGAGCCACCCAAATTTATGATATTTGCGTTAAGTTAGGTCTATAGATATTATAGGGAAAAGGCCTGACTGAATAGTCAGGTATAAACAGATTAATTTCAACCATACTGTTGATAAACACAGTACTAAATTTCCCTTATTTTAATAGTAAAAAAAGAAGGGGGATCACTACACAAGTATCCCCAGCAAACCCAAGTGATCTGCCTCCTCAGCTTGAACAGAAAGTTCAGAGGGTAAAGGATGGATGCTGTGTTACCATCAGGAGCACGGAGTCAGGAAGAGCTCAAGAAATATATTCGATTCTACTCTCATGGGAGGGATAGTTGTACATTTGCCAAAACAGTTCTACAATCAAATCTCGCATCATTCTTACCTGGAACAGCTGCTCAGCAAAGTCTTCAGGGCAGATTCGGAGAATCCAGAACACCCAGAAAGATTTAGTCGCAATAAATTTGAGTTCTGTGCTAGGTTACTGGAAAAGGAGGAAAATGTCAGAATATCAATACGCACTATTACTCAATTAGTAAGCATTCTGAGGAAAACAGGCTAGAGAAGTTAAGTACTCAAACACACAGGGCTTTGAGCCAGAAGTGAGTTTCAACTCCTGTCTCACTCTGTATGACACCAAGCAGGATGCTTTGCCTCAGTTAATTCATCTGTGAAATGGCAGTATCAGTACCTTCTGGTAGGGTTGTTAAGATTAAATTATATAATGTGATAAAGGGCTCAGTACAGTGCCTGGCACAAAGGAAGCACACAAGAAATACTAATCAATGTAGTTTTATTTATTTTTTATTATTTTTTTAAGTAGGTTGCACGCCCAGCGTGGAGCCCAGTGCGGGGCTTGAACTCATGACAATGAGATCAAAACCTGTGCTAAGATCAAGAGTGGAACGCTTAACTGGCTGAGCCACCCAGGCGCCCCAATGTAGTTTTTAAATTAAAAAAAGAAAAGAGGGGCGCCTGGGTGGCGCAGTCGGTTAAGCGTCCGACTTCAGCCAGGTCACGATCTCGCGGTCCATGAGTTCGAGCCCCGCATCGGGCTCTGGGCTGATGGCTCAGAGCCTGGAGCCTGTTTCCGATTCTGTGTCTCCCTCTCTCTCTGCCCCTCCCCCGTTCATGCTGTCTCTCTCTGTCCCAAAAATAAATAAACGTTGAAAAAAAAAAAGAATGATGGAATAAACATTATTTCTTTTTCATCCATAATTAGCATTAACTTGTAGGCACACTTTTACTTGTCAAGTCTCCAGGTTCTTTCAATTAAACTTCTCTCAAATTTGCCCTCTCTTCTGCATTCTCAAATGCCTTGTGTTAGTGGATTCAGTGATTAAGAGCTAGAGTTCTGGAATCACACTCTATAACCAAGTTCAAATCTTGGTTCTGCCACTTAACTACCTGTGAGACCTTGGACAAGTTATTCAACCTCTCTGTGCCTGTTTTAATATCTGAACAACGAGAGCTTACATCATAGGTTGCTGTGAGAATTTATGAGATGACCTTTGAAAGTGCCCAATAAATGTTGGTAGTTAATTTTATGTATTTTTTACATCAGGTTTCATCATTTCTTACCTGAGTGGACACAAAACCGTCTTAAGTAGTCTAGTTTTTTCCTTGTCTGATTAACCTGCCAAGGTGCCTAACAAGTTATTTTCCTAAATTTGAACTCTGACATGTTCCTTCCATTCTCAGATCCAGTCTCTTTATGACACTTCCCTCTTCAGTGCCTATCATGGAGTCCAGACTTCTTATAGCATGGCAGGGGCCCATTATGATCAGGTCCTCACCTCCTGTCACCTCCTCACTGTGCCCTACGCTCCAGCAGTTCCCAACTACTTCAGAGTTTAGAACTGCACAGGCGGCTTTACCTAGACTGCTTCTTTACCTTGTCACATGGGGATCTCCAACCTGAATATCTGCAATACTCAGCTCAAGAGTCACTTCCTCTGAGAAGGCTGCCCTCCCTAAATTTAACTAGGTCTCTCTGTGGGATGCATGCATCTAACAAACACACTGCACTGTAATTATCTGTCTCTCCCATGAATGGGGCAGGGAGTGGGCCTCTATTCATCCTTGCTTGTCTAGAACCTAGCATAAGTCCTGGCATATAGTTAGCATGCCAACTTGCATTGCCTGGATGAGTCCCGCACAGTACTGCAGAAGCACAGATACTTTCTGAGTCCATCTGGAGATGGACAGAAGGGCACCCCACATATATTCCGGAAACAAAAGTAACATACAGAAAACAACTGCCTGTGGGACATGTTTCTGACGGCCACTCACTTGACAACGGGATCTGACAGCTGGAGGCCTTCCAGGCTTAGATTCTGCAGCTTGGAGCACCGGGACAGAATGCCGTGGAGGGTAGACACATCGATTACAGAGTTGGACAGATCCATGTGTTGCACACGGAAAGAGCTGAACACAGACAGGAGAAAAGAGAGGCTACGTAAGTTGGCCCACACAAGTACCTCCAGATCAAATCCAACCTCATCCCCTCCCCAAATGAGCAGCCAATCACAAACAGGATCCTTACTACACATTTCAAGTACAGTTTTGGTCTTAAAATAATTCCTACTAGTAACTCCTTTCCCTCACTCATTTTAAAATTCAGGAGGATTTCTGCCAGGTCAAAACGGTGCTGCCCATTTTGCTTAGGAAATTAGTCAGTGGGCATCATGAGAACGAGCTGGAGGTGGCTGACAAGAAGATTCTGCGTATGATGCCTCGAGGCAAAGGTGAGTGAGTGAATTACTGAAACAGAAAAGACAGCAGAAGAGCAAGCTGTAAAGGGCTAATATTGAGAGGCCTGGAGGAAACACAGGTGTGGAAGTTTCTAGGTAATTGGACCTAGTTGTTTGAAAGAGAGGGATGAACTAGAGAAGAGGATTGGAAGGTTCTGGCACAACTGTGGGTGTATGACAGCGTGTCCAGACAGTGTGTGGATCGAGGAAGGCAGCCAGGGACAGACCCCAGAGTAGCAGAGAAAGAGGCACATGTGAAGAAGACCCAGAAGGAATAGCCATGGGAGAAGGATAAACACCAGTGGAAGAGGGGTGCAGTCATATGACCATGGAGGGAAGGGGAAAGAACTAGAGTTGGGATCCCTGTTTTGTCCTTAACTCTGCCATTTTTAGCTTATCTTTCTGTTCGGTGTCTAGTCATTCCACTCAAGTTTGGGATGGCATTAAACCATACTGCAAAACTACGAGGAAAAGAGAAGTAGTTTTTCAAAAACATTCCACAAGGCAAACAAAAAGAGGGCATTTCTTTCAGGTTGCAAATCTGTCCACCATTGGATCAGAAACCCAGAGCTACAAAATCCGGGAAGACTCCTCACACACTGTCTTTATCAGAACTGGCCAGTGCGGCAAGAGCTAGGCTGGTTGAGTACTGTGCATGGCCCCTGCCTCAAGCGACTCACGAGGAGCATCTGCTGAGGACCCCCCTCCCCCCTGAGAAGCAAAATGTGCATCTCTGACCCTCAGGAAGAGCCCAAAAGTAACCCTGACTTAAAGTGGGAATGGGATCACGGTAAGCAGTGCCATGTTTCAGCATAAAGGCCATACAGCAAAGCATGCACTTAACATTCCACTGCATAGCTGACTTGTCACAGGCCAGAAGGCTGGACATAGAAAAAAAGTAAGTTTTCATCTGCTTCTACCTCAAGATTTAGAAATAGTCTTTTCTAGTTTTTTGTGTTTTTTTTACCTGAAATGTTCAACTAATGGTTGATCCACAAATGATCGTGGGCAGCGGAAGGCAACCACCCCTCGAGACAGCAGCCGGCCGATCACATCCGGGTGCAGGTTTTTACCTGTGAGGTCCAAGGTCTGCCACAGGGACTCATCAAACCTGGAAAAGAGGAGGTCCTTAGTTAAGTCAGGGGCACTGGATACCAGAGGCTCTTACCACTGTTACAGAACAAGAGGGAGATGGCCATAAATCACCTTGAAGCAAATTCTGAAGGAAGCTGTGTTTCTGAGTTGACAATACAATTAGCTATGACACTTTTGAGATACTATTGACCATTTCTTGCTCATCTCACAGATTAGCTTCCATCTTCATCTATATATGTATTTCAGTATACATTATTGAATAGGTAGGTAGGTTCAAAGTTACCTAAATGATCCCACCTGCTGTTTTTGATAAGCATAAATAAGTTACCACAATCACCCTAAGTAACACGTAAATATAACTAAAGGAGGGAGGTCAGCCCTATAGCTGACCTTTGCACATGGGTTTGAACTATGCAGGTTCATTAACATGCTGATTATTTATTTATTTATTTATTTTTTAAAACGTTTATTTACTTTTGAGACAGAGAGAGACAGAGCATGAACGGGGGAGGGTCAGAGAGAGGGAGATACAGAATCTGAAACAGGGTCCAGGCTCTGAGCTGTCAGCACAGAGCCCGACACGGGGCTTGAACTCACGGACCGCGAGATCATGACCCGAGCCAAAGTCGGCTGCTCAACCGACTGAGCCACCCAGGCGCCCCACATGCAGATTTTTTATAGCACAGTACTATAAATGTATTTTTTTCTTATGATTTTCTTAACATTTTCTCTCTGGCTTACCTTATTGTAAGAATAAGAGTATACAACACATATAACATATAAAACCTGTGTTAACTGTTTATGTTATGGGTAAAGCTTCTGGTCAATAGTAGTCTATTCATAGTTAAGTTTTGGGGGAGTCAAAAGTTATATGTGGATTTTTGACTGGGCTGGGTGGGGTCAGTGCTCCAAACCCCCATATTGTTGAAGGGCCAACTGTACTTTATTAAGAAATAGTACTATCAAATATTTACTAGGAAAAAGGAACCCTAAAAAGGAGTTGGGCTGTTTTACAATACCCTTTAAGCTTAAAAACAAAAACAAAAAACGTATATACATGCATGGAAATAGATGTATTTGTATGAACTAATGTGAAAGGAAAAAGGAAAAATATTACTTAGATTTTGGATAGTGTTTCTAAAGCAAAACTGAGGTACTAAAATGTACTGAACAGTAAACCAGGGGGCTGTAATAGCCACAGTTTAATTCAACTTAACAAAAAAAAGAAAACATGAGATCAAGCACATGAGGGAACATTTTCAATGCCTACTAGAATTTTATTCTTTAATATTGCTTGAAATAAGCAGACCACCGGCAGGGCTTTGAAATATCGCTGCATAAAGAAACTGTCAACGTGTTATTTGACTTCTATTAACAAGAAGGCACGACTACAGTACCTGGCACATAACAAGTGCTTAATAAATGCTGGTTATTGCTTTTATGACAACTGATACGAAGATTAACAGACTCTGCATGAAGAGGAGAGCTGGCTGAAAGAAAATCGATATGGGGTCACTTAGGGAGGGATCAGGGAAACTCCGCCACCACTGGTCCAGCATTCCAGGGGTGCACACCTCCCCGTGGCTCTTCTAAGCAAACAGCCCACTCTGTAAATACCCGGGGCGTCTTACTGCCCACACACCCCTGAACGGACGGGAAGGGGCCCTTGCTGGCTCACAATAAGAACTCCAGAGATGTGCAGGGAGAAGAGAGATAGATGGCCTTTAAGCGCAAAGGATGGCTAGGAGCTGGCTGGGGAGGACAGGCGGTGAAGAACGGACAAAAGTTCTAACTGCAAACAAAGCCTTCCCCCACTTCTGGCCTGTTACTGCCTTCCAACTCACCAAGACGTTCCCTGTGCAGCTCACCGTTCACACTTGAAAAGTGGCAATCCCGAACCAACAGAGACACCCGTAACTATTGGTTTCCATGTGCGACACAGCGACACGCTTCCACCAGCCAGGCACTGCACCGCCATCTTTATGCTTCATCCTCATAACTATCTGGAAAGTACTACGATCTCTATTTTATATATGGGGGACCGAGGCTCAGAAGTGTCAAGAACGTCACTAAGGTCCCAGAGTGCTAGGTGGCAGAGACTAGGTTTGCATTTGGATCTAATACCAGGACCTGTGTTCTCCCCTCTGCGCTCACTGCCTGGCCCACGGGTGTGAGAAACCGTTGGCATCCCCCTTCACTCCTAGGACATCACCTGGTCGAGAGTCGGCATCCAACCAGCAATAATATAGGAAAAAGTTCTCCGAGGTGGGTATGTTTACACCTCCAGGAGACTCTTCCCTTCCGCTGTGAAATGAAGTCACTAATATTAAATATATGAAGATACCTAGTTTGCTTTGTGGTACTGTATTTTTCTTGTTTTTTTAGTTTCACTAGATCCAAATGAATAAATAAATAACCCTTCTCTTCTCCTTCCACACATAAACCAAAAGGGGTAAAAAATACTTACGCTAGGTGATACCACCTCTTACAAACACTGGAGACCTTCAAGAGTTCAGGGAGGCACAGACAGGAAAAGATTCCTAAGAGCAGCTCGTCCGGAAGGGAGTCCCATGAAACACCTTTGAGGGGGAAAAACAATGTGTCTTCTAATCACCACTCATTCACCCAATCAAGTCTACTGAGTCTTTTCATGCACTTAAAGGATATACAACATTTAACTTACAGGGGGAATTTAACACTAATCGAATTACTCATCCCACAATTGTTCTTCTGTTCACCCACTGTCTCCGTACCCTGCGGTGAGGCACCACACCTTCTCAGCAAAGGAGAAAAGAGAAAACCAAGAATACTTTTCATATCATTTTTCCCTTCAGCATCTGCTGGCCAACCTTAGTAAGGGCTATATTAAAGGCGGTACAGAGCAAGTCCCCCCCTCCATGGCATACAATAATGTCTAAGACATTGATGCCCTCCATGGCTAAGAAATGCCTGGTTTCTCTCAGAAGTGGATTCGGTGGTGGATTCAGCCATCAAGTATTGACCTTATCTACAGGGCAAATGAAGTTTTTTCCTCTTTCTTTCAGATCAGATTTACAGAAAGCACTCAGAAGTCCATTTGCCTACAAGTGCACTATCAGAAGGGTGCTTTCATCTATCTCTCTATTTACTATGGTGCCAGGGAGCATTCTAGGTGTTGGGGAGAGAGCAATAAATCAGATAGACAAAGCATTTTAGCTTCACGGGACTTACATTCTAGTGGGAGGAAACAATCACACATATAAAAATACATTACAAGATCTGGAAAAATTGATTAGTGCTATGCAGAAAAGTTAAGCAGAGTAAAAAGAGAGGACAGGAAGTACAGGGGCCAGTGTTCAGAATCTCAACAAAGCGGTCAAGGAAGGCCTCACTGAGACAGCGATTACTGAGCAAAGGCTTGAACAAAATTAGGGAGCCATGTTTTATAGGTATAGGGAACAGAATGTTTGTTTTGAGGAACAGAAGAATGAGCAGGGAGGTGACAGAAGATGAGAGATGTCGGGGCCAGGTCATGCAGGACTCTACATCATGAGGCCTTCAGCTCTGACTCTGAATGTTGTGAGGAACCACCAGAGTGCTGAGCACAGAAAATTCTGAAAGGATTGCTTGGGCTGTGTTAAAAAACAAACAAACAAACAAAAAACTGGAGGGGCACCTGGGTGGCTCAGTCAGTAGAAGGGTCCTCCTTTGGCTCAGGTCACGATCTCATGGTTTGCGAGTCTGAGCCCTGTGTAAGGTTCTGTGCTTACAGCTCAGAGCCTGGAGCCTGCTTCAGATTCTGTGTCTCCTTCTCTGCCCTCCCCTGCACACACTCTCTCTCAAACAGAAACATTAAAAACAAAACAAAACTGGAGGGGGGAAAAAGGTGGATATTTTAAGATGAGTTTTGTCTTATAAAAGCAGTGTCTCAATAGAACTCTTACATAGGAACATACAGAACATAACCCACAAGATCAGGATAATAGGACAATGGCCAAGAAGGAAACAGGTATGCATGGAAGAAATACCGAGTGTTTAGATCAGTTCAGTAACTCACCTTCCTAGTCAGTCTCCCTGTACCTCCACTCGCTCTTGTACACCAAGTCTAGCGCTATCCTCTCCCTTCTGTGATGGTTCACAGGACTGATGTCAGCTTGACTGGGTCAGGGGGAGGCTAAATATTTGGTTCAACACTATTATGGGTGTGTCTGTGAGGGGTTCCTGGAGGAGATGAACGCTGGGAGTCTGTTGACTGAGAAACAGATTCCCTTCTCCAACGTGAGTGAATCTCATTCAATCCAAGTCCTGATGAGAATTGGTTTTCTCCCTGCCTTTGAGCTGGGACATGGATCTCCTGACTTCAGATGTGAACTGGAACCATCTGCTCTCCTGGTCCCTGGGCCTTTGCACTGTGGACCTGGGTACTTCCCAGCTTTCGTAATAGTGTGAGCCAAGTCCTTATAATAAATCTCCCTACATCTCTTATTTTTTCCACATCTCTGGAGAACCCTGATTACTAACACACTGTCCCTCCTCCCCGTTATCTAAAAAGGTGGATTTCTTGCACAGGTACACTGAACCAGGCTCTGTGGAGAACATGATGGAGAAAAGCACTGAGGGTGATAAACGTGGCACTTGCTGTCTCTGGGTGGTATTCTTGGGCAATCTTTCCGAGTTTGAACATCTCCATGGTCCCCCCCAAATATGTAGCCTAAGGTCCAAACTGCTTAGCATGAAATTTATGTCACGGACCCACTCATTTTTCTAGGTTCATTACCTAGAAATATGTTCTAGCCATTTGGACTTACTTGTAATTTGTAGAATGAGTCATTCTGCACCACATCTCAGAGGCCCTGTACATGCTGTGCCTGCCCCGATTGCTATTAATTTAAAATCAAGTTGCTATTAGAGCCCCAGTGCTTATGGAAGGCTTCCCATGACATCACCAAAAATGGGTCACTTTTTTTTAACCACAATTTTATTATTTACTTACTCATTTGTTTAGCCCTTGCCCCTGCTGGGCCATGAGTTCTTGGGAACAAAAAAGTATTTTTTAAAAAAATAATCTTTGTATTTCCTGAAACTCACATGGTGTCTGATACATTCGTATGACATATACATGCATATACTTATTTAACACGTCCTATCTGTGGGTGTCTGTTCTACAAATATGGAAAGGGATGGCCAGCTCAGGGTTTGAGACACAAACGGGAAATTTCAATGAAGTATCATAATGGGCTGCAATAGGGATCACAGTGCTGTGCTGTGCAGTGGATGGTGGTAGAGGAGAGATCAGAGAAGCCTTCCTGGAGGAAGTGGGCTCTACTGAAAAATGAGGAAATATGCAGTTGCTCAATGAATGCCTGCCCCTCCCTCCCTGAGGACAAAATGATTCACTGAGGCCCTGAAACCAGGAGTAAAGGGATGAGGGCAGACCATCCATGCTGACCCTGGACCACAATGCAGGGAGGCAGCTGGAGATCACCCTGAGGCTTCTCAGTGTGGCAACAACCCCCCTTCACCACAAGGCTCCTCCAAGCTCAGCATGGACAGAGAACAGGGGTTCTCAAATACGGCTCCTGCTCTGCTTCCCAAATTCGAAAAAGTTGATACATTAGCTTTTCTTAAGTTCTCCTTCCATTAACTCTTCTGAACTCCCTGACCTCTGGTGCCTCTTGAATACGTAGATCAGATTCTAGCATTGGATTTGGCAAAAAAGTCACACGCTTCGTTATTTCAAATCCAGGATGTTGAGACCACACTAGGACTTGCACTACGATCTGTCCACTCCTCGTGACACCAGGTGCCTGGCCTCCCCGAGGGTGAGAACCACTGGAAGGGAAGCACGCTGATGGGAATGCATCTCTGTGGCCCAAGTCTGTGAATACTGGGCAGGTTACCTAATCCCTCGGGCTCGGTTTCTGCATCTGCAGGAACAGGAATAAAATGATTTATTTTGCAAAGTAGTTCCCTGTGGAGATTAAATAATATAAGGGAAGACATCAAGCAGCAGAGTCAAACTTTCCTTTCTCCTTCTTGCCTCTCTCTCCTCTCTCCATTAAAGCTGCACATTTGCCTTTTGTGATGACTGTTCGCTGCTGCTTGGAATTTCACTTATTTGAAAACACACTGGGTTTTAATAGGGTTTGGATGAGGGCTGCAGCATGTGATTGACCAAGAGGCCCAAACAGCCCTCTACCTAAGTTTGGGACCCCCAGAAGCAGATCCTGAGGACCTGAAGTCAAGTAGTTTATTTTGCTAAGTAATCCCAGGAAGCATTGGAAAGTGAAGAGATATGGAAAGGAAAGAAGCTAATTCGGGGAAATGTTAATAAGCAGGTTATTGCCATTGCCAAGTGGAGTTCAAGTCTGCCGGGGACTCCAGGAGACCCTATAGCACCCTGCCCCAGAGCTGTCTGTCTCAGCCAAGAGCATGGGTGCCGGGGTATTAATCCACCAACAACTCTCAGTCACTGGGTGTGGGCTTCTGGGAGCGGGGCAGAAATGTTAATTCCCACATGCCTGCCCAGAGAAAGGCATCAAGCAGTCATATCTGTATGCAGGAGAAAACCTGGCACATAAAGGAGTGCTGAGCTTCAAGGGGCTATGGATGGGGCACCATGCGTCCTCTAAAGACACTGGAAAAGGAAATTAGGGAGGCTTGTTGTGAAGTGCAGGGCAGGAGAAATAAATTAATGAATTTGGTGCCTATTTTATTGGGAACATACAAGAAATCAGAAACAATTAGAACAACATGAGCTAGGTAATTAAAATGCGAGGAGGAGGGCCACCTGGGTGGCTCAGTTGGTTGAGCATCCAACTTTTGATTTCGTCTCAGTCATGATCCCAGGGTTGTGGGATCTAGCCCCGCATTGGGCTCCATGAAGCCTGCTTGGGATTCTCTCTTTCTCTCTCTCTCTCCCCTCCCTCCCTCTGCTCCTCTCCCCCACTCATGATCTCTCTCTCTCAAATAAAAAAAATTTTTTAAATGCGAGGAGGAAAACTAGTCACTATTGGCAGCAAGGAACACAGAGGTTTGCAGAGGACAGCAAAGCTAAGCAGTGAAGCACACTAGTAAGGTTAACACTAGAATTTGGATGTCTTCGTCTGTCCAACTCCTACTCATCCTGCAGATCTCGGCTTAAACTTGTTACCCCCTCAGAGGAGCATTCCCAAATCACCACCACAGCCCCCAGACCCAGATTTGCACACCCAGCACACGGCACAATACTAAGCCCGTAACTGGCATCCAATAAAGCTTTGCTAGATGCATCATACCTTTTACTCTCCCTTTATGCAAACTGAATATGCCAATTCTGCGTTTGCATTTGCATTGACTAGTTACCCTTTGCTAATCAAGAAACTAGCACACACCCAATGCCTAGGAGAGAGCCTGGCAATGAATATTAGAAAGATTCAAATGCTGTTTCACGAAGGAATGACTGACAGCCCAAAGAAGAATGCTGGCTTTATTCTACACACAGGCAAGACTGCTGGCTTCTTAGGACCAGTGAGTTTCCTTATTTGTAAAATGATAAGGTTGGCCTATGGCTCCACTTCAGCAAACATTCCTGGGTGCCTAATTAATGTACTAGTGCTGGGAGCTGGGTGTAAGCTACAGTCCCTGCACAACAGCCTCACTTGGAGACAAACTAATAAACAAATACATAACATTTAAACACTGCCATTTACTGAAAGCCCTAAAGTCTCGAGCATTTATTCAAGCACACTGACTCTAAATGCAACAACCCTGTGTATTTAGTAGCATGCCATCTTACAGATAAGGGAACTGGCCTCAGCAGGGTTAAATAACCTCACCAAGGGGCTATTGGCTGTTAGGCAGGAGAGCCAGGAGGCAAAGCTGGGGCTGCTCTGAGTATGCCAAAACCCCACACCCTGAGGTGCAGGTGCAGAGCCCCAAGAGGTGGCTATATGAAGGCTGGCCAGGTAGCAGAGGGCACTGCAGGTGTGGGCCCTGTACCTGCAAAGGAATGGCACGGCGCTGCTATGCAGAGGCAAGAAGGCTGAAGACAAAAACCCAGGACGAAAAGGTGATGTACTCGGGTCAGTACATGAGTAGTCTGTGAGATGGGAGGTGGGGGGAGTGCAGAAGAACACACAAGTGCGACAAGGCCACACAACTAGCAAGTGGCAGGGTGGGAATTCAAACCCAGGTCTGACTCCAAATGATGTCCTTTCTACCACAGGATGCTCTAACATCCCACACTCTCCCCTGTTCTAAGTGCTTGATGCTCTACAAGACGGAGGAAGGTAAGAATTCAACCTGACTTACAATGCGAAGAGAACTCAATCAGGGCTAGGGAGGGAGGGCTGGCAGGGAGAGGGAGTAAAACAAAGATGCTAAGAGTTATCAAGTAGGCTGGCTCCCGAAGGGAAGGAACGAAGGCCAAGGAAATGCACGGCCCCAGCTGGCAGCCAAGTCCCCAGGACTCCCTCAGTTGATCATAGGACACAGACCTTAGGGCCCCTCGCTAGAGGTGCTGAAGCCTGAGACTGGCTGCTGTATAAGCAGACGGGGCAGAAGTCTGTCTTCCAGCTCCAGCGGCTGGTATCCAGGCTTGTGATATGCTTAATCTGATTTTACTTGCCATACTTAATTCTCCAAACATCAGCCATCTGTTTCCTGGATTCCTGACTCCTCTGCTGCCTGGTCTGTTTGCCTGAGTGGATGGGAGAGTCCAGAGCAGGACTTTCCTCCACTCACCTCTTCTACACCCCGAAGGCTGCACACCAGCCCTGCACAGAAAAGGAAACAATTATTTAAGCCCACGGCCGCCAGTCTTCAACTACCCAAAGGCTGTTAAACACATTTTGGAGCCCCGAAGGGGTGAAAACTGGCCAGATTCACAAACCTGCTGGTCGTCACCCTCAGCCACCATCATTTCCACTTACCCTTCACGTGCAAACCCAGCTGTCCACGTCTATAACTTCGCCACTGCCCATGCCTCAAACTCCTCTGGGGAGAGCAGCTTATTGAAGAATTTTCTATGTATGATATCTTTGCAGTATAGGTTACTCATCTTTTTTTTTTTTTTTTAATGTCTTCATTTATCTTTGAGACAGAGAGACAGAGCATGAGCAGGAGAGGGGCAGAGAGAGGGGGAGACACAGAATCCGAAGCAGGCTCCAGGCTCTGAGCACAGAGCCTGATGCGGGGCTCAAACTCACAGACCGTGAGATCATGACCTTAGCCGATGTCGGACGCTTAACCGACTGAGCCACCCAGGCACCCCTATAGGTTACTCAACTTCCTTGCAATATTTATTTCTTGGAACATCACCCACACTCAGATTCAAATTAAAATTCCAAATCTTAGTCATAAACTCTCAAAACTGCTCCTCTCCTTCAGCATGGATAAACAAATTATACTTGAAGGACAAGCCAGCACTCACACCTCCCGTTTCTTATATTTAAGGGTGGGGGCTCACTTCACATTTGCTTGTGTTAGCTTGTTTTAAGTATTAACAATCTATGCTTCCTTTCTGAAAAACCACAAACATTCTGCCAAGCAAAACACAGTAAAACAAAAGCAGGGTCCCAAATGATCCCCTCAGCCCCAGAACCCTCTATTTCTGTAAGAAACTTGCTCAACTCTGAAATGTGGGGAGAGTGGAGAAACCATGGAAATTAGGATTTGGAGAATAAGGTAAAGTACAGACACTCTCTAGGAGGTCTGAGAGGAGGTCTTTTGCCTGTTACGTTCACTGCTGTATTAGTAACCTCTAGAATGCTCAGTATTAATTACTGGCTGCATGAATAAATGAAAGGAAGCTGCAGGGCAAAGAGATGCCTCATAGGGCCCCATAAAGGCTCTTGCAGAGCTGAGTTTTGGGAGCCGGGGGCTGAGATTCATTGGTGAGTCATGAAATCAATTCAGTTGAAGCAGCCTTGTTTTGAAAGAATGGAATGGAACACAATAGGAAGTATCTTAGCAAGGGGAATTACAGCTTTGTGAGATTTCTGTTTCAGGCACACACCCAGCATCGCAATGTAAAATATATTTATTACTGGTTTAAAAAAAAAAAATTGCAGGAAAAATGTTTGCCTGTGAGCATTAAAAAGCAGATTCCCGGGCTCAAGGCAGGACTTCTTGGATCCGAATCTCAGGAATTTTGCACTTTGAACAAGTTCCTTTGGGGATATCAGCAGACACTAAACTTTAGAGTCTCCAGTCTGAGAACCACTGCAGGCTCTGGAATGTCAAGCAGTTTAACAGCCCTGGGAAAGCTAATCAACAAATTAGTTCAACGGTGTTTTCACTGTGTTTCACTGTTTTCACTGGGGCGGAGGGTAGGGAGAAAAGGGACCAAGACAGGCATTTAATGACATGAATAAAATGAAGTTGTCCTGTTTGGGCTTGTTACTGACCCCACTACTGGGCCACTTACTTCCAATTCCTTCCATACACTCACCCCGAGGGCAAAACAGACCTGTCCTGATACAGCGTTTGCCACACAGTTTTTATCTTCCAAAATAAAAAGACGAGGAGGATTTAGTTGCCAGATGTGTATGAGTCTGGCTGGGGCCTGCAGGGAGACTGCTGAGGGAGGAACCAGGAAAAACTCCCAGCCCAAGGCCACTGTCACCAGATCGCTACATAAAGCAGGTGTGGCTTATTCTGCCCTAATCCTGGCAGAGCCTTTAGCCACCTGTCTTGACAACTGCACACAAAACTCCCTGGAATGATGATCCAGAGAGAGAGAGAGACAGAGAGAGGGAGAGAGAGAGAGAGAGAGAGAGAGAGACAGAGACAGAGACAGAGACAGAGACAGAGACAGAAAGACAGACACTGGAGGCCCACTGGGAATCCTCTACCCAGCTGTCTCTCATCCTGCATCAGGGAATCCACCTCTCCACACTCCATACCAATTAGCCAGTCTATATTGTGTGCAATTCCACACACGTAGGATGTAGATTATTAGTTTTCCTTCCTGCCTCTCTCTTAGGTAGTAACAAACATAAAAATCAAACATTGTTTTTTCTCTTCTTGCTTCAGGCATATATATTTGAGGTCAGTTTTAACAATGTAGACTTATTGACTGGACCATTTCCAGATCTTTCCCTCTCCTCAGAGCCTCCACTTTCTCTGAGTGGAAGGAGGAAGATTGTCCACATCCGCTGGGAATCACCCTGGAAGCCCTTCTGCACCTGGGAAGCTGTACCTGGTTCAATTTGGCCCAAGGGGTTCCCTTCCTCTGGCCTCCAATTGCACTTACTACCTAGACTACTCATTGGATGCCAGTGTTTTGGTCGCCATCTTCTGCCGTGAGCTTCTCTGAGGGTGTGTTGTCTTTCTTCTCAACTTGACTTGCAATGTCCTACAAGCCAGCAACCATCCCTTAATCTCTCTTGTTTCTACAGTGCCTTGCTTAACAGTGACTTTTTTATTTATACATCTCTATCTCTGTGTATGAATGCGGAAGGACATACAGGAATCACACCGAATGTTTAAAAGCAACTGGCCCTGGACAAGTTAATCAAAATATGCTCATCTTAGCAGAAATGTGGTGTCTGTCACCACATCTGGTTGGTCAAACACCAAATTGCTAGTGCTACACTCCAGACGCTAAAAATAACAGAAGCATTAAATTCTGAAAGAAAAAATTCTGTACTAACAAGGTCAGGCTAACAGGACTAAGGACAAAAGAAAAAGTGAAGTAGCTTCCCAAATGAGTGTCAGAAATTTTGTTGACCAAATTAACTGGATTTACTTATTGTGTATTATGTGCACACAACATGCTAAGAGCTTTGTGGGCACTCTTTCCCTTAATCCTCACAGCAACCTATGAAGTGGGTATTATTATTCTATTTCACAAAGAAATGAAGGCAAAGAGAGCTCAAATAACTTCCCAAGGTTGGTAAATAGCAGAATTAGGATGCAAAGCCAGATCTGTCTGACTTGATCACAATCCTTTATTGCCTTTCTAATTAATTCACCCCTTCCCCTGATGTAGATTTCCAGACGATAACCTGTAGGTTCTCATTCCTAACGAAAGGGCCAAAACCCCAAAACAACAGATTTTTTAAAGCAAAGCAAACAACCAACCCTTTTTCAAAGATAGTCAAATGGGAGGACTAAGGAATATACTTATTTACCCCAGCTCTGTAAGACTTCGTCTTCAATATTTCTTTAATCTGTCTCTTCTTCTCTGCTATCACCCACCCAATTCCTGTTTAGCCTCTGATCACCTACCTCTACAGACTACCTCAATGGCCTAATTCTGTCAACTCTAACGTCAGAATCTATCCAGAACGTGACACTTATTACTACCCCCATACCTCTTAACATATCTCTAAATTTCTACCCTTGACCCCCTACAGTTTAATCCCATCAATGTGTCCTTTTAAAAGGTCACATCACAACTCTGCTCAATACCAGCTCTAGCCTTATCTCCCACTACTCAACCCTTAGCTCATTCCACACATGTCTTCCTTCTTCCTTGAGCAAACATGACATGCTTCTGCCCCAAGGTCTTTGCACTGACTATGCCCTCTGCTTGGAACCCGTTTCTCCAAGATATTTGCGTGGCACATTCCTCACACTTAATGCCTTTACTTAAAAAGCTCATGTCTCAGTGAAGCTTCCCTTCAATACCCTGTTTAAAACTGCAATCCATATTCCCACCCCAGGACTTCCAATCCCTCTCAACTTGTTCTATGTTTGTTTTTGGCCATGGCATTTATTACTTTCTAACATTCTACATACCACATTTATTATGTCTGTTGCATCCTCTCTCTCCAACAGAAGCTTCTTGAGGTCAGGAATGTTTACATTGTTTGTTGCCGAATCCCTAACAATCCCTAACACCTAGAACAACGCCTAGCACATAGTATGTGCTCAGCAAAAATGTGCTGGCTTAATGTTTTAAATACCTTCTAGCAAGAAACAGTATTATTGCACTACCTTTACCCTATGGCCTTCTGTACTCTTGGGGCTCTGATCCACTCTGGGAGGCACACGCTGATCTGTTTGAAAAGCCTGGAGACGGGGAGCTATCAAAGCCAGAAATGATACGGGGAGTTCTACATTTCAGTCAGTCTGCTCTAGCTCTGGGGATGGATCTGCAGAGGATAAGCCTGGAATTATGAGCCATTCCAATATTCAGGCAAGAGATAATGAGAGCTTGAAAAAAGATTCAATGATTGGCTGGATGCTGGAGGATGGCAGAATGGGACTGACTCTCAGGTTTTTGGCTGGGTGACTGAACACATAATGCTGGCAGTAATGTAGACACAGCATACCAGAAGAATCCCACTTGGGAGGGACCTGGGGAGAGAAGTCCCTACACATAGTTAACATTCACTTTAGCCGTTCTTTGGAAATCACTAAAGCAAATATGGCCAAAAAACAAAACAACAATAACAAAAAACCCCAAAACCCTCAACCAAGGCTACAGAGCAGAATATAAACAACAATAACAAAATCCTACAAGATTATTGCTTATGTTCCCATTTATCAGTAGCACCGAGCTGGCCTTTGAACATGCAGATTCACTTCAAAGTTAAGAGGTATGTAGGTATGTCTTCTCCTGGGTTAAAATTTCACATGGGTTAAAAGTCAACTGTGCATCTAAAAATATGTATCTACCAAGATTCCTGCAGATTTGTGAAAATGACTTGTCCCACTTCTTTGGAAAATGACTTCAGAAGTAGGCAATTTTGAAAATGTGCCATCCTGAAGATCACTAAACAAAGATTACCAATAAAGTAGTTCAATCCACCTCTTATGTGACCGCCAGTTTACCTTACCTGGAAAGCTGTCTCTATTTAGCTTAGGTCTGCGGACTATCACAAAATCCTTGTCATTCCCCTTGCTCTTCAGCCGTTTTCGTGGGGGGCTCTGAGCGTGGCCCAGGTTTGAGAGCAGTTCCTGGGGGATATTCTCACTGTCCACCTCCTCTTTCTCCAGGGCGGAGACCCCCATGCCTGACAGCAGTTCAGAAGTCTTGCTAGAATCCCATCCCCATGTGAAGCTGGTAGTAACGTTGCTACCCTGGTCAGGAATCTCCTGGAGGTGTTTCCTGCAGAAATGCACAAAAGCCCCCCACCCCCGGCCCGTTCCTTTCAAAAACACACCCGAGTAATTAAAAGATAGGCCTAAATGAAACTGCAAGTTATGCAATGCAGAAAACTTTCACAGTGGCTCACAAAATTGCATATCTTAAGCGCCGGCGGCGAGTTTCCAAGTAGGAAAGAGAAAATAACCAAGCAAATCAAAAAGGCTTTTTGATTTACGATCACGCAGAAGGCCTTGAGAATGTCTTAAAGTGGAGGGAATAGACAAGAGGGGGAGCAATCATACAGCGACTGAAAATAGCAGGAAAGCTCAGTAAGGGAAGTCAAATAAAACCGCACACTGATCACCGCACTAAAGCATCCAGCCATCCACGCTTTCCCAAAGGGGCTAAGCAACTATTCACTCTACAGCATTAGTAACAATATTAGCAAGTAGCATTTTTCGCGGCCTAAAACAATTAAGACGGTTCATGCAAGCTCTGCCCCCTTTTGCAATCCGTTTACCTGTGCATGGCGTCCACAAGTTCTGGAGTTTTAAATGGGTGCATTAATTGCAGAACTGCCAGCCACCGGGATTCCCGCTTTGGCACGCGGCGGCTCGCGGCGTGCAGCTCCGACCCCCAGCAGCAAGACCCGCGAACTCTAGCAACGTTCCATCCTCACCGCGCGCGCAAGGCTCTTCTACTCGCTCTCCTCCGCCGCGGCCGTCTGCAGCCCCGCTGCCTGCTGGGAACTGTAGTTTCAGCCCTGACTTGTAGTCCAGCAGGCTCTCCGCTACTTCCTTCCTGGCTACTTTACCCGCCTTTGAGATACCCACAACCCCCTGCGGCTGGGGGCTGGGCGACCCATGGGGTAGGCGGGGAAACGGAAGTGGGCGGTGCTCAGGCTGCCTGGGAAATGTCAGCCTCTTGACTGGGGACGGGTTTTCCTTACGGCGGAGCCTGCGGGCCTTCTAGTGATCGTCACCGCCGTCGCCTCGGAGAGTGGGTCCCAGATCCTGGACGATTGCGGCCGACGCGGAGTTTCCCGGTCCTTCCAGACACTGTCTGGCGAGATCGGACCGTGAGCCCGATGGGGAGAGCGTGAGGCACTGTGGGGTCGAGGGTCTGAGGCCGAGAGCAAGCGGAGATCGAGAGGACCACGGAGACCCCGAGCACCCGCCGCCACGGGCCTAACTAAGTCCCCGGTCACGGAGAGGAGGTGGTAGCCCGGCCCGCTGGCCAGGTGAGAGGATGGGGGCCGCGGGCGTCACATGTGCTGTCCCCTCCGCCGGGAAGCTGCTTCCTTCATCGGGGAGAGGGTGACCCTTAGCACCGGTCTGCGCACAGGATCCTTTCCTCAACAGTAAAACAGGCACTAATGATATCGGGGGTCATCTCGAAGGCTTGGCGTGAGGGTCAAGTCAGATAACGCTTGTGAAAGCGTCTTGTAAACAAAAGCGCTGTTCGAACGAGAGGCGAGGCGGTGTTTTAATTTCAGGTGAGCAGACCAGTGGTTCCCGTGTGCAGTGGGAAGGCTGCGCATAGCCTTTCAGCCTTGACGAATTTCATAAATGTTAGCAAGGGAACGAATACGGTGACTGTATGTTTGCAGAGGGCTTTATAGCGCAACTCTCGGGGCCAGGAGCGGGGCCATTCGGCTCTTAAGACCGGCTGCGTCTGGTTGCGTCGCTGTCTAAAAACAAGCTGCTTTTAGCCTGTGTCGGCGGAGAAGAGTTTGGGGGCAGCTAGAGGAGGGAGTGTGCCATGTTCCAGATAGGATGACCATGCGAAATCTGTTGTGCACACTATACCATAACTGTGACCCTTGGAAAACATTGGAAGAGAGAAGGGGAACGAATTCCTACCCTAATAAAAATGGAGAGGATTTATAAAGTTCGGAAGTAAGCAGGCCCGCGTCATCACAAAAATTAATATTGGAGTATTACTTCGGTATGCTGGATGACTTACCTTAAAAAATAGTATGACATACCATTAAAAAAATGATTCGCTTTTTGTTGGATTTAAACCTAAAACCTATCTTGTCCAGGTATGTGTTTGTTTCAGGCTTGGTGCTTAGCTTGAAAAGTGACTACTTCTTAATTAAGGTATTCACGAACCTTTAGTTTTTTCTTGAAAGTAAGCGAAATTGGCCTAAAGAAGGGATATGCTCACAAATTAATTTTGCCTTAAACTATGTGAAGATACTAGGTTGAATTGTCACAACTCATTAAACTGATGTTACAGAAAATATTTTTAAATGCAATATTCTGATTTTTTATATAAAGCTACCTTTATGTTACTTTGGCTAAGGGGAAAGCAGTTGCCCTGGGTTGGAATCTACATCCTTTCCCTTAAGTTGGCAACTCATTAGAAAAAAATAATTTTGTCAAAAAAAGTTATAGTCTCCTTCAAGAAAGACAGAGGGAATGTTTCTGGAGGAGAAAGAAAACAAGAAAATAATATGTCGTGATGAGAATAAACAAAGTTTTGAGACATAAAGTAGATCGTATAGATAGGAAGATCTAATGGGATGATTTTAAATTTAAAGATGAGAAATTTCTAGTGGTAGGATTTAGCAAGGATTTACCTAGGAACTAGGGAACATTTCTGGTTGTCAGAATACTTTTTATATCTGAATTGGTGGACAGGAAGTCCTCTATAGGACTTCAAAAAGAGCCTTTCAACTTTGAAAATCTGTCTTCAAATTCTGTAATAGATATCTTACTAACAGTTTGCCCTGGCAACAGAAAAACATTCGCTTGCTGAAATAGGAATCATTTTTTTCCGCATGTCTTCTAATCATGGCTGTTTTCTATCTAAGTAAATAAAAGTTTAAATTGGTACAGGTGTCTGATATAAGGAATTGTGTCCGTTGAAGAGATGAGATTATCAGCTACATATATAATTGCTGTCTGGTCTCTTCAGGAATTGCATGTAATTGCTACTGATATGGATTATTTTTTTCCCTGATTAATTTTATTTACTTAATCTTGCTCAGCATGCCCCATGTCCCATTTTAGTGGAGAGGTGTGACTATATTCCTAAAACTAGAATTACTAGATCATTATCTAGGATAGATGAATTATAATTGTTTTATCTCTGGAAATGACATTAGAGTAAGTAATGTTTAGTACTGTTTGGAAGTTTGAGATAGAATACAAAGTGACTTTGGGGCTCCTGGGTGGCTCAGGTTTGATTTTGGCTTAGGTCATGACCTCATGGTTGTTGAGATCCAGCCTGCATCAGGCTCAGTCAGCCCTGGGCATGGAGCCTGCTTAAGATATTCTCTCTCTCTCTCTCTCTCTCTGTCTCTGTCTCTGTCTCTCTCTCTCTCTCTGTCTCTCACCCGTCTGTCCCCTCTCTGTGCATTCCCCACTCTCTCAAAAAAAAAAATACAAAGTCACTTTGTAAATTGGGAAAGTGTTTATTGTAAAAGGGACAAGATAGTCAATATTATGAAGGCACAGGAGAGGCCAAAAAGGACTGGAACCTACACTTGACAATAAGATAAATAAATAAATAAATAAATAAATAAATAAATAAATGTATATGTATATATGTTCAGTAACATATTAGTGTTCTTTTTGAAAATGAAATATGACAAGAGATTGTATTTAAATAGAAGAGTGATGTGCTTTTTTTCTTAGTTCCATCATAGCATGAAATCTTAAAGATTTCCTTAATTTTTTTATGTTATTTAGCTTAAGGGAACAAAAGGCTAACAACAATTACATAGCAAGAAGTTTCTACCTGCCATCAAATTTCAAAAGGATCCTTTTCCCTCCATTAATTTTAAAGTAGATCTTTCGATCTCTGTAGTTTGATGTTTTCTGTGATGGACAGATTGGGGCAAGAACAAAAGGGTTCTTTCCCTATTCTGATTTGCTCTGTTTTCTTTTCTACCTTCCTCATGTAGATTAACAGTCTTAAGTAATAGCAGTCTTACCTGAAGGTAAAAATTCTTAGTTAATTCTATATTAAACATGACTTTTCTAGCATTCTATCTTGATATATGTAAAGGAACAATTAATAGAATGTTTCTTGTTTACTATGAAATGGAGCAAAAGAAAGCATTTAAACAATTTAAATTGCATTAAGTATGTCTGGATTCAAAGAGACTCTATAGTATCCATGTTGTAGTTAGAATGTGTAGGTTTGAATCCCAGCTTTGCCACTCACTGACTGGGAATGTGGACAAACTACTTACTCTATGTACCCTTTTCTGTTCTATAAATAAGGATATTTATAGTCCTTTCTTATGAGGTTGTGAGGTCTAATTTGATAAAGTATGTTAAGTGCTAGCATAATGCTTGGAATCCAGTAAACTCATACTCAATGTTAGCTATTGTTGTTGTTGTTGTTTTTAATTACTTTAGTAAGAAGGATTCTAAGGGGTCACCGGGGTGGCTCGGTTGGTTGAGCCTCCGACTTTGGCTTGGGTCATGGTGTCGAAGTTAGTGGGTTCGAGCTTGCACGGGGCTCCCTGCTGTCAGCCCAGAGCCTGCTTGGGACTCTCTGTCCCCCTCTCTCTCTCTGCTCTTCCCCTGTTTATGTTTTCTCTCAAAACTACATAAACTTTTTTTTTTTTAAAGGATTCTAAGGATTATTCTTTAATTACCAAAATAAGTCTTACAATCTCTTTACCTGAAATCTTTAAGAATCCATTACAATTCCAATTGTTTTCTTCTTACCTGCTTACATGGTTACTCACTCTCTCTCTCTCCCATGCCTTACCAAAAGTTAAGCACTTTGTACGTATCTGTTTCTTCAGAAGGGCTTGTCGCACTTTGGAATTCAGCTTACCTGGTTGATTTGGCAACTCAGCCCATTTTTTGAAAATGACTTCAAAAAATATTACAACTGTTTTTATTTTTAGAGTAGGAGCCACATTCTCTTGTGGTATATCCTAAACTGAATTCTCCCTGTACATCTCCCTGAAATCTTTAAACATGGAATAATGGTTATATTTCAAAGATTTAATTTTTTATTGGTGGTAGAGAATTGTTGACTTTCATCACTCCATCTAGTTCTGATACTTTCAATTTTTCATTATTAAGATGTTGAGTTGCCTCCTAGTTTTTATTATTTTACATATCTGAATAAAGACACATTTAAATTTATACAATCTGAGCCTGATGAATCATTAGGTTCTAGCCAGAAATCTTTCATTCAGTTTTGGAACCTGAGGTTTGGACAAAATATTTGTGTTCAGTTGCTACTACAAATCTTTCCTGCCATCTTCCCTTCTTCTCTTTTCCTTTTCTTTCTCTTTCTTTTTGAAAATATTTAGGATGCTTCAAATTCCAAAATTTTCTTAACCTGTAAATTTTCCACTTGAATTTAGCCTAAAAAACCTATCAGCCATAAAGTACTTGGGAAACAGCACCCCAAGTCAGTAACAATAACAAGCTAATTATGAAAGGCATTTGAAAGGGATTGTATGAGATCTTGATACTTGTTCAAAGACTGACTTGGATTTTAAATGTTTAAGACTTTAGAACTGGTATTTTGAAAGGGAGACTATGTCTGGATTTCAAGTACTAAAATTTGATTGAATGAATTGGCGTTTTGATTTTGAGTAAAATCTACTTTTGCTGCTGTTGGTGTTCATGCCACCCTGTGACAGCTTTAAATCTCCTGTTCAATTTCTAATCACATGGAACTGAATTTTGATTTGCCTCCAAATTTTTGCATATTCTTCACTCATTTTTGTCATTTAGCCTAAACATGTTATTTTAATAATTTGAAGAATACTCCTAGAAGGACCACTTTTGTGGGTGGAGGCACATTTCCTCTTTTGTCCTTGGAGTATATTTTTGCACAGCTGTACATGGTTGCAGGTCAGCAGATGATCCATTTTTATCTACCTCCACTTTGATCATGTTCCTAGGAGAATGGCATTGTCTTTCTACATGACATTGCCATGTCTTACACACCTTCTTGACACGGTTCTGTCCCTTCACAACAGACAGGTGAAGGGGTGTTTGGGCTACTTTGTAGACCTATGGAGGTAATCCCAATTAGTCAAGAGAGGCAAGGGGAGCAATTTCTTGGAGCAAAAATCATTTTTTGTTTTATAGGAATGAGGGTGGACTCAGGCTGTGGTAACCACAGAGAATGAGAAGCAAAAAGCATTTGGTATCCATATTTTGGTGGGGGAGGAGACTATATGGTATAAAGCTATGCTTTGAGACTGTTGAAGCAACTGGTTATCTTCTAGAAGCACATGATATAAAGGAGGTGGAGATTAGCAAATAGCATTTATTGAGGATCTGTTCTGGGCCTCGAACTCCTATTTGGTGTTTCACTTTTGTATCTCCTTTGATCTTCATGGCAACCTGCATGAGGTGATTATTTATCCTCACTTAATAGCTTAAATTGTATAAAGTTATGCAATTATTAAATTGAGTTGGGATTTGGAACCCAGGTTTATCACAGTACAATAAAACATTTGTATTTTAAAATAGCTATAACTTTAGACACCCAGCACCACAGCAGAATTTTTCATTTTCTATTTGCTGTGTGTTTTACCTTCATATTACTACACTGATTTTTAACTGATGTTAAAATTACAAAATAATACTTTATTTGAAATTAAAAACACATAACACAAAAGCACAAAGAAGAAAATAGAAATCATGTCTTTATCATTTTAGGACAGCCACTGTTAGCATTTTGATGTATATTTGTCCGTGTGTTTCTTATGTGCACTTCCTCAGACCCCACCCCTGTCCCTTTGCCATCTCTAAAGTGCCCCTGTGGATCTCACCTTTCTTCCAGACTGGGGAATCTGGTGGCTTCTTTGAATCACAGCCTGTAGTGGAGTGTTGCTGTTCTGTAGTCCTTGACTCATGCACAGATCCCTGCTCCCATCAGTACGGACAGGTTTGCAGGATTAGTGATTTATGAAACCCTTGGCTGCTTTTTTCAAAAGGGCAGTGGACAGCGATGAGACTGGTGGATGCCTTTGAGACTTCCTAGACTATTTAGTACAAACATTTAAGTTGTTGCTATGTTTTCATGTTTAAATAATGCTGCCATGAAAGATAATACCGTAGATCAATTTTTGTTCATGTTTTGGGTTTTCTTTAGGTTATTTGAAGAGGGATTGATAGGACAAAGGATATGTACCTTTCTAAAGGTATCTCATACATATTGCCAAATTGCTGTACTCCTTGGTTATGAGTTTTTTTTACTAAACCAAACCTGAGTTGTCTAATCTATATTTTTATTAGATTTTAATTGACAGTTACTTTATTAATTGAACATACAGATAACTAGATCAGATGGGGAATAAGGTGTGCCTCTAGCTTTGAACACAAAATTACTGAGCTGAAATAACCAAAACAGGATATAGGGATTCGTAAAGAACCTTGAAAAGTGCTGTCATTCTAGACTGAAAAAAATAATTCCTCACTTGAATTTAGGTACAGGTCAAAGTTATGGACTTTGAAACTATTATTTTCTCACCTAAGATTAGGGAAACCCCAATTTTCATCTCCAGCTTAATGGGGCCCTTAGGCCTAACCTTGTGCCATAACAAGACAACAGGAGCTCAGGTTGAACAGAATGGACGGTGTGGTAAACAGAATAATAGACCCTAAAGGATATGTATGCCTTAATCCTTGGAACCAGTAAATATGACTAGATTATCCACATTGTCCCAGTGAGATCAGATAAGCCCTTGAAAGCAGAGTTTTCTCCCCCACTGAGAGTGGAAGAGAAAGTCCAAGATTCCGGAGAGGATTTGACAAACCATTGCTGTCTCTGAGGTACACAGGGCCACATGCAAAGACTGAAAGAGGCCTCTGGAGCTAAGGGTAAATGCCAGCTGACGGCCAACAAGGAAATGGCGATCTCAGCTCTAAAACTGTAACAAACTGAATTATGTCAACAGCCTGGATGAACTTAGAAGTACATTCTTCCCCCAGAGTCTCCAGAGAGGGACACAGACCTGCTGACACCTTGCTTTTGATCTTGAGAATTCAGTTGAGCCAACTTGTGCCTGGACATCTGACCCACAGAAACTATGATATAAGGGTGTTGTTTTAAGCCTCTGAGTTTATAGGAATTGTTTATAGCAGGAATAGGAGACTAATACACCGAGAATGGAAGAGATCGAACCAAACCATTTCTTTATTACTAGAATAAGGGATCCATAGTTCTCTTTATTCATCTATAAGATTTTTAAAGTGCAATCAAATCAGACTGAAAAATTGACAGCTACTGTAGAAAAATATTAGTAGCTTGTGGTAAGTTTATAACTGATTTTGTTGTTTGCCTATGCCAATAATCTTATAATTCATTTTTGTCTTAGTGTTTTCTTTAAAAAAATTTTTTTAATGTCTATTTATTTTTGAGAGAGAGAGTACAAGCAGGAGAGGGGCAGAGAGAGGGAGGGAGACACAGAATCCGAAGCAGGCTCCAGGCTCGGAGCTGTCAGCACAGAGCCCCAGGCGGACCTCGAACCCACAAACTGTGAGATTATTACCTGAGCTGAAGTTGGTCGCTTAACCGACTGAGCCCCCCTGGCGCCCCAATGTCTTAAGTGTTTTTCATGCATATTATAATAAATGTAAAATGTGTGAATTGAGTTTTTCCATTAATGTTATGGTAATTTTCAAATGTTACTAGATAATCTTAATATCATTTCTTATACTTCAATAATCTATCATTTGCTTCTGCCATACTTTAGCATTTCCTTGGTAATCTCTGATATTCAGTCTTTTTTCTATGACTACCATATTCCTTGGACTGGACAATTTCAGGAAAGTAAATATCTCAGTCAAACCATAAAGGGATTTTCAGATAGTAACTATGTTACATTTAAATTCACATTGAGTTATGTTTGTTTAAAAGCTGGATCTTGAAGATGGTAATGGCTTTCATCAGCACATTCTGCATGGAGTTATCCATTTAATCTATTCTTGAATTACAAATAAGATTTGACCTACTCTTATTGTGATGGTATAAGTTTTTCTCATAGAAAATGAAATTTGAAATTTTGAGTAGTAGTTAGTAGTGGCAGAGATGTAGAAGTCTTTGAGTTGTGATAAGTATTTGTAAAATCGGTTTTGAAGAACATAACGAGTTTTATGTTGCCTTTATAGTCAGCATTAATAAAAATTATGTATATACTGAAATGTAATGTTTTTATTCACTTATTCATTCATTCAACAAATACTCTTTGAATATCTACTGTATGCTGAATACTATATTAGAGACATGGTATATAGTACTGAATAGTCAAGTCTCTGCTCTCATAAAGTCTGGGAGGTGGGGATGGAGGAAAAGGGCTACAGGGAGAAAATAAATATAAATATACATTATATTAGGTGGATAAGTGCTTTGAAGAAAGATATTGCAGGATATGGTGATAGAGTGATGAAAGAGGGTCAATTTGAGATATTTAAAAAATATGAAAATACTGGTTGAAATACACAAAGGAATGTTTAGTTGAAATACACAAAGGAAGGGTCAGAGAGAGAGAGAGAGAGAGAGACACAGAATCTGAAGCAGGCTCTAGGCTCCAAGCTGTCAGCACAGAGTCAGATGCGGAGCTCCAACTCATGGACCCTGAGATCATGACCTGAGCCGAAGTCAGACACCCAACTGATGTAGCCACAGACGCCCCTTTGTATCACAATGTTGATTCACTATTAAGATATTTATTACTTGTAATAGTGTAGTTAGTCCATGGACCCAACAAAAATGCCTAAAATTGATTTTACAAAGGTGAACCGAACATGCTGCATTTAGTTAGTAAAGGTAAATTATTTTAAAAGCATAGAGAGAGAGAAAAATAAACCATTTGCTGGTGTCTGTATTATCAGCATTTATAATTAAGAATATTTTCAAGTGTTGATGATTACAGGTTTGTAATATAACTTGAAGTCTGGAATTGTCATGTCTCCAACTTTGGTTTTCTTTTTTAACATTATTTTGGCTATTTGGGGTCTTTTCTGGTTCCATACAAATTTCAGAATTGTTTGTTCTAGCTCTGTGAAGAATGCTGGTGTTATTTTGATAGGGATTGCATTGAATGTGTAGATTGCTTCAGGTAGTATCAGCATTTTAAACAATATTTGTTCTTCCAATCCATGAGCATGGAATGTTTTTCCATGAGCATGGAATGTTTTTTATTTCTTTGTGTCTTCTTCAGTTTCTTTCATAAGCTTTCTATTTTCTTCTTATTTTTTTTTTAACGTTTATGTATTTTTGAGACAGAGAGAGACAGAGCATGAACAGGTGAGGGTCAGAGAGAGAGAGGAAGACACAGAATCTGAAACAGGCTCCAGGCTCTGAGCCGTCAGCACAGAGCCCGACGCAGGGCTTGAACTCACGAACCACGAGATCATGACCTGAGCTGAAGTCGGACGCTTAACTGACTGAGCCACCCAGGCGCCCCAACTTTCTATAGATTTTTTAACCTCTTTGGTTAAGTTTGTTCCTGGGTGCTTTATGGTTTTTGGTGCAATTATAAATGGGACCGAGTCCTTGATTTCTATTTCTGCTGCTTGTTTATTGGTATATAGAAATGCCACAGATTTCTGTGTGTTGATTTTCATATCCTGTGACTTTGCTGAATTCACATATCCGTTCTAGCAGTTTTTTGGTGGACTCTTGGGTTTTCCACATAGAGTGTCATGTCACCTGGGAAGATTAAAAGTTTGACTTCTTCCTTGCCGATTTGAATGCATTTTATTTCTTTTAGTTGTCTGATTGCTGAGGCTAGAACTTCCATCATATGTTGAACAATGGGTGAGAGTGGACATCCCTGTTGTGTTCTTGACCTTAGGCAGAAAGCTCTGTTTTTCCCCATTGAAGATGATATTAGCTGTGGGTCTTTCATAGGTGGCCTTTATGATCTTAAGGTATGATCCTTCTATCCCTACTTTCTTGAGAGTTTTTATCAAGAAAGGATGTTGTATTTTGTCAAATGCTTTTTCTGCATCTACTGAGAGGATCATGTGGTTCTTATCCTTTCTTTTATTAATGTGATGTATCATGTTGATTGATTTGCCGGTATTGAACCAGCCCTACATCCAGGAATAAATCGCACTTAATCATGGTGAATAATTCTTTTAACGTATTGTTGGATTCAGTTTGCTAGTACCTTGTTGATAATTTTTGCATCCATGTTCCATCAGGGAATTTGGTCTGTATTCTCCTTTTTAGTGGGGTCTTTGTCTGGTTTTGGAATCAGGGTGATGCTGGCCTCATAGAATGAGTTTGGAAGTTTTCTTCCCATTTCTATTTTTTTTGGAACAGCTTCAAAAGAATAGGTGTTAACTTTTCTTTAAATGTTTGGTAGAATTCCCCTGGAAAGCCATTTGGCCCTGGACTCTTGAGATTTTTGATTACTGATTCAATTTCTTTACTGGTTATGGGTCTATTCAAATTTCCTATTTCTTCCTGTTTCAGTTTTGGTAGTTTATGTATTTCTGGGAATTTCTTCCAGATTGACCAATATGTTGGCATATAATTGTTCATAATATTCTCATATTGTTGTTTGTATTTCTGTGGTGTTGGTTGTGATCTCTCCTCTTTCATTTGTGATTTTATCTGGATCCTATCCTTTTTGATCAAACTGGCTAGGGGTGTATCAATTTTGTTAATTCTTTCAAAGAACCAGCTCGCGGTTTCGTTGATCTGTTCTGTGTTTTTTTTTCTTTCTTTTTTTTAAATTTTGATATCCTTGGTTTCTGCTCTAATCTTTATTATGTCCCTTCTTCTGCTGGTTTTGGGATAAAGAAGATGTGATACACACACACACACACACTCTGGAATATTACTTAGCAATCAGAAAGAATGAAATCTTGCCATTTGCAACAATGTGGATAGAACTAAAGTGTATTATGCTAAGTGAAATAAGTGAGGCAGAGAAAGATAAGTATCATATGATTTTTCTCTCATATGTGGAATTTAAGAAACAAAACATGAACATAGGGGAAGGGAAGGAAAAAATAAGATAAGAGAGAGAGGTAAACCATAAGACACTTTTAAATACAGAGAACAAACTTAGGGTTGCTGGAGGGGTTTTGGGTGGGGGGATGGGCTAAATGGGTGATAGGCTTTAAAGAGGACACTTGCTGGGATGAACACTGGGTGTTTTGTATAAGCGATGAATCATTAAATTCTACTCCTGAAATCGTTATTACACTATATGTTAACTACCTTGGATTTAAATAAAATTTAAAAATTAAAAACCAATTCTCAAGTGTATGATTTTATTCAATAATCATTGGTAAATTTTTCTACATATAAAATAGGTAACTTTCTTTAAAGAAAATAAGATTTATATAGGTAAATGGAAAAGTGGTAAGTATACATTTGCAAGGGTCAGGGGTGCCAAACCCTGTACAGTCGAAAATCTGTGTATAAGTTTTGACTCCCTGGAAACGTAACTGTTTATAGCCTACTGTTGATTAGAAGCCTTACCTGTAATGTAAACAGCCGATTAATAGATATTTTGTGTGTATGTCTGTGTGTGTGTTCTACTGGATGAACTTGACGTTTATTTTATAGTGTGAGTATTTTTTATTGAAGATAATTAGCATACAGCATTATATTAGTTTCAGGTGTATGACATAATGATTCAACATATATTGTATGCATATTATATATTCATAATAAACTAAGCTACAGAAAAGAAAATGTTATTAAGAAAGTCATAAAGAAGAGGACATATATTTAAAGTACTGTATTTATCAAAAAAAAAAATCCATGTGTAAGTGGACCCACACTGCTCAAACCTAAGTTGTTTAAGTATCAAGTACTGTGTTTTGTGAAGCAGTAAATAAGTAAGAATTTCAAGTCGTTAAAGTTGTTAAGACAAGATTAGCACACACTTAAAAACAAACTATTTCAAAGGAAATGTTTTCAAATGGTCTTTTTCTTGCTGTTTTTCCCTCTTTTGGAACATTTTAAGTAATGGACTGTGGAAAACTTTATTTTACGAAACGTCTGATTACTTAGGATCTAGTCAATTGTGTATTTGTATAAAACTTCTGTTGGGGCTTATAACTGTAAGGAACAAACACCAAATGATACTTTTGAAACAGTTCACGGTCAGTATTCTTATTTTGCAATATTTTTAGAAGTAGTATAATTTTCATTAAGATAACTTTTTTTCTGAAGATATAATTTACGTTGAGATTTTAAGATCTGTTTTCAAAAATTAGATATGTATTTGAGAGTAGGAATTATCCTTTTCCTTCTATTTCTTTTTTTTTTTTTTTTTTGATGTTTTATTTATTTTTGAGAGAGAGAGAGACTGCAAGTCGGGGTGGAGTAGGGGAGGAAAGGCAGTGGTGGGACAGGATCCAAAGCAGGCTCTGTGCTGACAGCAGGGAACCTGATTCCAGGCTTGACCTCACGAACTGTGAGATCATGACCTGAGCCGAAGTGGACACTCAACTGACTGACACACCCAGGCATACCCTTTTTCCTTCTATTTGTAGTTCAATGTAAAGCCTGACAATTTTCCAAAGAATTTATTAACACGTCAATAAACAAATATTTAGGAAATTTCCAAGTGGTTGTTTATGTTAATGCTACTTTTTTTTTCTTTTCCACTTTACAGATATGATCCAGACCTGCTCATGAATGACTTTTGGTTAGTCAGAGTGAACATTCAATAATGAGTGGTGCAGCTTTGGGACTCGAGATTGTTTTTGTCTTTTTTCTGGCATTATTCCTACTTCATCGATATGGAGACTTTAAGAAACAGCATAGACTTGTAATTATTGGAACACTGCTAGCTTGGTATCTCTGCTTTCTTATCGTCTTCATACTGCCTCTGGATGTTAGTACGGTAAGAGGTGAAACTGAGTTTTGCAATTTGAAAGGCAATTGTAATCATACAGCATGTTTGAGATATGGTCTTAAAACAGCTAAATTATATAAGGTCATGCTTAACTTTTTGTATTTAAATCTTTGTAAATTTGATCATTAAAAAACATAACCAGGAAGGTCACTGGTGGATAGGTTGATACCCCCCAGTATCCTGTAACTCTGTAACCTTCTGATTTTCTTTTTTTTTTTTTTCATTCTTTTTTCAATGTTTATTTATTTTTGGGACAGAGAGAGACAGAGCATGAATGGGGGAGGGGCAGAGAGAGAGGGAGACACAGAATCGGAAACAGGCTCCAGGCTCTGAGCCATCAGCCCAGAGCCCGACGCGGGGCTCAAACTCACGGACCGCGAGATCGTGACCTGGCTGAAGTCGGACGCTTAACCGACTGCGCCACCCAGGCGCCCCCTGATTTTCATTTTTAAACCGTGTGTTCATTGATTTAGACAATATACAACCGATGTAAGCATGCAGCCGCAAACTCAAGCCCTACCGAGAACAGCAACATTACAGGATTCCACGCAACTGCTACTCCAGTTCCAAGGTATTTTCTTCCTTTTGTTTTTTTTTTTTTCTTTTTTTAAATAGCGTAGAGGAAAAATTACTTTAAAATTGTCTGTTCTTACCATTCGGGATTTAAATTTATAAAGTTGATCTTCTTTTTCTACTCATCCCCCACGCCTCCCCAATCCTTTGCTAGTAGACTTTTAATTACATTGTATTCTATTTAAATGTAAAGCTTAAATAAATTTTACGTATTTATTGGTGCACGAGGCCTTTCAGTAGATGCTAAGGAGAAACTTGGAGAAGATCTGAGTTTTTTAGCCCTGGTTCTACCTCTTACTAAGAATGTGACTTCCAATGGCTTTTTTTTTCTTCTCAACCTCTCTCTAATCTAAAAAAAACCTTCATTTTCTCTTTTGCCTGATTTACAAGGTTGTATAAGGGGATTATTCTGTATGTAGGATGTTCTTTTCATATTGTGCATCCTTTGAAACCATTATAGTTTTAGAACGAGAATGAATAAAGTTCAAATTATCGAAAGGTTACGTTAAATCCATATCAAACTTCCAAGTAAATAGGTTTAATAAATGTTGAGTGTAGCTTCTACCAATGCTCTAAGTAGTGTTTGCATGCTTCTTTATGCAGCTTTTATTATTTTTTTAATCTAACCTGAATAAGGGTAAATTTAAAATGTAACTGTTACTCCCTTTAAAGCACATTAAAAATTGAGTATGGATCAGCAGCAGTTGTGAATCGTTGGAAGCTCCTAGACTAAACAGTACCCTTATAGTCAGGGAAGACTATTAATGGAAGATACACATATGTTCAGAAAATTCAAACAGGATTATATACAGATACTGGCATCTCTGTCCATGGGATCTGTGCCACAGTGACTAATCAGTTAAGGGCTCCAGTTACCAGGAGTTAATCACCTAATTTCTTTCACCTCCCTGTTCCCTCTCCCCAGAAAATAACCAGTCCCACAAAATGGAGTGTGTATTTTAAAGACAGTTACCAGTTTTAAAGGCAGTCAAATCAGAGATTTAGTTTCATGACATATTCATTCACTTTTAAAGACTCACATTATCAGTCTATTAAGTGAACATTATGCCCTCTTTTACTCAAGGAGTGAAAATACACTGAAAGTTGAAAATTTAAGTGACATTCCTCTCTAGAACAAACTGTTTTGTTCCCTTTGTTTCTTTTTTTTTTTTTTAGTTTGACGGTCTGCTTTGAATTTTAAGTTTTCTGTGAAGTTTTGGAAGCTAGAGTCGGTAATTTAATATCTGAATGTAAATGAACTTTGCCATGCACAAGTTAATTATATAACTTATTTAAGTAGTCATCATTTATTAATTGGCTATAAATTGTTGTTAAACAGCCAACATCCATGTTTCAAGCCATGGAGTTACATTCCTGATGGAATCATGCCAATTTTCTGGAGGGTAGTATATTGGACATCACAATTTTTAACATGGTAAGTGATAGTGAAGGATAAAAAGTTTTTAAATTTTGGCTGAAGTAAAAAGAAAAAGATTATACTTTCTCTGTGAACCTTCATTTTTAGGGTTTATTCAAGTGTTAATTTTTTTTTTCTTAAATCTGTATATTCTCCTTTCCTGCTCATTCACTTCTCTCCCATCTTAGAAGAAATGAAACGAAAAACCCCCAACAAACAAGAAATAGAATACAGAAACCAAAAATTTTGCTTGTCACCATTCCCTTCTAGTTACTGCCTTCTCTCTTGACCTTCTTCCATTTAGTCTTCCTCCAGTCCCAGTTTTAAATGAAACTGCTCTTGCTAAGGTCATCATTGTCTCCTGGTTTTCTTTCTATCTGCTTAGCCCAACCTGCTGAATTTCCTTCATGGGTTCTATTTCTGTGGCCCATTTCCTGAATGTTGGCATTCCCTAGGATCCCATCTTTGGTCATCTTGTCACTTGAGCCTCTCTGTATAGCTTTAATTGTAACCATAATCGGATGCATTCCAAATGTTTCTTTCTACCCACGGTAGCTTTGTCTTTCTGCTGGGTTCCAAATTCACACTATTCACTGCCTACTGAGCATTTTAGATATTCTGCAGGCAACTAAGCTCTAAAACTGAAGCTAGTGAATATTGCAAGAGAGAAATCACACGGCACAGTCAGGTAGTGCACCTGTAAATTCGTGTTCATCCGACTCATCCAGGCTCCCAGCATTGCCAGACTTCTATGTGTCTCTAGTCTGCTCGCTCTTTGTTCTCCACAGTGAATCCTTCTAATCACTACAGACCTCAAACCTCTACTGTTCCCTTTGTGGCTCTTTCCCTCTCTTTTACATCCTAGAATCAGTCACCTTTTCTCCTTTCAGAGTACTTTACTTTCTACTTCACAGTGAAAATAGAAGTCCTCACATGGTACTCTTTCAGCTTCCCACCAGCACACCTCCCTACCCGTCCTTTTCCCTTCCACTCAAAGAATGGAAGAGTCACTCTCAAAGTGATTACAAAGTGAAATCCCTCTTCCTGAAGTATGGACCCATCTCCTTCAGCTCTTGCTACCTATACTTTCAGCTTCCGGTTTCAACAAAGCATATACAATTCTCTCATCCTTTTAAAAAAAAGAAAAGAAAAAAAAGCCAGATCTCTCAAATGCAATCCTTTCCAACTTCCTAGCTTCTAACCTCATTGATCTATTCATCACGGCTTAATTTTGAGAGGGAGACTTTTTTTTTTTTTTTTTGAGAGAGAGAGAGAGAGAGAGCAAGTGGGGGAGAGACCGAGAGAGAGACAGAGGATCCAAAGCAGGCTATGCCTTGACAGCAGAAAGCCTGACTTGAGGCTTGAACTCACGAACTGAGACATCATGACCTGAGCTGAAGTGGGATGCTTAACTGACTGAGCCACCCAGGTGCCCCTCGGGGTGGGGGAGACTTTTTTATTGAAGTATAAATTAGTACAGAAAAGTGCACAAATTGTGTTCAGTTTGACTTTTTTCAAAGTGAGTACACCCATATAACCAGCACTCAGATGATATTATAGAATGTTAACAATGTTCATGCTAAGTCTAGAAGCTTCCCTCATGTCCCTCTCCCAGTCCTACCCTCCCCAAAGGTAGCCATGATTCTGACTTCCATCACTATAGATTAATTTTACCTGTTTTTGAACTTTACAAACATGGAATTAATATGGTATGTATTTTTCTGCACCTCTTTTTTTGCTCACATATTTGGAAAATTCATCTGCGTCTTATTGTACGTGTCAGTATTCTCTGCTTTGTCATTTATGTAAAATCTTCCATTATATGAATATACTGTAATTTATCCTACCCAGCCAAATTTCTTAAATGAATTGTCTACATTTACTTTTACTGTCTTCATTTCCTCATTGCTTACTCTTTCCTCACCCCATTGAACTCTATTTTCTAGCTCCACTTCTCCACTCACACAGACAGGTTCCTAATTTACTAGACTTCTTGGCAGCATTTGATTATTGTTTTCTCTCTCCACTTTGAAACGCTTTCTTCTTCTATTTTTTCCTCCGCGTGCTCCTTGGTTTTCTTCCATATCTACTGATCTGTCTCAGTCTCCTTTACTGGCTCCTCCTGTTAGTTCTCTACCTCTCCTTTAAAAGATGATCTTTCCCAGGGTCAGCCTTAGTTCTGTCCTTCTCATTCTACATAGTCACCCTTCCAAATCTCATCTTCTGGTGTTATTTCAGAACCACTGATATGGTGATGACTCCTCGATCTGTATTTCTAATCCTCTCTCCCGAATTCTAAAGCTGGATAGCCAACTACTTCCAGTGCAGCTTCTTTGGGATGTGTCCTAAGTACCTCCGATCAGTGTATTCACAACCAGACTTCTCCCTTCCTGCTTCTTACCATATCACCACCCCTTATCCTCTCCCACATAGTCCCAGTCTTGTTTCCTTTCAGTCCATTCTTCCTGCTGAAGACTTACCAGTCTTTAGAAAACTTAAATTTGATCACATCTCCTTTCTGTTAAAGAAAAAGATTCCTCGTTGTCTGAATGCAGTCCAAAGTCTTCATAAAGGCGTTAAAGTCACTCGTGACACCGTTGTACTCGCTGTTGGTCATTGTGGCCTCTTTTGCTCCCAGAAATGTGCTTTGGTCTCCCCAAAATCTGATATTACAAAAATATTCAGTTATCTGTTATAGTTTGTTCAGTATTAATACTCAAAATCATATTTATGAAAAGAACTACACATTAAAATTGAGATTCACATCATTCTGGTATTTCGAGAATAAATAGGCATGTCAATTGTTTCTGTAATCATGTTTTTCCAACCGTCTAGGATTCTGTTACCTTTTATGCAGTCCTATGCAAGATCAGGAGGGTTTTCCATCACTGGGAAGATCAAAACTGCACTGATTGAGAATGCAATCTATTATGGCACCTATTTGCTGATTTTTGGAGCATTTTTAATATATGTAGCTGTAAACCCACATTTGCACTTAGAATGGTAAGAAAAGTTGTTTTCTTAATATTATTTTAATGTATGTTTGCATTTTTAAAAATTTACTTTTCTCTCATATGGGCAGGTAAACAGATATTTCACTGAGAAACATACCGAGTTATGTGTCTAATAGATTCCCCAAAAAGAAATCTGAATAACGCATATTTCTAAGAAGAAAAAAATGGAACAACTATTAAATGTAGCTATTAGATGAAGGACTAATGATTTGTCTAATAGCTATGTGTTAGAAGTATTAACGCTTATGATTTTTTTGCAGTTTTTATTTTAATTCCAGTTAACATACAGTGTAATACTAGTTTCAGGTGTACAGTTTTGTACATGACAAAATAACTAGTTGTTTTTTTTTTTTTAATGTTTATTTTTGAGAGAGAGCAAGAGTGCATGTGCAGGGGAAGGGGAGAGGGAGAGGGAGACAGGATCCTAAGTGGACTCTGTGCTAACAGCAGACAGCCTGATGTGGGGCTCCAACTCATGAACCATGAGATCATGACCTGATGTGGGGCTCAAACTCACGCACCGTGAGATCATGACCGGGCCGAAATCAGATGCTTAACTGATTGAGCCACCCAGGTGCCCCTTAGGTTTCTTTTTCTTTGGAGCTTGTTGAATATTTTTTCTTTTGTTCTGACTATACCTTGAGAGCATATTTCTCTTTGATGTTAGATTCAGACATTATAATAAAATTGAAATCTGTATTATACTTGTGATGTATATAATGTTATGTGAAGACATCTCAAAAATTTAGGAATAGAGTAGTAATGATAATTCTCACTGTTGCATTCCTGAGATTTGTGTAGGTGTGGCTCAACATAAAATTTTTTAGACTTTAAAATCTTTTTCGGGCTTCTCTTGGTTAATTCTGAGTAAGAAAGCACCTAATGAAAAATATCTTTTTTGGGGGAAGAAATATATATAGTTTTCACCATGAACTATCCTAGATTCTAATTTTAACTATGATAGAAGCAGTGTTTCCTGTGTTAAAGTCTATTTCTGCAGTTAAGCTCTAACTTCCTTTTAAAACGCACAGATTATCTGCTGTTGCTAAAAAAGTAGCTGAGGATTGGAAGGTATACTTTTTTTCATGTAAAATCCTAGCCATCTTGTAGGGCTGTTTCCTGAAAAACCATTTAATACTAGTTAGTTTTATTTTATATTTTTGGAAAAAATATATATATAAAATTGTTGGAAAAATTTCTTTCTCACAGCTCTGCTTCTGTTTTCTCTTTCTCAGGAACCAGCTTCAGACAATTGGAATAGCTGCAGCAAATACATGGGGCCTGTTTCTCCTTGTGTTGTTATTGGGATATGGTTTGGTAGAAATTCCTCGGTCGTACTGGAATGGAGCAAAAAGAGGTTATCTACTTATGAAGACATATTTTAAGGCAGCCAAACTGATGACAGAAAAAGCAGATGCAGAAGAGACTTTAGAAGATGTCATGGAGGTAATAAGCAAGTTTAAACTAACAGTCAGTCACTATTGGTTTGTTGCTGTTGTTGTTTGCACGTTAATGGGTTTCACACGGAAAATTTGGTGATGTGTGATCCTTCAGTATGTCCCATCCAGTAGGATGGCTTCCTGTTGGCCCTTCCAGCTTCATGAGGTGTCATCTCCACCTTCTAACCCACAGATTCAGCAACAATTATTCAACAGTGCAGGGTATGCTTGTCATCTTGGGGTAACCTTACAGAGCCCTTCTTTTACTCTTAAAAGTGTTGTGATTGAAAAATCTAATACTGGCTTTTTGGCATGTATTCCCTACAAAAAGTAAGAACTGCAGTAGAATATATTGATTGAAAATGTAGGAGTAAATTCACAGATAGTATTCTGTTACATTTCCTCAGGCTTCTGCTGGCTATTATTACATGTTTCAAAAGAAGATAATGTATGTTTGATAATTTTTGTATTTATTTATGATATATTTGGAAGTTTATATTTGAAAATTCAGATGTTTGGAAAAAAACTTGAAAATTTGTATTTAGTAAGAAAATAATTTTTAAAAGATAATTTAAATTTGATACTGTTACCCTTTAAAGTTGGTACTAATTCAGTTGTTTCAGATTTGAGGAATATGGATTTTACCAGTTATTCAGTATTCCTTCAAGAAATATAAATCCAGTTAATTATGCAAGATCTGGATTTTGCTAGGAGGAATTGTCAATGACTGAAGAAAGATAGATTTTGTTGTTGTTGTTTGTTAAGTAGGAACTCTCTACTGAGGAATAGGATGTGGAAAACTAGGACTGGCATTGGTGCCGTCTTTGTTATTTTATTTTTATTTTATTTTATTTTATCTTTTTGAGAGAGAGCACACACGTGCAAGCAAGGGAGGGGCAGAGGGAGAGGGAGAGAAAGAATCTCACACAGGGCTTGATTTCAAAACCATGAGATCATGACCTAAGCCAAAGTCAAGAGTTGGATGCTTAACTGAGCCACCCTGGTGCCCCAAAAGTTACAAACTTTTGAAGGAGCCTTAGATTTATAACAGATATAGCAAATATCAGTAGTTAACTTGTTTCAGTACATATTTTTGTGTCACATGGCTGAAGAATTTAAAGGAAGAATATAATATTTTACATATAATCAGTATGGTTCATATTCAAAGTTGTGCTAACAAGTCAACAAATCTTTAAGGCAGTTTAGGAATAGAAAATTGTAATGTAATGATGATTCAAACATCTTTTAAAAACCCAAGTCTTCTCTTGTCCCTGCTATATTTAGGTCACTTGTTGACCTCAAACAAACCGTTACAAAGGCCTTCTGGAGTGCTTTGCTTTTCTTTAGCCTGATGAAGTGCTGCTCAGGCAGCCGCTGACTGTCCTTTCCCTGCGATCACATGTACTTTCAGTTCCTTGAAACTCCTTACGCACTTCTGCGTGGAGGCCTTTATACTGGCTGTTCCCTTGTTTGGAGTATTCTCGCCCCTTCCTTTGGTTTGCTGACCTTACTCCTACTCAGGCTTTTATCTCAGCTTGAACAATCAGTTTATCAGAAAGCCTCTCACACTAGATTACACAGCAGTTTCCATACCATTTCTATTTGAATAATACCTGTTTTCCTCAGTAAGCTGAGCTGCTGACAGGAGCAATGTCTATTGGTACAGGTTATTCCTAAAGTCTGCATATTGTAAGTTTTGATGGTTATTGCTAAATTACTTTCCAAAAACCGTTCTCATTTTTAAAATTTGTAATTGTTTTTAGTGAGCTTGACTATCTTTCCAGACGTATATAGGCCAATTGTATTGCTTTTGTGTCTTCCCAATTTTCTCTTGATTTGTGATAGCACATATATATTAGGGAAAATGATTTTTTTTGTCATATAAGATATAAATATATTTTCATAACTTTGTATGCCAGGTGGTTTCCTTGCCTCTAGTTTTGTATTCCTTGGGGCCATTCTCTACTCTCCAATCAGAATATTCTTTTTATTGTCCTGGTCAGTTCTCTTGCCTCCCAGCCTTTGAACGTGCCATTTCTTCTGCCTAGAGCAGTGGTTCCAACTTTTTAAAAGTTTCATTAGTATAGAAATTATTGTTCTTCTTTGTGATCTGCTGGTTGTACAGATTACCCTTCCTAACTAACCCCTTTATACTTTTCATATTCACTAAATTGGTTATTAAATTAGCTCATCACCAGCCTGTCATCTTTAAAGACCTGTAACATCATGTCTCTCTACCACACCCTTCAGCATGGATCGTGGTGACCTTATGCTTAACACAGTGCTGGCATAGAGTGTGCTTTTTATAACGAATGTGGAATGAGTCAGTAGTTGTGACTGCTGTAGGGAACTCTCTCATTGGAAAGGAGCCGGTGCTTTGTGACGCTTGTTGCCTGTGGCTTCTTCCTCTGGTTTCTTCACTGTACTTTAGATAATGAGATAACTGAGCTTGCTGAGCAAGGTGGAAGAACACAGCATTGCAAAGTTTGTCTGATCTTTCATGACCTTTTTATAATGCTCATTCACCTTTGTGTACCAAGAGGCAAGTGATAAGAGAGTAAATCTTAAAAAATAGTAAAAATCATGAGGGTATAGATACTGCTATTCTATAACTTTGTATTTTTACTTATGTTCTTAAGAACTTCTATTTGGTGAACAGAACTTCATGTATATGCTAAGTAACTTGGGTTGAAATTAAACTTATGAGAACACATACAGTACCTAGGGCAGTCTCATTTGAAATGTACGATGTATAGAAATGGAAATATTTGTATTCTTCTTACTTTTTTTATAGGAGGTTCGTAAAGTGAATGAAAGCATCAAGTATAACCACCCATTGAGAAAATGTGTTGACACAATACTTAAAAAGGTAATTTGTCATATTCTCATCTTTTTTCTTTTGAAATATAAATTTGTAGACTGTAACATTATAATAAAAGCATCAGAAAAGTGTGAGAACAGCCTGTGACTGTGGTCTTCCCATCTCCTTTCCATTTTCATGGAAATATTAACCATAAATCAGTAGTAATCCATGCTTAGAATTTGTTCTTTTGTTAATACAAGTGTGACATTTAATTATTGGCAGTATTTGTCATTGAAATGTGGATGTAGAGGTTAAGTAATAGATAATGATTGCTGGCACAGCGATGGAGATGGACCTTCACAGTTTCTAAGTGTCATTGAATGTGGTCACTAAAGGTGCACCTCCTGTAATAAACTAGAGCCTTAATAATCTCTTTCAATTGCTTCTACCATGTCATTTCATGATATATGAAATAAATTGTAAAATGAATGACCCTATGAGATATTTAACACAGATATTTAACAAGGAGCTATAAAATTAAGGTTTTGATGCATTGGTATTGAATTAGGGTATTCATATACTTCCAAAATGATTATTCTAAAAATGGACTTCTCAATAATTGTCTTTGCAACCACAGAACCACTGAACTATTTCTTTTTCTATATTTTAAATCTATTACACTGATTATTAGCTAGTGTTCCCTTTGGCTAAGTTGAGGGTAATGAGAATCAGTTCTCTAATCTTTTCTCTCTATATTGCTACCTTTTGAGACTTATTCAGGGAGGTTAAGTAACTTGCCCAAATTCAGATAGGTAATAAATAAATAATAGGGCAGATGGCTCCAAATTACGTGTTTGTTTTTCTCTACAAGGCCTTTTAAAAATTCAACGTCTTGGGTTTGTTGCGATTCTTTTTTGTTTTTAGCTAGGAAAATAATTGACAGTTCCGTCAGGTTGCCTGCATAGCCTAATCCTCTCAAATACTAGTTGCTTCATGTAGGTAAGCTCTCAAGGTAAGAAGACACTTAATACATCTTCTAGAACATTTTCAAGGAAATGCCAGCTACTAACAATCCAAACATCTAGAGATGCCTGTAAAGGAAGATGTTTTTGAGAAAATTAGATATGCCCAAGAGTGGCAAATTTTTAAATAAAAATATAATTTTACTTTTTTGCACATGAGATTTAAAAATATCTACTTTTCCCTTTTAGTGTCCTACAGAGTATCAGGAAAAAATGGGTAGGAACATGGATGATTATGAAGATTTTGATGAAAAGCATAATACCTACCCCAGTGAAAAAAGTCTGGTAAAACTACATAAACAGGTGACTTTATTAATAATAGCTTTTTTACTTACTGATGATTTTAATTAGATTTATAATTGCTGCCCACAAAAAGCGATTTTCGAGTAAATGTGTATTTGAAGCTTTCTTTGATCCTTGTATCATTCTTTGAGGTGTTTTAACTTTGTGTTTCTCAACAGGGGTACTGTTGGCATTTGGGGAGGGAAAATTACTCACTGAGCCTAATTGTTAAATATGTCCTAGAATATTAACATTCTTGGCCCCAATCAGTAAATGCCACGTGCCATTAACACTTCCCCATTATTATGACAATCAAAACATGCTCTCTGGAGGGATGTATAGAAATGGATCAGAACATTGACAGATATACCCAAATTCTCTTTTTTAGGTGATTTATTCAGTTCAGAGACACCGTCGAACTCAAGTACAATGGCAGATTCTTTTGGAACAAGCATTTTATCTCGAAGATGTAGCAAAAAATGAAACTAGTGCTACTCATCAGTTTGTTCACACCTTTCAGTCACCAGAGCCAGAAAATAAATTTCTCCAATATTTTTATAATCCTACAGTTGGTATGTACTTTTACATAAATTTCAGAATTCAATGATGATAATTTTTCTAGAGAAAGAAAGTATATATTTTCCCCAGTGCAGAGTTGAATTGTATTTGTATTATTTGACATATACCATGTGGTAATATTTATTATGTGTCTGATAAACTTCCCCCTCCAAAACTGTTTTACTTGTCATACAACATATAATCTATCAGTTTCCACTGTTACTTCACAGATAACCAAAATGCTGTGCAAAAATATATGCAATACATCAAGTATATTATATATTCATAATATATACTTAAAATAATTAGAACTTTAAGCAGTTTTATATCACAAGCTTGGGTCTCTTCTTTAGTCTTGACATACTACTAAAATATTCCCCTAAGAAGTCCTCTTTGATTATTCACATCTGTTAGTCTATTTATAAAACCTACATAAGTAGTCAGAATTATTTCATTCTCTTTAATGATTATTTATGATACTCTCTCAATGTTATCAAATTTAATACGAAGAACTTAATGAAAATATGGCAAGTGTCACAGTATTAAAGCTTCCATTTAGCTTATTTGTTTACATAAACAATTATGTTCATTTGATTCTTTTTGCCGTGTTTGGTCTTGAGTATGAAGACATAATGGCCATAACATATGTTAGAAAACTACTTCAACAAAGATCTTTTCTAATTAAATGAAAGAAATACTTGTTTTCATTCATTCAACAAATACTTGAGACATATATGCTGTATGTTGTTGGGTGTTGGGTATATATCAATAAGTGTAATGACAAAAATTCCTGGCTTTACGGAGTGAGAAAGTAGACTATGTACACAGAAAGGTATAAAGAAGATACCAGAATGTAGACATCAGGTTAATGGAGGAACCCAGTGAGGAAGGAAGAAAAGCAGGATAGTGAGGTGTTTTGAGGAAAGGTGTGTGTAAAGTACATTTCCCAATAGGTTGACTTCAGAGAAGTGAGGTGGGGGTGGAAAAGAGAAAAAGGTAAAAAACAAACAAACAGACAAACAAAAGCCCAGTTGAATTTAAAAGAAATCTGGAGGAGAGCAATTAGAGGCAAGGAGAATACAAAACTCTCAAAAGTTTTCCTTATAAAATGGAGTAGAGAAAAGAGGTAGTAGCTGAAGGAGAATGGCAAGGTCAAGATAAATTATAGCATGTAATTTGGGAACCATATCTTAGAGGAAATGTAATGAGCGAAGAGCATGGCTGGGGTGATGTTCATGAGTAGCAGAGATGAAATGGGAAATAGTGAACAATGTAGAGATTGCCCTTAGATTAGGAGGTAAGGCACGGGTGTACCTAAGCAGGTGAGAAGAGGTAGTGGCAGGAACTTGGGGAGGTTCCCTTCTGCCAGTTTCTCGGTGAAATGCTGAGAGTGAAGCATAGGGTAAGAGATTTGGGAGATCTGAAGAGAAGATCTGAAGAGAGAAGGTGCAAAATAGTTGCTTAGGAGTGAAGGCATGGGAGAAGATTGAATTATAGGAGGCCAGCCAGGCAGTGCTCAGGATCCACCTGAAGTTGGTGATTAGGAATTTGGAATGAGACCAGTCAGCAAAATTGGGTGCCTCACTCCTGAAGGGTACAGCTCCATGGGTGCAGGCTCAGAGTGGCCAGGGAGTTGGATCCTAACCAGGTTGTGGTCTTGCTTAGCAAGTACAGGGAAGCAAGAGAGAAAAGAAATGGGGATGCTGGAGCATAATTATCCTCAAAGACTACGGAATCTGAGCTGATAAAGGAAGCAGCAGGATACCAGGGTATTAAGTGGCAATATAAAGGTGGTACAATGAATGGATGCTTGGTCCAGATAGAGTCAGTCAGTGGAATTGGATATTAGGTGAAGGTATTGCTTGGAAACAGGGATGCTTTAATGAGATTATAAGGAAGGAAGGGCAGTAAGAGGTTTAGGGATGACTGAGAATGAGTAGTTGAGGTGGGGTGGAGGATGAGATCACTGGAGGAAAGGAGATCAAGGAAGTGAAAGACCCTAGGATATTGAAAAAAGGATCACTGGTGTGGACATTGAATTCATCAGGAATTGTGCTGAGAGTAGGGTTGAAAGATTTAGAGTCTGAGCTAAGAGCTCGCTCAGCGCTTCAGTGAATGAAGTGAAAACGTAGCCTTTTCAATTCGGTAAGCTATCTTTTTTGTTGTTATTGTTAAAAAATGTCAGACTTAACCAAAAGTTAGCAGAATAGTACAAAGAATTTTTGTATATACTTCACTCAGATTCATTTACTTTATCTTTCTCTCTGTATATGTATTTTTCCTTAATCTTTTCAAAGTTTTATTCCAGACATGATGCCTCTTTGCTCCTAAATGTTTCAGTGTCTGTTTTCTAAAAATAAAGACATTTTCTTACTAACCAAATACAGGGACCAGATCAGGAAGTGAACTTTGATACAGAGTTGTTTCTGTACACCTTACACAGATTTTGCGAATTGTTCTAAAATATTCTTTATTGGGGCGCCTGGGTGGCGCAGTCGGTTAAGCCTCCGACTTCAGCCAGGTCACGATCTCGCGGTCCGTGAGTTTGAGCCCCGCGTCGGGCTCTGGGCTGATGGCTCAGAGCCTGGAGCCTGTTTCCGATTCTGTGTCTTCCTCTCTCTCTGCCCCTCCCCCGTTCATGCTCTGTCTCTCTCTGTCCCAAAAATAAATAAACGTTGAAAAAAAAAAAAATAAAATAAAATAAAATAAAATAAAATATTCTTTATTAAAAAAAAAAAAAAATCCCAGATCATGCATTGTATTCAGGTGTCCCGTCTCCCTAGTTTCCATTCATCTGGAATAATTTCTCAGTCTCTATTTGTGTCTTCTGACATTGGTGTTTTCGGAGATTATAGGCCAGTTTTTTATTAGGTGTCCCTGGATTTGAGTCTGGTATTTTCTCATGTTGGATGCAGGTTTTGCATTTTTGGTGGGAATACTGCAGCAATGACATTGTGTTCTTAGTGCTTCATAGCAGGAGGCACATGATGTCAGTTTATCCTGTTTTTGGTGATTATTTGGTGAACATGGTACCTGCCTGCTTCCTCTACTGTGATGTTACTGTTTTCTTCTTTGCAGTTATGGATCCTGTATGGAGATGTTTTGAAACAATATAAATATCTTATTCTTTTATGATTTTTCCTAATCATTTTTTTCTTTTATCTTCCAGAATGGTACTGGGAATGTCTTTTGAGACCGTGGTTTTATAGGATACTTGCTGTGGTTTTGTCCATCTTCTCTGTGATTGTTGTGTGGTCAGAATGCACATTCTTTAGCACTACACCTGTCTTATCCCTCTTCGCAGTCTTCATACAGCTGGCTGAGAAAACATACAATTATATTTATATAGAGGTCAGTTTATTTTACATCTGTCATAAACATATGTCAGTTCATAGTCTAGTCATCAACTGTGCTTTTTCTTTATATAATCTAACAATAATGAAAGCAGTGAAGTTGCCCATAGTGTTATTCAGACTTTCAGAAATGAGCTTCATCCATTTATCAGACCATAAAAACTAAAAACGGTGTTTGAGGAGGGATGACAAGGTGCAAAATAGTGCAGACTTCTTTTATGAGAATACTTTGATCCTGTTGATGCCAGTGAAGCTGCATAATGTACAGTCTTCGCGGGAAGGGTAGCCAAGGGCACGGGAGAACGGGCTCACTTCAGGAGGTGGATTTGAAACTTATGGACAGGATATTGAACTGGTTAAGACGTAGATTTTTTTCATAAATTAATTTTCTTAGGTGGTTAAAAAAAACCCTGTTACTGTGTTTAAACCAGTTACAGGTGTTTAAAACCTGAACTGTGTTCTAAAATTTTTAGAATGTCAATAAATGTTAGCTGGAGATAAAGGATAATGCTTGTGAGAGTGTATTAAGTGCCAAGGTCCGTTAGTCTTAAGTCTGTTAGTCTTAAACTGATTTTGTTTGTTTTCATTTTTCAGATTGCTTGTTTCCTGAGTATCTTCTTTCTGAGTATCTGTGTTTATTCTACTGTGTTCAGGATTCGTGTCTTTAACTATTATTACTTGGCTTCACATCACCAGACTGATGCTTACAGCCTTCTCTTCAGTGGCATGTAAGTAGGAGTGTGTTTAGACACAAGGGAGTGACCCCACTGCATGTAGTCTATGGATGTCCCTTTTCTTTCTTATTGTTTCTGAGCATTCCACTAACACCTGCATTTATGTGAGCTCATTGATTACGTTTAAGCATTAGATGTTTGCTGACTGCTAGCTAAATCCTGCTTGAAGTTTAAGGTTATAATACAAGAGGTTTACTAGGTTAGGAACGAAAAGAAAGACAACCTGGACTTACAAGTTAGAGATTCAATAAATAGGTTGGTAAATACTAGGACCATTTGAGAGTTTAGAGGCTAAGTCAGACCTAGAGTGTTCGGTGATTCAGTGGCATCAAGCTGCATTGGGAAGGACTTAAAATGAACAGGAATATCCTTTGCTAAGAGAGTATTGCTAGTAATAGCTAGGTTGTGCTATTGTTTGTCCCTGTTGGTAAGTTGGTCATATTAGGTATTTATAAAATAGGCTGCACTTAGGCAGGTTCCCAGAGAAATCCATATCTGAAGCATCTTTAAGACTTTTTTCTTTAAATCTTTTTTCCCTCAAATAATTATAGAGTCACAGGAAGTTGCAAATACAGTACAAAGGGTCCTACTAACTAACCTTCACCCAGCTTCCCCAAATGGAGAAATTTTATATAGCTATTGTACAATATCCAAACCAGGAATTGTACATTGATATATAACTCTGAATTAGGTTACAGACCTTATTTAGTTCTTACCACTTTTTATCCTTCATTCATGTGCGTGTGTGTGTGTGTGTGTGTGTGTGTGTGTGTGTGTAGATTCACATAACCACCACCACAATCAAGATACAGAACTGTTCCATCATCACAAAATAACTCCCCATATTTCCTCTTTGTATTCACACCCTCCCTTCATTTTCCTTACCACCTGTTCTCCAACTCTATAGTTCTGTGAGGTTCTCTTTTTATCTGGACATAACTGAGCTCTAACAGTTCTTTGTACCTGAACTTGTCAGAGTGACCTACTTCAATACAACTTCAGCTCCTTTATGTACTGAGTACAGTTCCCCTCGAGGATATTGCTGTCCTGGTCATGTGGACACGGATTGCACAGATGGTAGATTTGAATAAAGTGCGTACGAAAATTCTTCAGGTACTGCACAAATCTTAGGATGAAACAGTGGCAGACACAACCAAAGCAGGCAGCCTGAGGCTGGAGTTTTGCCCTGATGTTTTCGGGAGATGTGATTAATAGGATATTCAGAATGTCTCTCAAATAAGGGCAGTTTGCATTACGAATTCAAGATATATGTAATACAAATGGATGAAAATAACAACATAATAAAATGTACTTTGCTGCTATATTTTTTCTTATTCTGTTTATATATGCTTATTGCAGGTTATTTTGCCGTTTGACTCCTCCTTTATGTCTTAATTTCTTGGGTTTGACCCATATGGATTCGTCCATCTCTCACCAGAATACTCAGCCAACTGCTTATACATCTGTAAGTATGGTCAGGAAACAGTATTTTTAGATTTGTTGTCTCTACAGATGTATTATTGTGGAATTTCTTTTAATGCCGGCAGAAATGTTCTATAGTGTTATTAGGATTTTTTAAAATATCGAACTTATTTTAAAGGTTGTATCTGACTGGGTAAAAATGATTTTGTTCTCTTTTATTGTAAAAAAAACACAAAGTTTTTTGGTTCACATAGGTTGACCAGATGAGCAATATCAATAGACCTGATCTATAATATTAGCTTTCATATTTATAATCTTCATGTACATGATAATTTTTAGTAATATTTATAAAATATTAATTTTCTTTATGTGAAAACCTTAATAAATAAGCAAATTCGATATTAGTGACATATAACATTGTATGTAGTGTAAAGTGTACAATAGAATGATTCGATACGTGTAGATATTTTAAAATGATTGCCACAAAAAGTTAACACCCATCACCTCACATCGTTACAAGTTTTTTTTGTGATGAGAACTTAAAATCAGTCCATTTAGTGCTTTATTTCTACTTTTTGAAAAGTCCAAATTTGTTAATAAGACTGGTGATGAGTGAATTTTTTTAATGGTGGAAAGGAATGAAAAATACAGAATTGTACTAATTTAACTTACTTTTTTTTTTTTTTTTGCCTCTTTAGATTATGGGTTCCATGAAAGTTTTATCCTTTATTGCAGATGGATTCTACATATATTATCCTATGTTGGTGGTTATTCTCTGCATTGCTACTTACTTTAGGTAAGAAACTTAACATCAATTATTTTTCCTCTCACTCTTATTCAATCTGGATATCCTTTCTCCTTAAAGCCTTTTTAAATATTCAGTTGTTAGGTTTTGGTTGTTGTTTGTTTTATTGTGGCTTTGGGAGAGCGAGGGATAGCTTAAATGCTTTGCTTAAATGATCAAGTCAGGTTCTCCCTCTGAAGGGATTTTTAAGAAAAGTGAAGTAGAGTTATTCTTTTACAAGTTTTTAGATTACAAGATAATAGGATAGAATGTTAACTCTTAAGTTCTAGCCTTCAGCACTGACAGCCAGCGTAGCTCATAAAATACCCCCCCAGGCCCATCTTTTATCCAGTAACATAAATGAATCTGAGGGTGGGGCACCTGGGTAGCTCAGTCAGTTAAACAACTGACTCTTGATTTCAGCTCAGGTCTGATCTCATGGTCAGAACAGTGCGGAGCCTGCTTGGGATTCTGTCTCTCCCTGTCTCTCTGCTTCTCCCTGGCTCTCAGACATACTCACTCTCAAAATAAATAAACAAACTTGAAAAAAAAATGAGTCTTAAGGCTTTCCCCACAATCATTGCCAGGTTTCTAGATGCCTCAGACCTTAGCCAGCACAAAGCATCAGGTGAGGAGCAACTGTAATTAGGCAGTACATACATGTGAGGTTGGACAGGAAAGGACACAGGGTATTTTTTTTATAGGATTAGAAAGATGCTTGATTCTTGGCAAGGGTGTGACTCACAAGGAGGTAAAGACAGATCTACTTGGCTTCTAGCACCCTGTCTCCCCTACTTCCACGTCCGGTACCCTCATCCTGTACTGTGTCTGCGCTCTTCTGCTGACTGCTTAAGTGCTCTGTGACAAGCCAAAAATACCACTTTAAAAAAAAAAATTGATGTTAATCACTTCGCTTTTCTGATGAAAATGTTTTATACAACCACTTTTCATTTAAAACTTCCAATACTATTAGGGGCGCCTGGGTGGCTCAGTCTGTTGAGCATCTGACTTCAGCTCAGGTCATGATCTCGCGGTCCGTGAGTTCGAGCCCGGCGTCAGGCTCTGTGCTGACAGCTCAGAGCCTGGAGCCTGTTGCATACTCTGTGTCTCCCTCTTTCTCTCTCCTTCCCCGCTCATGCTCTGTCTCTCTCCTCTCAAAAATAAATAACGTTAAAAAAAAAATTAAAAAATAAAAAAAAACTTCCAATACCATTAGATAGTTATTACAGATAATGTATATGTACTCATTAAGAAGTTAAATAAACAAATATTGTTTGAAATAAATTCTGTATTGGATGTTTTAAAACGTTTATAGGGGTGCCTGAGTGGCTCAGTCGGTTGAACGTCTGTGCTCAGGTCATGATCTTACAGTCTGTGAGTTGGAGCCCCGCATTGGGCTGTCTGCTGTCAGCCTGTCAGTGAAGAGCCTGCTTCGGATCTCCTGCTCCCCTGTCTCTGTATAGTGTCTTCCTTTACTACATCATTTTCACAGTATAAACAAACCTATTGTCTTTTTTACCTTATAGAAAAAAAACTTGAAAATCAGACGTATTAGCAGTTCATATTAACAGTTTTATTTGAAAATATAATCTCTTATTTTACCTATGAGGAGGCAAAATATAAATGTTTTAATTTTTTAAAACATTTTTCTTTATTTTTGAGAGAGAGATTGAGACAGAGCGCGAGCTGGGGAGGGGCAGAGAGCGAGGGAGACACAGAATCTGTAGCAGGCTCCAGGCTTTGAGCTGTTAGCACAGAGCCCGATGCAGACCTCAAACCTTGAACCGTGAGATCATGACCTGAGCCTTTACTTAAACTGCGTTCGCTAGGACTAATATAAATGGTATTATTTTTTATTTCAAGCTTTTATTTAAATTCTGTTTAATGCAGGTGCGCCTGTGTGGCTCAGTCCGTTAAGCGTCCGACCTCATCTTAGGTCATGATCTCACGGTTCATGACTTTGAGCCCCATGTCAGGCTCTCTGCTGACAGCTCGGAGCCTAGAGCCTGCTTTGATTCTGTGTCTGCCTCTCTCTCTCGCTTTCTCTCTCTCAAAAATAAATAAAAATTTAAAAAAATTAAAACATTTATATTTTGCCTTCTCATAGGTAAAATAAAGGATTATATTTTCAAATAAAACTTTTATTTATAAACTGTTATGAACTAATAATACGTCTGATTTTCAAGTTTTTTTCTGTAAAGTAAAAAAGACAATAGTTTTGTTTATACCGTGAAAATGATCTAGTAAAGGAAGACACTATACTTTGCATGTCCAAAACTTAGTTTGATTATATGTTTATTCATTTTAAAAGTTTATAAAACTGGGGCATCTGCGTGGCTCAGTCAGTTGAGCATCCTGTTCTTGATCATGACTCAGGTCATCATCCCAGGGCCATGGGATTGAGCTCTGTGTCGGGCTCTGTACTGTGTGGAGCCCGCTTAGGATTCTCTCTCTCTCTCTCTCTCTCTCTCTCTCTCTCTCTTCCTCTGCCTCACTCCCCACTCACACTCTATCTCTAAAATAAAAACATAAGTTAGAAGTGGTTGTAAACTGGAAGATGGCGGCGTAGGAGGACGCTGGGCTCACCGCGCGTCCTGCTGATCACTTAGATTCCACCTACACCTGCCTAAATAACCCAGAAAACCACCAGAGGATTAGCAGAACGGAGTCGCCGGAGCCAAGCACAGACGAGAGGCCCACGGAAGAGGGTAGGAAGGGCGGCGAGGCGGTGCGCGCTCCACGGACTGGCGGGAGGGAGCCGGGGCGGAGGGGCGGCTCGCCGGCAAAGCAGAGCCCCCAAGTCTGGCTTGCAAAAAGCGGAGGGGCCTGACGGACTGTGTTCCGACAGCAAGCGCGACTTAGCGGCTGGGAGGTCATAAGTTAACAGCTCTGCTCAGAAAGCGGGAAGGCTGGAGGACAAAGGGAAGGAAAGCTGCTGAGCCCCCGGACGACAGAGCTCAGTTTGGTGGGGAACAAAGGCGCTCGCCAGCGCCATCTCCCCCGCCCATCCCCCAGCCAAAATCCCAAAGAGAACCAGTTCCTGCCAGGGAACTTGCTCGCTCCACGCAAACACCCAACTCTGCGCTTCTGCGGAGCCAAACCTCCGGCAGTGGATCTGACTCCCTGCTGCTGCCACAGGGCCCCTCCTGAAGTGGATCACCTAAGGAGAAGCAAGCTAAGCCTGCCCCTCCTGCCCCTGTGCACCTTGCCTACCCACCCCAGCTAAGACGCCAGATCCCCAGCATCACAAGCCTGGCAGTGTGCAAGTAGCCCAGACAGGCCACCCCACCCCACAGTGAATCCCGCCCCTAGGAGAGGGGAAGAGAAGGCACGCACCAGTCTGACTGTGGCCCCAGCGGTGGGCTGGGGGCAGACATCAGGTCTGACTGCGGCTCCGCCCACCATCTCCAGTTATACACCACAGCACAGGGGAAGTGCCCTGCAGGTCCTCACCACGCCAGGGACTATCCAAAATGACCAAGCGGAAGAATTTCCCTCAGAAGAATCTCCAGGAAATAACAACAGCTAATGAGCTGATCAAAAAGGATTTAAATAATATAACAGAAAGTGAATTTAGAATAATAGTCATAAAATTAATCGCTGGGCTTGAAAACAGTATAGCTGACAGCAGAGAATCTCTTGCTACAGAGATCAAGGGACTAAGGAACAGTCACGAGGAGCTGAAAAACGCTTTAAACGAAATGCATAACAAAATGGAAACCACCACGGCTCGGATTGAAGAGGCAGAGGAGAGAATAGGTGAACTAGAAGATAAAGTTATGGAAAAAGAGGAAGCTGAGAAAAAGAGAGATAAAAAAATCCAGGAGTATGAGGGGAAAATTAGAGAACTAAGTGATACACTAAAAAGAAATAATCTACGCATAATTGGTATCCCAGAGGAGGAAGAGAGAGGGAAAGGTGCTGAAGGGGTACTTGAAGAAATAATAGCTGAGAACTTCCCTGAAGTGGGGAAGGAAAAAGGCATTGAAATGCAAGAGGCACAGAGAACTCCCTTCAGACGTAACTTGAATCGATCTTCTGCACGACATATCATAGTGAAACTGGCAAAATACAAGGATAAAGAGAAAATTCTGAAAGCAGCAAGGGGTAAACGTGCCCTCACATATAAAGGGAGACCTATAAGACTCGTGACTGATCTCTCTTTTGAAACTTGGCAGGCCAGAAAGAGTTGGCACGAGATTTTCAGTGTGCTAGACAGAAAAAATATGCAGCCGAGAATCCTTTATCCAGCAAGTCTGTCATTTAGAATAGAAGGAGAGATAAAGGTCTTCCCAAACAAACAAAAACTGAAGGAATTTGTCACCACTAAACCAGCCCTACAAGAGATCCTAAGGGGGACCCTGTGAGACAAAGTACCAGAGACATCACTACAAGCATAAAACATACAGACATCACAATGACTCTAAACCCATATCTTTCTATAATAACACTGAATGTAAATGGATTAAATGCGCCAACCAAAAGACATAGGGTATCAGAATGGATAAAAAAACAAGACCCATCTATTTGCTGTCTACAAGAGACTCATTTTAGACCTCAGGACACCTTTAGATTGAGAGTGAGGGGATGGAGAACTATTTATCATGCTACTGGAAGCCAAAAGAAAGCTGGAGTAGCCATACTTCTATCAGACAAACTAGACTTTAAATTAAAGGCTGTAACAAGAGATGAAGAAGGACATTATATAATAGTGACAGGGTCTATCCATCAGGAAGAGCTAACAATTATAAATGTCTATGCGCCGAATACCGGAGCGCCCAAATATATAAAACAATTACTCATAAACATAAGCAACCTTATTGATAAGAATGTGGTAATTACAGGGGACTTTAACACCCCACTTACAGAAATGGATAGATCATCTAGACACACGGTCAATAAAGAAACAAGGGCCCTGAACGAGACATTGGATCAGATGGACTTGACAGATATATTTAGAACTCTGCATCCCAAAGCAACAGAATATACTTTCTTCTCGAGTGCACATGGAACATTCTCCAAGATAGATCATATACTGGGTCACAAAACAGCCCTTCATAAGTTTACAAGAATTGAAATCATACCATGCATACTTTCAGACCACAATGCTATGAAGCTTGAAATCAACCACAGGAAAAAGTCTGGAAAACCTCCAAAAGCATGGAGGTTAAAGAACACCCTACTAACGAATGAGTGGGTCAACCAGGCAATTAGAGAAGAAATTAAAAAATATATGGAAACAAACGAAAATGAAAATACAACAATCCAAACGCTTTGGGATGCAGCGAAGGCAGTCCTGAGAGGAAAATACATCGCAATCCAGGCCTATCTCAAGAAACAAGAAAAATCCCAAATACAAAATCTAACAGCACACCTAAAGGAAATAGAAGCAGAACAGCAAAGGCAGCCTAAACCCAGCAAAAGAAGAGAAATAATAAAGATCAGAGCAGAAATAAACAATATAGAATCTAAAAAAACTGTAGAGCAGATCAACGAAACCAAGAGTTGGTTTTTTGAAAAAATAAACAAAATTGACAAACCTCTAGCCAGGC